>NC_134325.1:19207144-19538101 GCF_964195595.1 Calonectris borealis
ATGTACTTATGACAAGCCAAAACAGAGGTAACAGCCCTTAAGAAAAACCTACGCTGTATATGGTAGGAAGGAAACTGCTGTCACAGATACCACCGTTGTCTGGGTTGGAACTGAATGATGTAGTAAAAACTAGAGCAGAACGTTTCATCCATTAAAAGATGGTGTGATCTGTAAGTTATGTTAAAAATAATTTTGGGGGTGGACAGAGGTGAATTTTAGCTGATGAATTTCCTTGGGTTTGTGTTCTTACCACATTCATAATTCATTTGGGGAAATAGTAGATATTTCAAGGCTAAGCTATATTATTGGTCAAAAATAGTCATATGCATCTTCTCTCTTCCCGCCCGCCCCCCCCCCCCAACTTTCTTCTCTGATTCTGTACACTTCAATGACAGTTTCATGATGGCAAAGGTCTTCCAAGGAGAAAAATATTCCAACGCTGTAGCTACTCTGACAGGGTCACAAGAACTGATGAAGTTGTACAACAAAAGGGGTTCAGCATTGTCTTAGGTTGTTGCTCCTGGAAGTGGCCTAGCAGTACAAGCTGAGAACATCCCGTCTGGTCAAGTGACTTCTGCCCACTAGAGGGACCTGCCAGCCAGTCCTGCAGAGCTCCAGGCACAGCCCTTGGTTATTCAATCCTGCTGTCCTGGCTGCCTTTCACAGCAAGGCTTCTGCCTTCTCCTAGAAGGCATAGACATGCCAAAGCCACCTGTATCTCTGAGCCTCAGACATTAATATTGAAGTAATAACCCCAGGCCAACTGCAGACATGCTTTATATTAATGTTTACAAGCTATCTAATAATCATTAATTACTGAGTTGTTCTACTAGGTCATTAGGTTGCTATAACCATTAATAGTCTTTTTATTGATGGCTTTTCCACCCTATATTTGATGCACGTACATCATGTCTGATTTATTTACAACTACTTGTCAACTGTTCAAGAAATGTTTAAAGGAACTGAATGTGAAATGTGACCTGCTTTCAAAGGAAGTAGACACAGGTGAAAGCAATCTTTTTTCAGAAACTGTCATCACATCTTGGTTTTAGATCTTTATGGTACGGTGTGCTTTTTTTGACCAGGGTGTTCTTCCCAGTTCCTAGTACACAAGCGGGCGCACACTGACCTCCACAGAGAATTTCTTCCCCAAAGTAAACAAGAAAGGGTGCATATCAATGTCAGGATCTTTCTGGAAGCAGTTGGGTTTGGCATGGTGTTGGGAGTGCAGAAGAGTCCACCATTTGGCTGAAGCCCCCTGTTTTAGTGAAGAACAAAGTATGAAAAGTAGAATGCTTTCAGAGCCAGATTCTCTCCAGTTCCCCTCCTTCGCCCAGTGCCGAACACACTATCCCCCACAGTCTTCAGAACACGCACTTCTACGGGAAAGCCATCAAATCTAAGAAGTTTTTCCAGGGTCAGGTACTTACAATCAAATGACACATCACAAACTTATGCAGCAAGTGGTTCCACTTGGTCTCCCTGAATACTGAAAGATGTCCTAAATCATGTTGTAACCATGAAGCCTGGACCTGGAAGAGGAAAAAGAAAACATTGGGAGCGGGGAAAAAGAGGAATCGAGACCAGGACATTGCCACATCCTTTGCTTTGAAATATGAAGATGTATTTCTTGGACAGTGCTCCAAAGTCACCATCAGAAATGAACTATGAAATCCTGATACTCTTGAGGCTTCCCCTAGAATATATCTTGCTGAAAGAAACCCAGGCTTATTGGGAGCTCCCCACATGCGGAATTTCTTCTTTACATCTTCTGCAAACACACGCCATATAGTGGTTGTCTTCTAATGACAAAGGAGAACTATGCCCAGTAAGGAAATGGAGGACTACAAAACTGCAGCAGTATTATGTGTATGGAAGTTGATGCAAGTCCATGTGTACATGCTGCCGACTTAGTTGCTTACCTGGGAAATGGTCAGCACCACCAGAGAGACAATAAAGGGCATGAAGGATGTCCCAAAGTAGAAGAGAATGAGCCAAGCAGCAGTATCCAACAGGAGGATGTGAGCGAGGTGCAGGAAGAAGAAGAGTTGATTTGGCTTCAGAAGTCCCATCCTCTCAACAGTAGCACGCAATTCACGGAAGTCTTTCACCAGCATTTTCTGTGGGAAGCACCAGCGTTACATGTTCCTGTTTCTGCAGTGTAGCACTGCAGCCTCAAAAGGCAAGGACCACTTTAATGGAGGAAAGAAAGAGCAAAGGATCCGGCCAAATGGGCAAGAGCTGGGCTTGCACACAAGTAAACTTTGTCATTGCTCTCCTACAGCTTCTCGGTGTCTTTGCCTGATAAGGTACATGGAGGAGCAAGCAGCAGCCATCACAGAGCACAACGTCTGTACCCCCAACCCCTAAGACTATATCTTTGGTGCTTCTTCCATCATCTTCTTGGCAGGTAGCGTAGGGCTCAGGTGGAAGTCGTGTCTAGTGGAAGGTGTACTGGGTGTGCCTGAACATAGCATGCCCTCTTGTGGTAGGCCTTTGGGATGAAATTATTCCTCTTCTGCCACCAGTTCCAACAGATCGATATATGTTTTCACTTTACCCTTCCCAAGATTAACGGGAGGGCTAAATGCCTGTATGAAAATGGCACCTACAGCCCAGCTGGCCTCAGGCTGGTGGGCACTGAAGAAGGAGGATGGAACAAGAAACGAGCACAGCACAGGTGCTAGACCAACCCACCTTTGTCTTTGCCAGCTCCGCAGATGCCTCCCAAGCCTGATTCCTGTCTCCATGCAACCCGACCCACAAAGGCGCTTGCCAGACCACTTGCCCAATCATTTAGGGGAAACGGAGTTTCAATGGAGCAAGGCACGTGCAGGGCAGCTATGGAATCAAGAAATAGGCAAGGCATGGCCACAGGTGGGTAAGAGGGTTCATGAGGTTCCACCTACATAGGAAACGTGGCCATGCCATTCTGGGACAGCCAGACTGCTCTGAATTGTGTTTCTAATGCCTGAGTTACATGGGGCCATGTATCATCTTGCCCCCCTTCAGCATGCAGTGGGGGACTGCGCGAAGGAAAAGTCAGGGCAGGCTGGGAGGAATGGGGAAAACAGGTAGGCTTGGGTAGTGGGAAGAAATGAGGACCATACCGCCCAGGGAATATTCGTACTCCAAGAGCATTCCTGTTCTGTTGTCTGTGCCTCCCTCATGAGGTTTTCTTTGGCATACTAGGTTGGTGGCTCTCACAGTGCCATCAACAGTGCTTCTGTGAAGGATTATGCAATTTGACGTTGAGACTGATGCAGGAAGGCTGTCCAAATGGGCAATGCCGATACAGCCTGTGAAAGTTAATTCAAGGCTAAAACACTCTACCTGCAGTCTCTCCCTGATACTTAAACAGAAGGAAGTACAGTCTGAAAATTTACTATCAACTGGAAAGAATTACTTAATTTTTGGTTAGCTATTTCTCAACGCGAGGGAAAGGAGAAAAGGTGATAGCTGTGATATTCATGAGAGCAAAACAAGGCTCTGCTATTTTTGTAGAGCTGCTGTGATAAGAAAAATTCATCTTCAGGAAACTCATTCTCAACCACATAATGCGGATTTATTATTTCTATGTAGTAGCACAAAAAATTGTGAAGAACCTGGATCCCATTGTTCCAGGAGCTACGCTGATACAGAAGAACAAGGTCTAATCTCAGAATATTTCCCTTTAATCTGTCTTTGATCTGATTTACGAGGATAGACTTACATTTTTAGTGGGCTCTATACTGGGTTGATCCGGTGCCAGCTCCCCAATCTGCAGTGACTTCAAGTACTTGCTCACCAGCACCTTGTCAACATGGAACGCTACAAAGGCATCCTGCAAATGCACAAGAGTAAAGGAAGAGGTAAGAAAAACAAATACTATGGCACTAACCTCGATGTGCACAGTAAGACATTCACTGTGGGGGAAGTACAATGTTAAAGATGGCTGATTTACCTTTCTATCTCCTCAAGCTTTTGTTGACCTTTTTCTTTTCTTGTCCTTAAATGAGATCTTATTTCAGCTGGCAAACAAAAGAGGTCTGACTTCCACTACTGCAATGACTACAGGTATGCAAGCTCCATAATACAAAATTGAATGAGTCTCCATTGCACGCCTAAAGCAGCGTTTAGTTCCCTTGCCTTTCTTCTTCCCCCACTTCTCAACCCCAATGACTTTTCCATCTTCCTGGATATCCAGGTGCCCAAAAGACCTTTCTTATCAGCAGACCAGAATCTTCTTCGTTGTGCAGTTTGTCAAAAGAGAAAATTGCCCTTTAAATCCGACTGCTTAGAAGAAAAATGTGATTCCTCTTATTCACTGGATAGAGAACTCCACTCCCAAATCAACGAAGACGGGAAGCGTTTCAAGGACCAAGCGATACCAGAGAACTTTCTGTTTTTCTCTAGTACTTGAAAGTGTTCAGAAGGAAATGAATGCAAGGACACAATTCATAAGCCCAGGCCTGGTGTTGCTGATCTCTCTTACAGACAGGAGCATGAACAAGCAGTGGTGTGATAGCCTCCAGGCAGGGCTGGGGACAGAAAGGATGGGATGCAGAAAAGCAGAGGAGGACACAACTGCGTTGACAGAGGACGACGGGGGCAGCTGGAGCCCTGAAGAAACAGGAGCACACACTTGGATATGGCACAGCTGAGACCGAGCTGAGCTGTGAACTCAGTCTGTAGGAAAGGAACTTCCCCTGGAGATCCTCCAACCATGGAAAATTGCTTTTGTACATCCAAGTAAAGGCCTTCAACTTATCGATCTGCTTGCATGCCTGCTTTTGCACCATCTTTTATCTGATTCAACTTAATCATTCTAAACAGACCAGAATCTGTGCTCTGTTGCATTCCAGCCCCAGAGTTGGAAGGGACCTTTAAAGGTCATCTAGCCCAACCCCCCTGCCATGGGCAGGGGCATCTTCAGCTAGATCAGGTTGCTCAGAGCCCCGTCCAACCTGGGAAAACGTTTATTCAGAATGGTTGTGTGACAAAATGAAGTTGTTTAGCTAATCTCTTTGAGCAAACTGCTACAGAATTTCTCTCCTCTATTCCAAAATGACACAGGCCTGGGCAACGCCGTGACAAACACCGAGGCATATATGTAACATAGGGTGGGTTTAAATACCGTGCATGTAATCGCTATCACTGATGAATCAAAAAATCAGCAAGCAGTTTCTCTGCAAAATAACCTACTGCAAGTACCTCGTTATTTCATGATGTTGCAACATCAGGTGTTTTTACAGTCTCCAAAATTCAACCAAATTTTGCCAAATTCAGCCAAAAATTCCAGTCTCAAGATTGTTGCTCCTGTTTCCTAAGTCACCTCATTCCTTAGCTCTGCTAGTCCATCCTTTGTGAGAAAACACCACAACACAAAGCAGCAATAAAAGGACTCCTCGTCACAGTTTTGCGCAGTGTCACCCTTACTAATATTGTGGCATTAATTATACTCATTTTTCCATTCCTCAGATTTCTTTTCTTACTGAGAGCCTTCCATGTTTTTCATCCGCTCCTAAGTTATCATCTTTCCAGGCTATATGCTCTTGGTACAATCTTCCAGTCACACTAATTTTTTAATTTTTCATGCTATACATCCAAAAGATTAAGCAATTGGCCTATTCCAAGATGCACAGACCTCACTAAAGTCTTATGGATTTTCTTAATAAATGCTTCTTTCACTTCTTTTTGTCTCTGCCTCCCAGACTAACTGAAGAGCCTATTGAATTCACACTGTCTCATGAAACTGCTCTTCGTAACGAAGAGGAGTTTCTTACTTCACCCACAACGTCCTGGATATATTCCCACTGCAACTCAGTGTGGATATAACCAAGTTTGCTGTAAACGAGATAGTTCACACATAATCAGGCTCCACAGGAGAGCACAGAAGTCCACACACACTGATTTACCCTGCTTCTGTTAGAGGGTGACTAGGGCCAGCAAGGCTTTCTCTGTACCGTATTACATGACCCTATAGCAAATATTCCACCTTTTACGCTCCTCCACAGGTGCTGCTGAGGCCAAGGTGCACACCTGCAAGCTTGCAGAGTTCAAGCAGGGCAAGATACTCCAGTATCACACGTATCGATTTGCCTTGGAATAAATACATATTGCGAATGTTGTGCCTTGTCAGAAGTGATGATGCTGTTATTATCCAAAAGTGCTGAGTTGATGAAGATTTATGTGTTCTTCAGCATCTCTGGAGCAAAGTAAAAAGCCTTCTTATTAATTTCACTTACAGCCCTTGAACTGAAGTTTTATCATATATGCTTAAAAAGAGAGAGGGGGAAATAAGCAGGCATTCTTCCATTATGGTGCACAGCTTATTCAACGTGCTTCACACCTGTGTGTGAGGACACTTGAGCTGGTGTCACACAAAAGTGGCTGAAGTCTTGCAGGGCTTAATGATTTGGACATGGAACCAACCTATAAGAACCAGCTCAGATCCCAGAAACAAAACATCTGTGTTTCCCAGGTTCATCCATTGTCTGGGGTATTCCAGCATCCTAAAATGAGAGAAACCTGACAGTACTACCTAGAGCAAATGAATGATGGAAAATTCAGAATGCAAAGTGTAGCTAATACAGAATTTGAAATTTAAACTTAGTGGACTGAAAATTATTTTTGTTTCCATGACCCTCAAATATCCTTTATATATGGAAGATCAGGGAACTATTTGCCTTGGGGTTTTTTTTTTTTCTTTCAAAATACACAGCAAGGAAGCAATCACATTTGTCACATCTTTGTATAGATATTAATTTACCACTGTTTTCTACTCTTTCTGCATATACCAGAAGACAAGAACTCCAAGGAATTTGCTGAATGTTTTGCTGTGTGTTTTCCCACAGGTTTCCATGGCATTAAAATAGCAGTCAGACAAGGAAAGATGATGAGCAGGAGTCGTCTTGCCCATACGCTAACTCACCAGCAGTTGGACATTTGTTAACTGGCCGATTCTTTCAATCTTGTTCATCTCAAGGGTCAGAAGGACCACACGCAATAACTACAGAAGCTTTTCTAGAAGACTGCTTGGGAAAGCATGCCGTCTTTGCTTTCCCTCCAAGTTACGCCGGGTGGCATTTAGGAGGGATACCTTCCCTAAAGGTATGTTTCTCAAAGCAGCTACTGTCGTTGCCACAGGGCTGATGCACTACTTATGGCAGCTTCCCCACCTTCCCCTGCTGTAAGCAATCACTGCAGTTCACAGCAGCTGCAAAAGCAAGATGGGCAGATAAAAGCAATCCTAAAGACTTTAGCTGGGTAAACAGTTACAGCCGGGTTGCCCCACGGGCTAAACCTCTTTATGTGCCTGTTTCCATAGCATGAGGCTGGAAAGCTTGGATGGAGCAGCGATGCTACACACCCCCGGCCCCGCTGCATCCCCCCCGCCGGCCCCGCTGCATCGCCCCCCAGCCCCACCAATTCCCACCGAAGCCAATCCCAAGCTCTCGCTGCATGATGCTTGCCGGGTATCGGTCCCCTCCGCCCTGCATCTCAAAGTTGCGCCAAGGGAGGTTTAGATTGGACGGTAGGAAACATTTCTTTACTGAAAGAGTGGTCAGGCCTTGGAACAGGCTGCCCAGGGAAGTGGTGGAGTCCCCATCCCTGGAGGTATTTAAAAGACGGGTAGATGAGGCGCTTAGGGACATGGTTTAGTGGGTATGGGGGTGTTGGGTTGACGGTTGGACTTGATGATCTTGGAGGTCTTTTCCAACCTTAACGAT
Source organism: Calonectris borealis (assembly GCF_964195595.1). Classification (NCBI taxonomy): domain Eukaryota; kingdom Metazoa; phylum Chordata; class Aves; order Procellariiformes; family Procellariidae; genus Calonectris; species Calonectris borealis. The sequence goes on from NC_134325.1 coordinate 19,214,857, forward strand.
TCTGTGATTCTATGAAAGGCAGCCCGTACCAAGCGCCTCCCCGCCATCACCGCCCCCCTGCCCGCCGCTCACCGTGGCGTCCTGCCCGGCGTGGCTGCCGATGAGACGGGCCCCTCCCGGGTGCCTGCGGTAGAAGTGGCTGATGTCGTACACCTTCCTCTCGATCACCAGCCAGCGCTCCTGCGGCGGCGGCCCCCCCCCGGCCCGCTGCCCGATCTCCTCCCAGGTGAAGCGCCGCAGCGCCGGGCCCGCCGCGGGGTCCCCACCCCGCTCCTCACGCACCTCCCCGGCATCCCGCAGCGGTGCCATCCTCCTTCCCTCCCTCCCGCTTCGCCAAGCCCCGGCACCCCGCTCCCGCCATGGCATATAAGGGTGGGACCGCCCCGGCCCACCCCGCAGCGCCGGGCCCCCGCCCTCCTCCTTTTCCCATCCCTGGGAGACCGGCAGGGAGGCTTCGGGAAAGGCGAGCGATGCTGGCAAAGCCCCGGTGCTGGGCTGCAGGCAGAGCTCCTAAACAAGCTCCAGCTGCTCTGGGTTTCGCCTCCCCCCCAAACACCCACAACCCCCCCCCCCCCCCCGCTTCTTCACTGCCCCGGCTCTGGCAGCGCAGTGCGATCCAAGTGTGCAAAGCACAGCAGTAACTGCAGGTAAGGAGTAGCTGACTGCTTAGGGTTTTTTCTCAGCTGGCTCATTCTGTCCCCAAGACAGGCTTACTCTGACAGTCAGGGAGAACTTACTCAGGAGAACTAGCTCAGGGAAAACTTCGCTTAAAATACACCTCTGAGTAACCTGTTGTTAACCAGAAAACTAATATCACTCTGCAGCTCAGTTTAGATGTTACAGTCCATGAAGCCCTTTGGAAGAAACAAGTTATGCACATTCTTATGCCAGATTTAAAAAAAACAAACATGCCAATCTCTTAAGAGCTCAGTATTATATTTAGAACCTGCTGAAAACCTGTATTCTGTATTTGCAGTTCTCCAGCACTCACAGCAAGAATGGAGCAGGGAGGAGGCGGCTTCCACAGTGCCCTTTACAGTAATCATCATCTTCTCAGAGCTCTGCACTTGATGCTTCTGTTACCTTGGGTAAGCCTGGGATGGCACATGCAAAATGTTATACCAAGATCTGATGGTAGGCTGTGAAATTGCTTTTTCTTCCCCTGCCCTTGCCCCCTTCGTGTTTGTAAGATTACTAAGTAAGCTATTGACTTGGGGACTCCCAGAAATTAGTATTAATTGCAAAACAACTGTTGGTTCAGCTTTTCCTATCTTTCTAAACAGTTATAGCATTCACAGGATTTTCTCTTTTCAAAACAGACCGCAAAGTCTTGAAAATATTATAAAACCACAACTGAGTCAATGATTTCTTTATTCCATAGAAAAACATATGTTAAAGCTCACATCAGCAACAACCAAGACAGAGGAGCACACAATTAGGATAGAGTTTTCAAAGCATGTGATCAAAGCTGAAATTAATTTGTCTGAGTTACTATCTTTTGATGGTTTGCAGTATTTCATTTGAATTAATTCCTACACATTTGTAACATTTCTCACACATCTACTTGCATTTTTTTTCCTCGGTGCTCATTTGCTTTTGAGACTGATTGGGCTAGTAAAGTTCTCACTTGATAACAATTCTGTAGTCTATATTTCAAATTAGACACGCTGATCCAAAGAACCATGAGAAATCTCATGTAGTTATCACAGTTAAGTTGTTTAAATAGTGTTTATGGCTCTTCCCCATTAGAAAAAGGTGTGAAAAGACTACAGCTGATTTCTCAGCCCAGCTCCCAACGACAGCCAATGCAATAAGAGGCCTTAAAAAGCAGTTTAATTGTCATTATAATTGATCTATTTCTTGGCTTCTCCCCTGTCATAGCAGGCAGTCAGAAAGCACCTTTTCCTTCTCGTTCCTGGGCTTTGCCATCCCTTAGGCTCACGTTTGGTACTTTTTTTACAGAATATGTTTTTATAACATTTGAGATAAGCCATCTCCAGTGCACCAGTACACACCTTTGGGAGTACAGCAGAACTTGTTCCTTTTAGCTTCCCTCCTACACTGAATACTCAACATTGAATATTTAGCAGAAAAGGAGGGAGAATTCCTTGTCCTATGTTCATACCTCCTTAGCTGCTTTTTCTGACCCTAAAATCCTGCACAAAATTAAATAGCTTCAACAATATCACTGAGAGATTTCCTTTTCATCTTTTTCTCCACCTTTCTGAGGATACTCAGACGGCCAGAGCAACCTGGCAATACACAAGAGAAATAGGTTCAAATCCCCTTGATATTTTACCTTTTCAGTGAATCACAGGTTGCTGAGTAAAATATAAAATTTCTTTCTTTTCCTGTCATCTTTGATGTAAAGCTGCAGCTACCACTGGATTAGTAAGACAGATAGGGAAAACCTTTTTCCCCCGAGGTTTTTAGTCTACTAAGCACCCAGCCGCTCAGCTGCCCCTAGTCAGCTTCTCAACTGGGTGAAAGATGTGTGCGCACAGGTGAGGTTAAAAAAAACCCCAAAAACTGGTGTTTGGGAACTTCAGAGAGAGGTATTACGCAGCACTGAGAACCTGGCGATTTCAGGAGATAGGCAACAGCTTAGCTGGAGCTTTAGATTTTAAGAACTGCCCTCAAGCACCTAAAATGGTAGCCAGGCTATTAAGTCCTTTCATGGATGTATGTCAAACCCTTGGATAACTGAAGCTTTAATTATTTAAGAATGAGCCACATAACCCGCCCAGAGAAGGAACTGTCTGTTAGATGGGTTGTATGGCACTCATGGCAGTACTATTGTATCAGCCTCTAGACATTAATCTGATAGAAATGCTGATAATAATAATAATTGCTCTTGTATCAGCCAGTGTTTACAATGGAACAATACACTTGGTAACAAAGAGTTCATTAATCTGAACCACCGCTATTATATCGAGTTGCAAGCTACTTAATTTTTTACTGGAACCCCCCATTAAGCTAAACTTAGGCACTTCCAGTATTGCAGCTCTCTGCTTTGACGTTTTGCAATCTGTCTTTTCACAATAAAAGATCCCAGCTGCTAAAAAGATAAACATCAAATTATGACTTGATATCTACCTGATATCCACTTGTTCTCTCACATATCCCACGTTCTTATGCTCTGTAATCCATTCTTGCAGCATAGTGAAGTGGACCAAACCTGCGCTATGGTCCTTTCTGGAACTCTTGTGTTAATACATATGTCATCAAGCCTAAATGGGGAAAAAAAAAAAAAAAAAGATTTGGGGCAGGGTTACGTAGGTCTTGTATTGCAGCTTAAAATCTGAACACTGATTTTTCCAAACTGAGCTGTTGCACCTCATAAGTGGTTAATATATTTGCTGACTCTGAAAGGAACCCTGTTAGTTCCCTTTCTGCATGCCGTGGACATGGCAGATTCTTGAACACCAGACAAACATAGAATCACAGAATGGTTTATGTTGGAAAAGACCCTTAAGATCATTGAGTCCAACCGTTAACCTAGCACTGCCAAGTCCACCACTAAACCATGTCCCTAAGCACCACATCTACACATCTTCTAAATACCTCCAGGGATGGTGACTCAACCACTTCCCTGGGCAGCCTGTTCCAAGGCTTGACAATGCTTTCGGTGAAGAAATTTTTCCTAATATCCAATTTAAACCTCTGCTGGCGCAACTTGAGGCCATTTCCTCTCGTCCTATCACTGTTACTTGGGAGAAGAGACCAACCCCCACCTCGCTACAACCTCCTTTCAGGTAGTTGTAGAGTGCGATGAGGTCTCCCCTCAGCCTCCTCTTCTCCAGGCTGAACACCCCCAGTTCCCTCAGCTGCTCCCCATCAGACTTGTGCTCCAGGCCCTTCACCGGCTTTGTTGCCCTTCTCTGGACACGCTCCAGCACCTCAATGTCCTTCTTGTGGTGAGGGGCCCAGAACTGAACACAGTAGTCGAGGTGCGGCCTCACCAGTACAGGGGCACGATCACCTCCCTACTCCTGCTGGCCACACTATTTCTGATACAGGCCAGGATGCTGTTGGCCTTCTTGACACCACAGACCTGCGGAGGTCAAGCACCTTCATATTTGTACAAGCAGGAACTTCCTCTCCCCTGGTGGCAGGATAGAATAGAATAGAACAGAGCAGAATAGAACAGAAGAGTTGAGTTGAGTTGAGTTGGAAAGGACCAACAACTGTCATTTAGTCCAACTGCCTGACCACTTCAGGGCTGACCAAAAGTTAAAGCATGTTATTAAGGGCATTGTCCAAATGCCTCTTAACCACTGACAGGCATAGGGCATTGACCACCTCTCTAGGCAGCCTGTTCCAGTGTTTGACCACCCTCTTGGTGCAGAAATGCTTCCTAATGTCCAGTCTAAACCTCCCCTCATGCAGCTTTGAGCTATTCCCACACGTCCTATCAGTGGATGCCAGGGAGAAGAGATCAGCACTTCCCTCTCCCGCTCCTCAGGAGGCTGTCGAGAGCAATAAGGTTGTCCCTCAGCCTCCCTTTCTCCAAACTAGACAACCCCAGAGTCCTTAGCCACTCCTCATAGGACATGCCTTCCAGCCCTTTCACCAACTTTGCCCTCCTCTGGATGCATTCAAGTTAAACTTCATGCCATTGATGATTGCCCAATGCTCCAATCTATCTAGATCCCTCTGCAAGGCCTCTTGTCCCTCGAGAGAGTCAACAGCACCTCCCAGTTCGATATCATCAGCAAACTTGCTAATGGTGCTTTCAACTCCTGCATCCAGATCATTGATAAATACGTTGAACAGAACTGGCCCTAGAATTGAGCCCTGAGGAACACCGCTGGTGACCAGTCGCCAGCCAGATGTAGCCCCAGTTGATGGGCCCTGTTGATGTAGGATCACCAATTGTATGAACCTATTTGTGTTTTAAGGATCACTACCTATCTCCTTCTTCCATGATTTAGGAAACTGGACAGGATGGGGCCACATACAATTATAGGTGCCATGTGCATTTGGAAAACAGAATGCAAGATCATATTTGTTTCAGAAAGTCTTAGGTGTGCCAACATACGAGGTAGTATCACTGTAGCCTCCGATAGCCTGCACAAATGCTGCAAAGTTAGGGTTTAATATTTCCACATGGAGTACAACCTGAATACCAAGGGACTCCATAACCAGTTCCCCCGTTTGGAAAACGTCCTGGTAAGTAATCCAAGGAGATCAGGGCTGTGTAGTGCTTGCATTCCTGCCATGCTTCAGGCTCAGTGTGTCCCTATCTGCTAATAGACTATTTTGTGGCATGGGCTTGTTCTTTTATCCTGGCAGAAGGGGCAGCTGCCAATATATTTGCAACAATTTGCCTCTGAAAGATATTTTGAATTGTGGTGAATAGCAAGAAAGAAGACAGGGTATTGATTTGCTTGATGAGCCCATATCAGACTGAATGTGCCTTCCTCTGTTTGCGCTTTTGGACTGGTAGAAAATCAATTCAGTGGATTGTGTAGATTGCTTCCTTTGTTACTATAACTCAGTAAAATGTTTTTAATGGGTTCCTCTTTCATTATAGTTGTGTGGGCAGCAGTAACAATTTCAGTAATAGACAATGCTATGAATTTCAATAACACAAGTAACCGCAGGATATCATCAGAGCAGCCAGCCACAAAACATACCCCAAAATCTCCATAAACAGGGGCCTCTGAAAACAGCACACACAAAAAAAAAGAAAAAAAAAAAGTGCTAATTAAGCTGAGTAAGCCAGAACAAAATATAAACAAACAAAATAAAACATGATTTATAAAAATGCAATCTATAGGAGGAAAATACAAGCTGTATCCATAAGTAATTATTTGCGACCTATAACTCCTGTTCCTTCTTTTTCTTTCCTGATTCTTCCTGCTCATGTGGTGCAACGTGTTAGGGGAATGAGAAGTAGGGTCAGTGCTACTTCTTGGAGTTCACAGCAACAAGCAGGAAGGGCTGCCATGGTAGGGACTTGAAAAGGTCCTGGTGTTTACTGAGGACTTCTGATGTGGGACTGTTCAGCCAAACTGGTGCTCTGGATAAGACACTGTACTTCCCGTGGGTCTGAAAGAATTTTGGATCTCCTGATGCACATACCTGTAAAGCTTCACGCTAATTGCCTATGGCTAAAATACGCTTTAGTATTTCTGCTCCTCCTCTGACTTCATTTCACAGTGTTATGAAGCCAAGGTTGGCATCTATCCACAAGTATACCAGGATCTTGTCCACGACCTTTCAATATGTAAAGGGGGCTTATAGAGAGACATTTTACCAAAGCCTGTAGTGACAAGACAAGGAGCAATGGTTTTAAACTGAAAGAGAGTAGATTTAGATTGAACGTAAGGGAGAATTTTTTTATGCTAAGGGTGGTGAGACAGTGGAACAGGTTGCCCAGAGAAATTGTGGATGCCCCATCATTTTCATTGGTCATTGATCAAGTTGGCAAATGTAAATAGCAATGGACTTGTGTAAAAGTATAACAGAACATCTTTTAAACTTGTTATAGCCTTCATGAAAGTTGATTACAAGAACACTGCAAAAATCCTTAGCGGTGGAGCACACCACATGCATAAAAAATGAATCCTAAGCACGCTGATCCATATTCCCCTCCAGTTCAAAACATTGCAACTGTTGTTGCGTCCTGGCACTGCTTGATGACCATGAGCTCTCCCTTTTCTGCTGTGAATTGAAGATCATGTTTTAGGGAAGAGATCACCAGTGGCACACAGGTTAATCTGAACTCTTCCTCTAGAGCCGCACAGCAGAGTCACATTGTTGGAGCAATAACAATGCTGGCGAGGACCTTTAGTAAATCTTTAGAAATTCTTCATTGCACTGTGTTCATGGTCCTGAACGCTGCTCTGGAAAAGACTCAGGTGAGGAAGGATCCGATAAATAGTGTTTTAGCAGAGCAGCTGATGTGGCACAGAGCTGATGCTAACCGTATTCTTCCCAGATGTTCCCCGTTATTTGGGTGTGCTCCACTAGCTAACTAGCACGGTGTTGAGAGGTCCTCTTGCTAGTGACACAGCAAAGGTTTCTGTTTGTGCTACTTTGCAGAAATTTCTGAAAGATTAAATAAGGTAACCCAGTGGAGATCAGTAAAGAGACAAAGAATGTGTGAAAAAGCTGGAAGATCAGAGGAAAAAACCCACTGTATTCTAAACCCCACTGTATTCTGATTGAAAGGTTTCTTGTGCTCATGCCCAGTAACTTGCTGCTGCGCACCACTCAAGAGGGTCACGTAAACAGTTGTGCATGGGGTACCTAAGGTTTTACAGTATGAATGGAAGGGTGGCATTGACAGAATTGTATCCTTGCATCTTCATATGATGTAATGTCTTCTTTCATAATAACAGATCTTATCTACTGCCCCCCAAAAAGCATCAGCGTATGACTCAAAATTTGCAGCACAGACTTGCTGAATAGAAAGAGCGATACAATCTCTTTTCTGTCATGCCATGTTACACCCTTTTTGGCTAGTACAGCTGATTATGCCCTGTTTTGGTAATAACTGCACCCACAATCATGGGGTGGATGCCTTAACCCCTTGAAGAAGTTATGGAAACGTATGGAAGCATTCTCCCACCAACTTCTCCTCACTTTTAACAACTTAAACTCTTAAGAGGACCTTGCCTTATTCCCATGTACCTCATTCCAACCTGCTTTTCACAGCACCAGATCACCATACTTCTATCTAAATCAGACCAGAAGTTCCCTGTCACAAATCCAGTGCTGAAGAGGCACTAAATATGTGGCTCTGCATGTCTGAGCAAGGCAGGTAAGAATGTCAAGATGAAGGAGAAGCTTCCCAGAGCCGTGGCAACTCAGAAGTCATTTGAGCCAAGCTATGAATACTATGTCACAGGAATAGGGAAGAGAAGAACTTGAACAAAACATACAAAGAATGTATATTCTTTGCGGCATGGTGGTTTGTGGGAGCTCTTACTACATGGTGCAAGTGGGGAAGGATAGCTCATTCGATACCCAAACAGTCTGACTTAATGTTTCAAGTTTCTCTCCAACTCAGGCAACACAGCCAAGGGAAGAGGCATTCAGCTAACACTCTGCTTCCCGGGGTGCGTTAACACGGGATAACTTCTAGTACTGTTAACAGGATAAATGGAAGATAAGCTGAGAAAGTTGCTGGGTACAAAAGTTATGGAAACGTCTGTACTCACGTGCTTGAAGTTGCTGCATAAGAGAAGAGATTTTGTAACATTCGTGGGGAAGTGATTTCTCTCATCAGCCTTGTTTCTCACACCTCAAACTTTACAATGCATGACAGCAATTACCTTGCTAGTACAGCAGAGGACAGAAAGGGAAGACATAAAGAATCACATACCGCCTCTACTCAAACCTACACATAAAATTAAGTGCACGATCACTTACTCCCACAGGAAGCATTACTCTTATTAGAACAAGAAGTAGGAAATTCAGCAACTGAAGGCTTTATCAGTCTAGATAACTTGCCCTCGTGTTATCCGGTTCCATGTAGAGAATAACTGTTCTACAAACTCAAACACCTGAAAATCAGGAACAGTTAAAGGATTTCAAACTCAGTCGTGTGAAGAATTGAAACCAGAGTTAAGTTATGCCCAGATCTTTACATTATTTGAATGATGTTCTAATCTACCAGTCTCTCTCTTTCTCCCTCTCCCCCTATATACACAGACACTCTTACTTTATTTTAGAATTGCAGTGAACAGAATTTGTCTCCATTTTCCCTACAAGGCCAAATATTCAGGTTTAGATTCATCACACCTCACTTTAAGTGCCTGACTTCAGTTAACTGCCTGTGTTAAGAGGCCAGTTAGACTCTCCCTGGCCAGTGCAATGAGATATACACCTTGAGTGGATGATTCAGTTTTATGTGGCCATAGCTTAGCCCATGCAGATTACTACACTGTCTCAAAATTTGGATCCTTTTAGTCTCTTGGCCAGGATCCTATCACTACACTTTCACGTCCTTACCATCAAAGGCGCAGATCAAACAAGAACTGCCTTACTCCTGGTAATCACAGCGAGAGAATCCCTATTTCCTGCTACTTGATATAATCTATGCAAACCAGCACAGATATGAGTTATGGCTGAGTACATGAAATTTTACATGTAACGCTGTCCTCTGTACACAAAAGGGTCAGAGAGAGGCTGAAATCCAGTAGAAAGTCTCGGCTCTTCCAGATAATATTGTATCACAGCATTGCTAAACTGACCTCCCGCCATCCAATTCATTAACTGCTTACGTGTTAGGTGTGCCTGCAATATTCTCAGCTGATTTCCACTTCACACTGCCAATCTGTGAGGGAGAGAGGGATTAATATTGCATACTTCTTAATTTCTTAGTCCTTGGTTTTCAGAAATATGTCATAGCCATAATTACTTCCTTTCCTAATCTTCGGAGAGTGATGTTCTGATGAAGATAGTATTTGGAAAAGGCCAAAGAAACAGCCTAGCGACTCGAAATATGTTTTAGCAAAAGCAGCAAAAGACATTGGAATTATGAAAAGAAAGGAACAAAACCAATCCCAAATTACATGGAGTAGAAGGTGAACCACGGTTCTCATTGGTGGTGGAAAGTCAGCAGAGAGACTTCGTAAGGGTACTGATTATGTTGCCATCACACCAGCGGCAAGGATGGAGAAGTGCAGAAAAACCTGGAATTGCTCATGTTCTTAAAGCAAATCTTGAGAGAAACTGGTGACAGTGTCCACAGTAACTGCACGTATTCTCCTGGAAAGGAAGGCAAAGAGAGGGACATTCTTCATGTATATGCCACCACACCCCCTCCTTTTCCTCTGCAGGACAGGAACCGTGGATTTCGAGAGAAGCAGCAGCACAAGGCTTAGTAAGCCAGCAATGATTTCCTGCACATGGAGCTTATAGACTGTGTCCACATTCTGCATAGACCCACAGATATCATTTGTAGAAAGCTTTGTCTATGTTAGTGTTTGGAGAAAACTGGTTATTACACCTTGCCTCAGAAGATAAAGATCCACCCAGCCTTCCCATCTGAGGTATGTCAGCAGGTCCAGACAAGTCACATCAAAAAGTAGGTGAAAACACATTGCACAACGTTGCGCTTCTATAACAATATGGGCATAACATGGGCTTCTTTCACTAGATCTCATGGCAAGTACTTCCCCCTGTAAGCACCACAGCAGTGAGAGCAAACGTAGTATTTCTTCACACCTACTAGGCTCCTACAAAGAACAGCTGAAAATCGTATTGTTCTACAAAATTTAAATACATATATATAAGTTACAGTCGTATTGGTTCTTGACTTTTCATTCTGATCATACGATCAACACAGCATTTCTCTGATCTACCAAGTAGCCCTCCCTTTTCAGTTTTGAATTAATCTTTCTGTGGAATGGGCAACCAGCAGTTTGCACCATCATCCAGATGAGATTTCCCCAGTCTTGTACAAGACCACTAAATTTTTTCTTTCACTACTGCTAATTCCTTGACTGATATAAATTTGCTTTTTTTCTTTGTCAGAGGTTCACTACAGCATTGGTTTGTAGACATCATTGCTCTCCCATGGCTTTTCCCCCCTTGTTGCTTGTAGATGATTACCAGACAGTAGCACTGTCCCTCTCAAGACATCCTTAATAAAAATAGCACTTAGGATTTTCTTCCAGGGTTTGGAAATTTATTGTATTCTTTCTCAGCCTTTGAATTCCCATGTGATCCCAGCCAGATCATGTTGACAGAGGAAAACTCAGTGCCCACGTATACATACTCGAGACACTTTAAACGAACAAGAATGAGTTATCTTGAGTGAGGCTGAGCTCGTATGGCTCCAGACTTAACTCTTTCAGGTCATTTAGGCATTGGAAAGAGTATAGCCACACGGCATTTTCCTGGGCTAATATATCCAATATGGCAGCACTGCGAATACATTTCTAAAAAAAGGCGTATTAATATTTACTTACACTAAAGGGTGCTCAGGCAATATGTACAGGATACTGAATCTGTAGACTGTATAAAAAAGTACTTTTAATTTGAGCAGCTTCCTTTGCTCTGTTTGTGACTAATACAGAAATAGAATGAGCTGAAAATGAACGATGGAAAAATGTGACTAAAAAATCATAACAAAAAAAGGAAGACTTAAACATATCAGTAGGTAGGCGTAAGTATTTTTAACTTGTCTTTATTTCACTCTATTGCAAGTAGATTATTTCCTTTAACAAACAAACCTCTTTTTATCATCTACAGATATAGGGATTATGCTTTCAGATGTGGGACTGTGTTTACACTAACTGTGGCATTTCACACCAGGATTCTGGCATCTAGTTCAACAACTTGTGTTTGAGGCAGAATACATCTTTTAGCTTTGATTTAAAGATTTTTCAGTGACTGGATCTGGCCTTTTTTTGTTTATATAGTGAATAAAGCTCTCAGTATCAGAAAGCTTCTCTCTGTGGTGGTACAGATATAGAATACACAGACAGAGAGAGTCCATGGCATCTCTCTGTCTCAAAAAAGGATGATGTGAGCATCAGAAGAGTTCAGACACAATGAATTAATTCATTCACTTAGCGTTAGCTGTCTAAAAATGCATAATCTAAATGATTTATTCATTCTTTCTCTATAATCATTTGAGAAAATGGACAGCATAAATTACCTCTAGAGATGGTTATCTTGCTTCATTGACAAGAGAACCTAGACACTAGCATAGACTAGATGCTTAACTTCATAAAGCGAAGCAAGATTAATCCTATTTAATGAGTCCTTCAGTGTTAGGGTTGATAACATTCTTTTTCTAAACAGTCATTGCTGGAGGCAGCACAAGTTTATGATTTAAAGAAAACCGAAGCACTTGAGATCTACTCAGATTTTCTTTGTATTCCTCCCATTTGTTAGGGACAGTGACCAACTTACCTCCTCATCTTCTCTTTCATAAGTGAAATAACAGCGTTCTTTAAGGAATTGTACTTTCAGTTCTTATCACCACGTTTTCTTTTTTTTTTGAACGACTGAAACAAATTTCAGGAGAAGTCTTAAGAAGCAATTGAAATAGAAAATCAAACAATTAAAATAACCTTTTGCAGAATTACTCTCTTACAACTATCTCTTACAATTACCAATGTGCATTCACCATCCCTCACCTTCAGTAGTGAGTCTACGTGATTCGTCTTTATTCTCCCCAAGGGAGGCAGAATATTAAAATCACAGTCAAGTTGTTCAGCCAATCTCAACCGAGAATTGGCGCGTTGCACACTTAGAATTGTCTTACAAAATCCCAGACGCCCACTCACTCTGTGAGAACAATTTAGTCACTTTTATTTGAGGGAAACGAGGGGGAGCAAAGCAGGGCGATATAATTCATTCTGTCAGTCAGGAACCATTATCAAGATTAAAAGGGAGGGTCTATGTTTTGTAGCTGGACCGGTTCCTTGCACAACCTGTGCCTAGCACCAGCGAGGTTACCTAATCGCCTCGTTTCACCTGGAGTGACTGGATCCGCATTTCACCACAACTCATCCTTTCTTTCAGAATCTTCTTCCCTCTGCTTCCCCGCTAAGGGGAAAGAAGCAGAAACGGGAAGTTAATGCTAGCTCTTATGTTAGCCAAACCACACAAATCATTCTTGCTTGGCAAACAGAATTTATCAGGTTAACAGAGTCTTTGGCATGCAATTGCATTTGGAAATGTAAATTCGTATAGATGGCATAGGTATAGGATACATGCCAACTTACTTCACGTCTCCAGGCCCGAAGCGCAGCTAGCTCTAGAAATTACATGGATTTATTAAGTGTAATTTCAGCGTTGTAAAACAAGGCTACAATTCAAACTATCAATGCCATGTAAATCACAGACAAGTCACCCTCATCTGTGCCTTTGAATATGTATAAACAATAATCAGTATCTGTTGAAAGCTTCTTACACGTTGATAAGGAAGCATAAAAAGAATTATATAATTATAATTCCTTTATAGTAGAAGTGTAGTGTTCCAACACACAAAGAACAGATGACATAATTCAATCAACCAATATAAGTGGTGTAGTAGTTGAGCACAGATAAGTGAATGTTGCATTAAGAGGGTTATTATATGAGAAACATCTTCATATAAGGGCAGGAAATGGAAATACGTTGTTGCTCATGCTCAGGGACAAAACAAGCAGTTGCACATTGTTCAGTTAAGCTCGAAGTTTTCTGTGTCCTACTTACCTATAGTTGAAGTTTCTTTTCAAATGAAACTTTTAATTGTCTTCTCCAAACCAATGTTTAAAGAATCTATAAGGTGAAAATTAATAATTCTATCTATAAACGTAATTGAAGGTAGCAAAACCATTTTCAGCCTCTTTCTTTCTGTTTGCTTATCTCAGACTAAGGTAGGAGATCCTGTTTACTCCTCTGGTACCGTCTTCAGCCAGTGCCAGCCATTTCCTCTCTCCCTTTCTGTTCTGTCCCCTTGTCCTTCCCCCTCTCCAGGCCTAGTTATCTTCAGTGTTTTTTGTGAGGCCTCACGAGTCCAAGCATGAGGTAGACCAAGGGTACCAACCAGACAGAGGGAAATAAATAGTCTTGGGGTTACTACCTAAGGAGGACTGCACGGTCCCTGAGGTTTGCGGGCAATTTTAATCCACAATGCATGGTCCAGGAGGGCCAGATAATCCCCGCAGTTCAGAGAAACCAGGGAAGGCAGGTTTGGACCAGGCAACAAGAGGACTTAGAGCTTGTGCGCAAACCTGTGTTGCAAGAGGTCCAGGACAAGTACCACGTGTCAGGAAAGTCCGTAGCTCTATCCATATGGACACACCGAAGAGCACCTCCACAACCTGAGTTTGGAGACATGCCGCGGGAAATATCCAGGCGTGCACCGACTTCCTTCTGTAGCCTTGTTTTCATGAAGGGCGCTCTCAGACGCAAAACCCTCAAACCCCTTGAGAATGGCTGCCCCCCCAAGACCTTGGATGCCCATAGGACATGGGACCTCAGGACACAGGTTGAAATGTAAAGACAGACAGAATCTATAAGAACCTGAAACCTGACAATGACCCAACTCATCAGAGTATCCTTCGAAAGTTAAAGAAGTCTTTGCTTCCAAATTCAAGCTCTCTGGATGCGAAGACAATCTTGAAATGAAGCGAGTAACTACCGCAGTCCTCAGCGGTGTGAAACACTGAGGTGTTTTCCCTCGATGCTAAATGTTCAGGAACTTATTTGAACCATCAGAGTTACAAAAATGTACACTACAAAAGCAATTGAGCATGTAGGACAGCATATACAGTAAATATAATCTATCATTAGATTCAGCAATACAGGAGTTATAGCTCCTATTAGACTGTTATAAGCAGTTTCATACCTACTACGGTAAAATCTTTAATTTCATGGATGTGCAGCCAGGGCCCTTATGATAAAGTTTAAATGTAAGCTGTTCTATGCACAGTTTATGCTTAGCTCTCTACCTACAGCATTAGGAACATGGGATGGAAAGTTTGACAGGTCTTAAACAGTCATTAGAAAAAACATTCATAAATTATGACAAATACTTTTATATTTGCTTGCACAATCCCTGCATAGCTTCCACGGATCCACTGCACAGTATTTTTTTTTCTTTTCTGGTGTCATCAGATCAGTTAGCTCAAGAATCTAATTATTTAATGTAGATACTCAGTTGCTCAAAGCCTAAGAACCTGTCCTCTCTTATGATTATGCTTACCAGATTATTTCATGCCTGCTTATTTTTGTTAGAAGATTATTTTATGCTCTTCAGTTAAAGCTGACCTGTATTATTGAAGGAGAAATTGGCAAAAGTGCAGGAGTGCAACTATTCCCAGTTGATTTGTACTTCAGCTTTTACAAATTACGGGTGAGCAAAGGGTAACAAAGCGAAACTGTTCATAGGAGTTTATTTGGAGTATGCATAATTTAAAACTATCTAAGCAAAACAGAAGGTAAAAAGGTTTTGGTAAAAAGCCAAATAAAGCATCCTTAAAAGATAAAGAACTGTTACAACTGAGGCAGGCAGAGCAGCCGCTGAGGTAAGCAAAACTATTTCCAGATGCAAAAAACAAACTGGGAAAATTATAATGCCTGATAAGAATAAAGAACAGGTAAACAATGTGGACTTAAGGTGAATTTTCATGTGCATCTGAAGTATCCTATCTCCCAGTTCCTAAGGTTTCCTGGACAGGTGCCATCTGGAGAGAAGGGATACTGTGAACTTCCTTGTAAATATTTGGGGAGAAACAACATATGCATAAAAGAATCCAGTTTGTCCTCACAAATACCCTTGTGGTGTGTCCCTTTTCTGTTGTCAGACTCATGGACTGACTGATGTTACATCCTACGTAACGTGAATCACGAGTTTATATGGCGAGTCCTCCACTGAACTTCAGGCACAGGACCGCAGTCCATCTCTTTTCAGCTCCGCATCCTTGAATTGATGGGTCAAGAGCTCTCCTCTCTGCGCCGAAATGAGCTCCTTGAGGCACAGACCCTAGAGCTTTGTTTGGATGTGTGGATTCCTGTCACATAGGTTAACTCAGTGGGATGCTTTTCTCTTCTCCATCTATAGACAGCGGGTTCTAGGACGGTGTTTTCTTCAGGTGTACCATGATCTGCCTGGAGGATTAACCTGGCGAGGAAACTGATTGCGTTTTAAAAACACGTTTCCTAAGAGTTTTGTGCCAGCCCAGCATGATGGATATTAGTGGATATCATGCAAGTATTTTACTTCTCTTAATTGTTCCTAATCCTTGATTAGACAAACAGAGGCCTTGGCCTATGCCTGTGGGATGCTTCTGAAAATCCAAGTGGTGAACTAATTGTTTAATCTTAGCCCTGGGCAGCTACTATTGCTTATACACTGATGGCTCACAGATTATAAACCTAAGGAGGCGGTGATGCCAGACACACAAACCACTCCACAATATATTGGCTGGCCCAGTGCTGCAAGTTGGTTTTTGGACCTGAAACATAAAGCTTGACAGCAGCTGGGATTATACCCAGGAGACCTGGATCTCGAAATATGACCTTCTATATAGCAGGATCTCCCAGTGTCCTGGGACAAAAGGCTAAGGGCAACATAATTAAATTAATTTGAATCTAAAGGGATTATATCAGGGACATAATGCAATTTCATTTCCCTTTGTAGGAGGCATACAAGGGCTTTGTGAGCTGCAGACTGAGGCAAGGGAAAGAGCTTCATTAGCCTAGGCTGTTGGAGTCAGTCCCAACCACTACTAGTCTCTCACAAGATGTTACACGGAGCAAGCGAAGGAGATGCAAGACTAATCCTAGGCCATGACACCACAACCCTTCTCTCCATAAATTGCCCCTAGACATAACCTAATCAGGAGAGAGCTGAAAAGCTTCTGCGATTTCTAATGCCTTGGTATTTATCCCAGACATTGACCTTTGTTGTTTTCTTTTGGGATGCATTTTCAGCGGCGGTATCAGCACTTGCTATTTTATTGTGAGCCCCACAGTTCTGGGTATTTTTCTTAACAGTTCTGTTCCCAGCAGTCACAAAAGTAAAAAAAAAAAAAAAAAAAAAATCCTGTATTCATGAATAGAATGGAGAGAAAAGGTGCCCTATGCTTATTCAGAAAAGCTTGAAACTTTGACCTCTGTGCATAAGAGGAACTTAGAAATCGGTGAGTGCTGGGAGAAGGTTTTCTTGGGGCAGGGGTAGAAGAAGTGGAAAGAATGCATTTCCTTTTAAGTCCTTAAAACATTCTCTTAATTTTTAAATTATTGGTGGTATTTGTAGGCTTAAAAAAGCCCTATGCTCTTAGTTTAACTCTGCAGCGTGAATTTTGGGGTTTGACAATCTGATTTTAGATGTATTCTAGAAAAGGTTCATTTGTCCTGCATAAGGAAGTGGGACGCGCTTTTGACAGGAACATCCCCGGGTTTTCACAACATCCATGAACCAGCTTGAAACAGGCCAAGAAATTACAGTTTTGCCACATCAGCCCTGAAAGCAAACACCTACTGCAGCCGCTGTGATGTTGCCAACAGTTTTCTGCAGTGGACCCGGTTTTCATGCCCTGCCAGCATCACACCTTAGGGAATCCGTGGACCCAAACATGAGCCAGCCCCACGTCACCTCACCCTTTAGTTCCTGTTCTCCTCCCCTCAACAGGACCTTGATCTAAGAACCCATGTGCAGAATTTCTATTCAGAGCTTTTAAAATATTCCCCTCTTTTTTCCCACTGCAGGCGCAGAGCTTACACATAGCAATTAGCTGTGGAAAGTGGGTAGAAGATGATCACGGATCCTCAAGGATTCACACTGGTTCCTCATGCCTTGAGCTACGTCTGTACTTGCTGCACTCGCTCATTATCCGGACGGAGCCTTCAGGTAGGCTGCACTGCAGATATTAAAGGAATGTAATTTTGCTGGGGACGTTAAAACAGGGCAAGTGGGGAGTGTCCTGCGGGAGCGATGGGTCAAAAGGAGCAGATCTCACTGCCTTGGTTGGACGTGACAGAAAAGAACTAGTTCTTTGCCCTTTCCTGTTTCATTTGAAAAATAAATCACAGCTTGTAAGTCACAAACATCTCCTGAAGCTTTTTTAGCTTGGTTTTCCAAGAAAATGAGATTTAACAGGTGCCTGCCTGTTTCTCAGCTCACTTTTCCTCCCCGCCAACAACTTTTGAACTCACTAGGACCTCTACACCACTTCAGATTTGGTTAAAACAAGCCAAGAATAAGTTCCTGTAAGTTTGTATAAACTGGCAGCTGGTTCTGAAAGCTCGTTCAAGTGTCTCCACTGAGCGCTCGGCTACTATGAGACAGAGAGAAACTAACAACGATTAAAAAAAAAAAAGAAAAAACCCGTTCAACTGGAACTTGCGAGGAAAGGAACTGTTAAGGAAAATAAAGTTACAAGAAACTAAGCTCTGTTATTTAGGCTCAAACTCCATACTCCAAACACCGTGCTCTCTCTTGAGACTTCTGGTAAATTACTTCCATGTTGGAGTGGAGTAATATCCCTGCTTGTAGATTTATTTGAATTTGGAAATGCACAGAATAACTAAATATTCACCTTGGCCAGGCTGATCCTTCATCTGTGTCTTGCTGTCTACTGCAGTTTTAGATCAAGATTTTACTGTCAGACCAAATCCCCTTCTACCTTTTGCAAGATGGATTGAAAGAAGAGGCTACATGTATAAGAGGCCAGGTAGCTATTCCTATAGTCCATTTCTTGGAGAAAAGTTTTTGGAAGAGTCTTGTGCGGAAGGGGACTCAAGGACTCTGACCTGTCATTCTGGCCCCGAGTCTCTCCCCCTCAGAAAATGAGGCACCATAAGCTGATAGCAAAGAACACCTTCCGTGGTTACCAAGATAGTTCCCTCTACGGTGCCATGTGTCCTTCTGGACACTGGCAAACTCCTTACGGTATCCAAAGCTATGTTAAAAAAGAAGGTGCTAGAGAAACATGCCTGTTGCTTGCTCCCTTCTCCACACCATGTTGAAAAGTAACACTAATTGCATGTGAGGTGAGAATGCTGAACCGCCTTGTTTAGGCTTGCAGGCAAGTAAGGTGTGTAGGCAAGTGTCTGCCAAGTGCTCTGGTTTACGAACGAGCCCTCACAATTTGTTGGAAAAACATGTGAGTCAAATTCTTTCAAAGGACAAGATGCAGAGAGAAAAAACTGCAGCAAGGCACTGTTATGAACGTCACACTCTGAATTTCCACGTGGACAACTGCCCTTCTTGTACAGGTGCTGGAATGGCTGCTCCAAATATACAGTTTTCAGCTTAAAGTTGTGAATTTTAAGTCCCATGTAGTCCTGGCTTCCAAAGACGCTGCTATTACCAATTAACCCACAAACAATGTTAGTGTTTTCATCTCTTCTTTTCTCTCTTTTATGAGCTACTTACAAACGGGTATTTTCAAGTGGCCACAGCTAGCACCATACCCAGCTCACCGTGGGGTTTGTAGCTTGTCTGTTGTCCTGGGAAAGAGACCTGTCAGTGTTTTTAATCGAAGGCTTTCAGCAGGATTCTGAAAGAATGATTTTTTTATGGCTTTCAGACAATTGTGCTTTCTAAACACAAAGTATAGAATTTGGCTTTCTGTACTCTGCACTTTCTTAGGCAGGGAATCAGAGGCTGTCCAAGATTTTTCTGTTGTTCATTTATATGAGTTTATTGCACCTATTGACTGCAAAGTTCCTTACTTCCTAAGAACAGTGATAACAACGTGTAATTCAGAAATAATTTTTTTAAAGTCTGTAGCCTGCTGTGGCTTTTACTTTTGGTTGTGTTTGGTTTTGTTTATCGCTGAAAGGATACCAAAGAGCAGGGGTACCTGCCAAGCCAGCCAAAGCTTAGCTGGTGAAGAAATCCACCAGCCTCAAAGAATGTTGTTCCAGTCCTCCCTGGGCATAAGGTTTTTCGTAAAACTGCCAGAGGACGAGGTTCCCTTTCATCCACGGGAGGGGGCTGCAAAACTGCGTTCTGTCTTTGTCCTCCCCGAACATAGCTCTCTATTTTGAGGTGAGCTCCTACTGTGATGTTGGAGTTAAGAGTGGGCGTTCTCTGAAGGCACAGGAAGGAAAAATCACACAGCAGCAAAGCCGTGATGATTTTTTCTTATATATTATTACTGTGATTTTTTTTTCTCGTGGTGTGTGTAGCTCTAGCGCCCACTTCAACAAATGTTAAAAAATGAAGACAAATCCTTTTTCAGCTTCACAAGGAGCCGCAGCCTGGTAAATCCACTTCTATTGCAACAGGCCAAAGTGTCTTAGGCTGTTTCGTACTTCAAGAGGAATAGAAGAAGGTTAGACTGATACTTGGGACATCTAGCATGTGGGTGGGATTTCAAAGGTCCTGGTAGTTCAGTGGGAGTGGACCGAGTAATTCCTGAGAAGAGCTACCCTTTAAATCACTGCCAGCAACTGTCTCGGTGGCCAGAGCTGCTATTATTTTCCTTCCCATATTGGATAAGTCACCGCGTATTCAGTGCATATATGATGACAAAATAGGCATTGTAATTAATCCCCATTGAATCTGTCTTTACAACCTTCCTAGGCATCCACTTTTTGGACACTGGCTGGCTGGAATATTGCTCTGATCTAACATGGTCTCTCTTGTGCCACCTCACGCCTATTTGTTGTTCTTGGTACCCCCCAGACGCAGGTAATTGAAACTTTAACCAGCCGGTGTGACAGCGATACGGGAGGTTGTAAATGGGTAGAAAAGCCCATGTGAGCACACCGAATGGTATGCAACTGCCATGCGCAGTTCTGTTCACAAAAATGGAATTATGAGTCAGAGTGAAAATTAAGGTCACGTAGATTTCTGTATGCAGCGCGTCTTGCAGGGCATATAGGCTTTGTTTGCATAATTAGCTTGCTCTTACTCAACGTTCTCCATACTGTGCTGGTATAAAACAGTGTGTATCAGCAGATCATTTCTTTGGTACAAGAATTGTGCAGTGATAAATAGGTAATTCTAAAATACGTGACTTTTTTATACTAGATACTTAAACCAAAGCGGAGTGAGGCTGCGGTCACCAACGGGCACTTAGAGAATCAGTCGGAGCCACCCTCTGATGCCACATGACATAGGAAACCAAGTTCCCGTTGCCGCTTTTCCTTACACAAGGATTTACACATCTCTCTTGTGCTCAATTGACACTTCTCACGCATTTTTTTAATTGATTGCTGATGCTGCTTTTCTCCTGTCAGACCAGCAAACACGATCCTATATGTGAGAGAACCCAGCAATCGGCAGTCACCGAACAGGGATGGCTTCCATAGGAAACTAGGCTTATAAAACAAATCTAAGATTAATTCACACTGGAGTCTGATGCTGCAGATTCTAGATGTTCATGTTAGATTTCTTGGGTATTACATGCAAAAAAAAACCAAAAGGAAAGGAATAGTGCTTTAAAAAATTGCCCTTATTTTTATTTTGCTAATACATGTAGACTGAATCTCTTCTAACCCATCGTAGATCAGAATAACAGCTCCAGTGGACACCCTTGTATCGACCCCCTTGAATCAATAAACTTGATTAATTGGCACAAAAAGATAATATGGATCACTGTGCATGTTTCACTAGAATGTTTCCAACATTCTCATTTTCCACACACCACAAAACCAAAACCTGAAATATAAGCCTATTTTCTTATGCTAAGCATAACCACCCTGCTGATAAAATATACAGCTAGTGTAAGTATTACTTGAGTGGTAAATATATTTAAGGATAGGGCAGTCAATAGGGAGAGATCTAGATCCCCTAGGAACCTAATGAAAAGACGTATTTTCACATATACGTATACGTGTTTTCAAAATGTTGTAACTTCCAAGAAGGAATGTAGGTCCTTCAGGGGAGAATGACTTTTTTCAGAGCGTATGTTACCAGATTCAGTCCAGTGGTCAGTCAAACCAGTAAAGATCATTTCACTTGATTCTCATTTTTCCTCATGTATCCTCAGCCACACCAGGCATACCATCTTTCTGGTAAGATATAAACACCCTTAAGGGACCAAGGGTCCAAATGAGGAACACCTTCACAACTCACATATATATATATGATATAATTCATATTCTGATACAAAACTGTCACAATGGAAACCTCCAATCCATGGAGGAGAAGATAAGTATACTGAGAAACATTCTTCTGTCTCTAACTGGAAGCAGCAGAAGTTCATTAGGCTGGTTTACCAGCTGGAAATGTTCTGCTGATTAAGATTCAACCTGAATCTAAAAATATGTAACGAACTCTTCCTTGTGAGGAATTGCTTCATGATTTCTTATCAAGTTGCCAACCTTTAGCTGTGTTGTAGTTATTACTGTATTTATTAGACTGTAGTTATTACTGACAGAATTGTGAAAGAATGTATATTTCCATCATCTTATCCTCTTAATAATCCTACTTGGTTTCTCCAAAAAATAAACTTTGGAGCAGGGGCAGCTGGGGTTGGACTTTACAAAGGTCCAAATACTGCTGCAGGTTAGTACCCTTTTCGGTTCAGTCATGAGGAAAGATCACCTCTGAGTATTTCTCCCTCCTAAGCAGGGTTTTGCTGAGTATTTCTTCGTATGAAAACCAGAGAATTCAAGCATACAGGCACCTTCTGAAATACAAATATTGACTCTTTTTTCACCTTTATTTTAGAAATATTTGTTGGTTTCTTTGACATGCAAATCCCAGTGGTGAAAGTAGGTTTTAATTTGCAAGAGCTGAACAAATTCATTTACTTTTTATCGCTGTCTAGATAATTTTCTAAGCTGACATTAAAGTGTTGAGGAAATAAAAGCTACCTGCACTTACAGATCTTAAAGAAAGCATATCTGACTTTATCTTTAGTTCTTATTGTAGTTACATACATTAAGCACAGAGATTACACTATTCTCATGGAAGCGCATTTGGCAACACCCCTATACACGTTGTCAATACAATAGCACCGCCAGTCCTAAAGGAACGCCTACATTGCATGACGTATCATGTTAACGTAGAACCACCACACTGGCCTCTTCCCCACTTTATTCCCCTGTGTCCAGGTGACCACTTGAACTCAACAGTTCATTAAAGAGCCCATTACTGGCTCTTGGAGATGCTGCACGGCAAAGTTGGCATGTTCAGCACCAGATACCTTGTTGAGAACCTGGGACTTAGCAAGTTGGCTTCATTCAGACTCTAACCTGTACATGCAGAGTCTAACTTGTAGCTGACTCTACCGGCACTGTGGAACAGAAGACATCATATACCATAACAGTATTTCCAGTTTCCAACTGGCTCTTACAACAGCATCATAAAAGTTACCACTTCATATTGCACAAGCTTCTGTCGGCTCTCCAGTAATCTCTCTGCTTCTCACTCCGAGCTTGTCCTGGACTTCTGCATACGACTATTCATCCGCTGGTATTCAAGGCACCTTGTGGTCTTATTCTAGGTGGCAGTAACGAGTGCGGAGGCGGGGACAGGAGAGGCACTATCCTGATTTTAAATTGCTTCTTCCTGCTACCAGAGACCCATCACAGTGCTTCTCAGTGGGCACAGGGCATGTCCCTTGATAGCGATCTCCTCAAAAAGCATACTGAAAAACAACATTTGAACCATCGACTCAGTCCTGGCACACCATTTTCTAGTCCCTTGGGGAGTTTGAACAAGGACAGCTTGGAAGTACGACTTAAGGGCCCAGGCTGCCTCAGATAACAGCTTAGATACCGTATCGCTCTTATGAATGCAATTACAAAGGATGGAGATTGCTCTTGCAATTATTGGTAGCCATTGAAAGAAGGTGTAGAAAGCGTCTAAAACGGGGATCAAATTCCTGCCCAAGAAGTATTCTGAGAAGACAAGAAATGCCATAAAGGATTGCCAGTCTTGAATTCTTTGTTGCACCGTGGTGCACCTTCCAGGGAGAGGGGAACATGTCACCATCCAGTCCATACGTGGGTGAGAGGTGGGCATTATGGCTTTGAGTCACTTTTGCTAGGGAGAGAATCGCACCTAGGTAATTACACTGCCATAATAACTGTATAACCACCGTATTATGAAAAAGTGGAGGATCACCTCTTCCAGCTCCATTTTAGAAAGACAACAAACATAAACGTTCTCTGAAAAGCACAGTCCTGCAGTATAAGTGTGTTCCGAGCATGCCTGTGCGATCAGGCTCCTCAGGGGATATGGCAGACAGGAAAACGGAACATGTCCCACCCTTAGGTGGGTGATAAGATGGAAATTGCTCAGACCGAGGCAGTTCTGTACATGCACAGGAGCATAGCTCAGCATTTAAAGAGCTTTAGAATAATCGCAGAACACGCCTACTGAGCCAGCTGTAGGCAACACCTGAAGAAAAGGCATTTTAGGTGTTAAGCTGGAATATAGTCACCTACGTCAACCGACTTCATTGTTGATATCGTCTCTATTTCTGGTTGACTGTCTCTTAATGGATATACATTATATATATACGTTGTCATTTCCTTCATGTCAGCCGACAAACAAGTTGGCCACCAATCGATTATTTAAGAGTTTACACAACAACACTGAAGAACCCTACCATTTTTTTGCAGGGGTGGGTGGTAAGAGGAATCAGTGAACAGGTCTTACATGGGAATCATTTCACCCTTCGGTAGGAGGAGAGAGGGCAGGTGCTAAGCTGAGGTCCTGCCACACAGAGCAAGACATCAGTAGAAAAGGGAGTTGTTTTTTCCATTTCTAAATTCTTGCAGTCAGATTCCACCTGAATCATCTTATCCAATTGCCTCCCTAAATCTGAGTGAAGAACAAAAGCAAAGACACAAATTTAGGAGAGGGAATGTAACCATATATGCCTCCCTTCCTCATGAAATAAGCTTTGTTAAGCCAAGCTTATCCGTATCTCCAAAGCTTCATAATCCTTTTTGGTCTGTGTAAGTATATTTGCTGCAGTTTCATTGACATTACTTATCCATACAAGAGCCACCAAGTCGGCATCCTTCAAATCTTTCAGAGAACCTACAGAGTAGAAAGTCTGGAGTCTGCCTAATCACGAGGAGTCAGGAAATATTCACGAGTTGAAGGTGGGAAAGAGGTTGATGGAAACCCATTTGGAAACCAGTTAAAGGAGGCAACGATTAAAATTATCCAAGAGGAGAGGGAGAGAAAAGCTGAGAAGTGAAAGGAAAATAAGAGAGTTGTGTCATATGAGAACAAGAAAGTAAGAGGAAGAAGAAATAACAGATTCATGACATTCTTCCTCCTTTTACTATACTTTCCTTATTAAAAAAGCCTAAACATCATCAAGTACGTGAAGTGTTTGATGATGGAGGGAGACAGACTCAGAGTGCCCATTACCAATTTGAGAGAGAAGATTGTTGTGAGAAGTGACTCTGCTTGGTCAGTTAGAAGAGATGAAGGGAACGGTGGCTTGAAGAAGTGACTTGGTGTTTGGAAGAGGAAGAGAAGGAATATAAGTGATTTAGTTCTCTTTGCACATCAGTTTTAAGAATCCTCTGGAGTATTGCATTTCACTCTGATAACTTAAAACCAGAAAGACTTCCAGACATATGACCTAGATCTTCAACCTTATTTGCACGTTGTTATGCTTCCTCTTACCTGTTAGATTACAGGAATGGTGGATCCAGGAGACCGGCTTTCGTTTGATTTTTTTTCAAAACTGCATTTTAGTAGACGTTGGGCTTTTGATTATATTTTTTCTCAAAAGCCTCTGGTTTCTTTGAAATTTTGACCATTCAGAAAGGTAATGCCTTGAAACAAATATTTTTGTTTGACAGGCTGACTAATTGTGAATGTAAAGTTACATTAAATCCCTGAATTAAGGCAAAGGAACTTTGAGGATGCAAATACAGCTGGGCATACATACTAGACAATATCAGGGGGTTTAGTTTGCATTATTTCAATTAGAATTAAACATGGAATTACTATGAGAAGCTGGGCATGGGATTGCTGCAGAATAAAAAGCATGCTGCGTTACTCTGCATGACACACTGCATTTCCACGAGCACAGTTCGACTCCTAACAACTGTCAGGGACTGTGCCACATTTCTTTTGCTCTTTTGCTTTACCCGTATAAGAAAAACCACTACTAGCAGCATAAACTCCTGAAGCAAGCAGGATTCTGCAAACTATTTCCCTAATTTCCTTGTTTCTTCCAGGTATTCCAGATTGCACATATTGTCTTTCAGGGAACGTTACAGTAATGAAAAACATGATAAATAAGATTACAGTCTCCAGAAGACTGGTTAAGCACAAAGCCTGGATTTCAATCGTCTTAGTCTCCGTCATGTAAGTTTTCTGTTGAACAAGCTTTTGCTGCGCACGTTTTATTCTCCTTCTATACCAGTGTTACAGCTGGGGCAATTTCCAATTATTACTCATTAAGATCAGACTATTAGAGACCTCAGTATTAGTGCGAATGCAAAACGAAGTGGCTTGCCAACTTCTCTCCGGGTGTTACCCTGACCTATGTTAGAATTCGATAATGGTAAACCAGCTTAATTGTTAATAACCTTTATGAAACAGATAAAGAAATGAATATGCACATAGAGCAGCCTGTTGAACCAATTAAAGGGACAGAAACATTTTAATTAAAAGGAGGTTGCAAAAAGACAGACTCAATAAATTACTACATTCAAATGAGTAGAATGCTAACTAAATGCAACAAATAATCAGTTTGATTTATGAGACTGACACCAGAAAGAACCGTTTTGTGTCAGTCTTGTGTTTAGAGGATTTCAGTGGGACTCACGATCAAATCAGCACAGCTTTCAAGTCTCACCAGTAAAAGCAGGAATCCTTAATATATATATTACCTTCACCAAGACATCCATTTAAAAATGTCTTCATGTATTACCAAATAGAGCATGCAGTGAAATCCCTGCATTCATCTTAAGACAGTACTATCACTTAAATACTTATAAAATGTTACTACTCTTGCACATAATCGTGGATATCACCATTCTAACCAACCTTGGATTTGGGAACACAGAATTGTTCTAGGTACTAGTTAGAAAGGATTTTCAAATTACATTCAAATTCCATTTTAATAACTACTTTTTTAATCAGGATCCTTTTCAATGACATCTATCAGCTATTATTAGGAAATAACCAGAACAGTATTATCAGTACCTGCACCTACACACAAAAAAATATAAATAAAAGAATAAATGGAGATATTCTTAAAAAAGAAAGGCAAAAATAAAAAGTCCAAACTCCTCCTGCTTTGTGTGTTGGGCTTGATAGGATTTGTTACCTAGAAGGCGGCTGTGGTTGTCTGTAGCTTGTAATACAGGTAAGCTGCTCACCAGTGGGTTGCAGATGGGTCATGTTGTTCAGGGCGATATCTCACTTTAAGATCTTTCACGTTTCCCTCCTTTGGGTGGTTTGTCCACTGAAAGCTGGGGCACGGAGTTCTGGATGTGAATGGCAGAGGAGAAGCACCACTTTTTTTTCACATGGTCTTTGCTTTTATGGGCAAATTGTCTACTTCTTTGCCGTTACAGACTGCGTTCATGGTTTTAGGTCAGTTAGGTGAATACAGTACAATACAGGTTTTGCCAGTATGGCTCAACTGTCTCCTAATGGACTATATTAGCTATAAATTATATTAGAAAATGTCATCCTTGAATCATCATTCCTTTGCAAAATCAGCAATAGTAATCAGGTCATATACTCTTTCTGAAACAGGTATTGACTTGCAATCTAAAAATCATGAAGAGGAGCTTTACTGATATTCTTATCATTTGTCTTTTTTTCCTGTTTTCTAGCTTTTCCAAATAACCATGTTATCACCACTCAGCTTTTTTTTTCCCCTTCTTTTTTTCCTGCTATTAATTGATACCCACACACCTCCTTGTTCTTTCGTTCATCTTCTATTTCTTTTGTCTGTTATTCAATGCTCATCTCTCCTCATTTACAGTTTTCCTTTCCTTTCAAGTTTAAAGCACTTTCAGTGAAAATATTCTGCTATAGGCCCACTCCTAGCTTCTTTATTTTGCTGGCTCTCTCAAAAGCCAATAGTGTTCTTGGAGACTACTGTGCCTCTACACAAGTGGTCATTACGCTTCCCACTAGCAGAAGCTGTCCTTGACCATAAGCAGGGAGGGGCTAGGTCCTTCTTGGGGCCAAACAGCTGAGTACCAGGTACAAAACTGGTAAGAGAGAGTTCCAGGAAAGGAGCTGGTTCTTGGAGATGCTGAAAGAGAAGAAAAGTTTGCAAGGCCCAAAGAGGCCTTGGGATGACAGAATTAGGTGTGATTTATTTCCTGGATGTAGGAACAGAGCCACAAATGTACTTAGTTGCCTGACAACCAATGTAGATGCCCACAGGTCCTTGGAATCACCGGGAAGTAAGCATTTAGATTAAAAAAAAAAAAAACAACAACTCAATAAAAGCAGGAGTACCCTAAATGCCCTTGCAAT
This sequence comes from Calonectris borealis, assembly GCF_964195595.1. NCBI lineage: Eukaryota > Metazoa > Chordata > Aves > Procellariiformes > Procellariidae > Calonectris > Calonectris borealis. The sequence continues at coordinate 19,242,695 of NC_134325.1, forward strand.
ATGGACCTAGCCTGTGCCTAGGCTTCTCACTCTTATTCAAAGCTGGTCTACATCAGAAAGCTAATCAGGCAGCACAGTCACCACTCAATGAAAATATATACATGTATTTATGCATATAAATAATACATTCTATACAGACTCTTTGGACTGTATTCAAACCAGCTATTACAGGTGTAAAACTTAGCACTAATTACCTGCCTCCCTATGCAGTCCATGAACAGTACTATTTATAACACCTAAGTAGTTAGAGTTAGTGCACATATGGCCACTAGCGATGGGGACATACCCCAGGCCATCTTGTTCTTTGCCTACTTATCTTACCTATTCTGGAACACCCCGCAAACATCCCCCCTGTCCTAATGTGTCCTGTCTTCCTGCAGTTTGCTTTGTCCTATCCCATTTTCACCGAGCCACTGAGCCAAAAACACTAAGAAGGAGACCTTATTGTGGCCTTTCAATACTTAAAGAGGGCTTATAAGAAAGATGGAGAGAGACTTTTTACCAGGGTTTGCAGTGGTAGGACAAGGGACAATGGTTTCACATTGAAAGACGGTAGATTTAGATTAGATATAAGGAAGAAATTCTTTACTGTGAGGGTGGTGAGACACTGGAACAGGTTGCCCAGAGGTGTCATGGATGCCTCATCCCTGGAAGTGTTCAAGGTCAGGTTGGACGGGGCTTTGAGCTACCTGATCTAGCGAAAGATGTCCCTGCCCATGGCAGGGGTTTGGACGAGATGATCTTTAAAGGTCCCTTCCAACCCAAACCATTCTATGACTCTACGAAGAATTTCCTTTCAAACTTTTTCCATAAGCAACGAGCTGTCGCCTCCAATGAAGTAAACTGATCAAGCTGGTTCAAGAGCTACTTCTCCCCAATTTAAAGGCCCAGTTCATCATGGCTCTAAATTCTGAGATTGAGAGCAGGAAAAATAGAGTTTCATGGCCAAGAAAAAAATGTATCTTTAAGCCACTTTCCCACTCATTCTTACTGAAATTAGCTTTGCCCAGCTCCCGAGTTTCTATGCCAGAAGACACACACACACTGGTGGTGTGTGCTGACTCTTTGCAGCAGTTGTCTGGTGAAGAGGTTCCCTTTGAGAGTTGCCAGTTTCTATCCGTGCAGATATGCTTCAAGCCAGTGCTCCCCAGAATCCTTCAGTGAACTGGAAGAACAGAAAGTAAAAAAATCGCTTATGGGGATGCAATATTCAACTTCATGGGAAGCAAACCGTAGTTTAGATGTGAAAAGAAGTAAATGGCAAAAATGGATTAAAAACTGCATAGACATCTCAAAATCTGACTACAGGGAATGAACTGAGAAGGCTTAAGGAAGAGAAAATAATCTTTGAAACTTTGAAAATTTTTGAAAATTAAAAGTGCCTTTAGAAAAACCTGAATAAACTCTAGGTTTGATCTCTCCATGGATATTGATTTGAAATGGCTGCCTATGTCTCTCCCTTGCATGCTATTACAGTGCAAAACCATCTTGTTAATTGATACTTACTGCAAAATGTCTAGAAAGGCTGTCAGTAAAGTCTTGCTTTTATACTCAATGCCATGCTTATCACAAAGGGCTTTCACCAGAGGAGCAGCTTTCCAGTAGTTGTGTCGAGGCATTGTGGGGAAAAGGCTGCAGAATTGAATGAGCGAGTTATTGTAAGACTGCTCTGTTCCCTCTGTTCAAAATATGTCCCTGCCCCCCCCAGAAGGAGAGCAAAGGGTCTCCTGAATGGTTTCATATGAGACTACATGGTCTTTCTCACTTTTAAGTGCCCCATATTATTCCCATTCTTCTCCCCATAATCATACTCACTGGTGCTCAATTTGGAAGTTCAAGTGCCCAGTGAACCAGTCATTGAACAAAGATTGGTTAACGTTGCATGTTGCATGGAGCTGGGAGGAAAAAAGACCAAGGAAATACATGATTTAGCTTTTATTTTTCTGGAAGTCTGATAATTGAACCCCAGCAATTATTACCAACCCTCGTCTTGCAAAAAAAGGCAACTTAGCGTCAGGGATTATAGGTATCATTGCCCTGAAGAATTAAAGGAAGTCTAGATTGAAATGGGTTGTTGGTCAATTTAGCTAGCTCTTCACTCAGAAAGAACAACTTCTTCACTGGCACGCACACAACTCCAACTGTGGTTCTATTAATAGGTTCTCCTCACACCTTTCACTTGGATGGAAAGAAAAGATGCCCAATAAAGAAACAAAAAACATTCTTCTGGCCTCCTCCAACCAGTACAAGTGGACTGAGATGCAGAAGCATGAGGACAAACATTTGTGTACACAGGCTTCCTCTCACCTAATTTAGACACCTTTAGTTTGAAATCTGCATCTGGGCTCATCACTTTAGAGTCAATGGCGAAAAGTAGACGTTTTTATGGTGCCACTCATCTGACCTGATTTAGATATCTATTTCAGAGTAAGACGAATCATGCCTCAGAAATGGCTCTTTCTCTCCAATGAATGTAGCAGGTGTTCAGATGTAGACATCCAGATCTGGTCAGATGAATACTAGGCCAGGTTTTTTTCCTTAATATAAGGCAAAATGCTTAGAACCCACCATGTGGGATTATACTGCTGGAGGCAGTATAGATGTGAGTAAAGTTGTATTCACAGACTTATTTTTATCAGACCTGAATTTTGTCAGATTTACCTTATCTGCAGTAAACCTGTAAACTGTAGGGTGAAAAATAAAGGTATCCAGTCCCACTTTGCTCCTCTTTAGTTGGCCTAAAAAGGAGATTGACTGTAGTCTTTCAGTACTTTTTCATAATATCAAGGGAAAAGTGATGTGAAAAACGTGTCAAAACCTTTCAGTGAAGAAATAGGATTTTTTTTTAATCTAGATGTCCTGTTTTCCAACTAAAGTTTTAAATGTTTTGACTACTACAGAAATGCACGCCTATTTAACGAATGACGACGACAAACCTCATCAACACAGCATTAAAGCTAAGAGAAGAACAACGTTCTCTTTGTCCTATAATTCAGAACTGCAGACCCACTCTTCCAGAAGAAAGAAGGTTCTCACCTGAGTGGATACCCAGTCTTCGTTCTTATCATAATCAATTTCCATCGGAATGTGATTCATCTGCGACACCCAAATAAACCAGGTACTCTCTAGGTACCTGGGCAGGTAAAGACAGAAACACTTATCATATCTCTAATCCCATCCAAATTTACCATTAAAACACTTTCCTGAGTCTCACCTTAAGTAAAAGAGCACTTTTACATAATTCAGGATTTTCTATTCCATTGCTTTGCCTCCTAAAACTTTTGGAGTTTCTTTTGAGAACTACTGAATTTATATTTGCAGCCACCCCTCCCACCCCAAGTTATACTGTTTCTTCTTGGTTGACTATTTATTTCTGAGAAAACTGTAGTGAGTATGACTAGTTTTCATTTATTTCCATGGAAGCTCAATATTGTTTACAAATATTAGTCATGGGGACTCTGGGTATGCTGTGTGTTACCTGGACAGCCAGTAGTACACCATGAAATTGTTAAATCCCATTAAAGGAATATACATGAGACAGACTCGGATGTTGAAAGACACAATCAACAACAGGTCCTGTAAAAAAAAAAAAAACAACAACAAAATAAAAACAAACAAACAAACAAGATGAAAATAAGCCTTTGTTGATCAACTCCCTCCACTCCCTTCCCTCCCCTTTACTTGAACTGCAGCATAAAAAATGTTCTTATTTATTTATCTCTTATCTATCAAGAGTAAGCTCCACACCATCATTCTGCCTCAAGTTGAGTGTATCCCTGAAATATTCCCACAGCACTCACTTTACCATCAGTAACTAAAGACCAGCAAACAGCCCTGCAATCAACTCTGTCAAGGTCTGATAGTTTTCTGTTAACTTTTATGCAGCTGCTAAAAAGCCTCTCCTAAAAAAATTCTCCCTGGACCCATTGACTAGATTCCTGCTGCACCACGCCGAGAATCAGCCTTTTCTATCTGAAGCCCCAGAACCACCTGAGGTGAAGGTTAATATAGCCACAGAGTGGCGAAATTTTTTGAAAGTCTTCTAGACAACGCAAGTAGTGCTTACCAACCACTTTTTCCTCTTGATTGCAAAGTAGAATATAGACAGCTGGAAGAAGGGTATAAGTGCAAGTGGGGCCAATACTGAAGGAAAGAATGAAAACGGAGAGACATTTATAACTTCACTGCATCATAAATCTTACAGAATATTCGGTGGGGCGGGGGGAACAGTTCCACTAAAAGATTCTTCTTTGCAATGGAATAAAAAAATTGCTGTCTTCCATTTACACTAACTTTCATGTGTCCACATCATTTGTTCCGCTTTTCATCTCAGCACCCTTCACTTCTTCATTTCTTTCCCATCCCTTTCTGTCTCACACTCGATTCACCCCTATCCGGTACCTAACATCACATAATCCTAACAGAGACATAAGGGGCAATTCCTCCTCACGTCAACCTTCTTTAACGTGAAGGAAGCTTCCTGAAGCTGTAACTTCAACGGAAGCACCTTTAGAACTTTTATTTTGAGGAGGAGATGCAGTCATGGTTTTTAGGGGAAGCACTAGAAGGAAGCAGTGCAAGGAAGCGGGGATACTCACAGACGAAATATTTATGCTGATAATTGTAAGGCATGAACTTCTTCTTCTTTTTCCCAAGCTGAAAAATGAAAATCTCATTGTAATGAGACCCTTCATAAGGTATTTCTTATTCCTGGCTAATGAACACATAGAGAACCACCTCTTAATCTCTGTAATTCAACCCCTCTTCTTGACAAGCAGATACTGAAGTTCCAAAGTAATGGAGAGAAGCAGATTTCATTTGAGCCTCTGTCTCCAGATATCAGCGTTATACCGATGTCAGAACAGAGCCATTTTTTAGGAGAGTTCCAAAACTCATGGCAGGATACAAAAATGCTCAAAAATCACAAAAATGCTCACAAGTCATTTGAATTTTGTAGGGGAAGTTTCCAGTGATGGTAATGAAAGCCCAAGCTAACCAATTCCACGTATACACCACAGAGTGCTGAGACTATCGGTGCTCAGGGAGGAACAGGTTATAAACATGAAAACTAAGACAAGAAACTTGATGGGTGACGAATGCAGGATGTGAAAGCTACATCTGAACTTCTGTATCAGATGAGATAGGATGCAGACATCCCAAGTTTTTGAGTAATAGAGGAGATAGTGGCCAGCAATGACACAAGCATTTGGATGCTATCCTAAAATGACTGCAAGATCAACGTACTAAATGCTCTATAAAGACATCTGCCTTTTTGTTTTGTTGAATATTTTGCCTTCAAATACATGAAACAGCAGAGATGAAATATTTACAAAAAGAACAAGTAAGTTTATTTCCTCACAATGTATTTATTCACTATTTGCACAAAAGGGTTCTTAACATCATCTGCAAATTTTGTGCTTACGATTCTTCAAAGGGTAAAATAATAAGGAGATAAAGCAAACTATTTCCAGAGCTCCCCTATTACTGAGAAAAAAACCTTGAACATGTCCAAGGTGTCTTCACTGGATCAAAACTGAAACAAACCAAATGGACTGGACTAACTGAAACCACTGAAATCCATTTTGCCCATCCACAGTGTACCTGACTTCTGTTAAAAAGCAGGAAGACATGAGAACTCATTTCCTACATTTTCATTTCCATCAAACCCAACCTAGCACAGCCAGCCCACTCTAGGTGCTCATGCTAATATACAGCCATGACAGATCTTTTGGAAGACCACTGACAAAATCCTTCCCAGTTGCAGCTAACAGTTTTCTGTGAATAAGTATTCTGTAGAAACTCTCTTTACAGGAGTCTTTCTGAGACAGCAGAGCTGGAATTTTCTACATGCCTTGGAGACCTGTAGTTTCTTTGCTTATTACCAGCTAAAGGAGAGTGAGACGTTATTTAAGAGGCTGGTTATCTAGCAAAGAGGCCATTTCATCACCCCATGAGTAAACAGAATTGCCAGGGAAAGAAAAGGCAGAAGAGACCCTGCCTATCCTGATGATATCAGAAATCATAAGGATGCAGGAAGGGTCTGTTTATGGTTGCTATTTTTATGAAAGCTATAAAATTTGTGATTAAGAAATAACTTGCTACACTTGTGTTTTGTGCATAGCAGCTATACTGGTCCTGAAGGTTTTGGGTGCCAAACAGCTCCCACAGCCAGAAGGACCCAGAGGGAACACCTGACTCATTAGCTACAGGATCACTAAGAACATCTCATACCAATGCAAGTGGACTGACTCATTCTTTGGGCTGCCTTCAAGGTGCTTACCCTGCTCTTCTAGCAACACAGAGAACTTGAGCACTGATGTTAAGACTTTGCTTCTCAGGAGCTGGTGCCTAAGCATCGTAATAACCAGTCAGTACATTGGCACTCAGACCTTGGAACACTTTGGAAGTTACCATGAGTTTACGCAGAAAGGCACGATCTGGGTTATTATTATACCTCAGTCTATAGCTTTCTGTCTTTAAAATCTTTGCTTCTCCAGCCATCCCCATGCTCACCTCCATGGAGAGTGTCTTTCCCAAGCTGAACAGGAGAGGGTGCATGTTGAGGTCAGGGTCTTTGCGGAAGCAGTTGGGTTTGGCATGGTGCTGGTTGTGCAAGTGATTCCACCAGCTGGCTGGTAACCCCTACAGGAAAAGTTGAAGACCAGGGATTCAACAATTACATCACTATTTCTCCACCTATTATTGATGGCTACACTTCCCTCACAGGCGATATTGCCTGAACGTAGGGACACTCCCATTCATTGCTTAGTCCAGATTAGCCCCAGAGAACATTCCCACCATGAGGCAATTACCTTCAGAACGTCTATCACAACAATCTGCAGAAGTCGATTCCATTTAGGCTTCCTGAAGACTGAGCAGTGCCCCAGATCATGTTGGAACCAGCTCATCTGGATCTGGAAGACAAAAGGATCACTGAGGAAACAGAAGCACAGCGGCGTTGCGTTAATTTGCCTCGGGAGTCTCTGTAACTTCTTAGCGTGAGTGCATCTTCCCTCTGGTTCGGGGAAGGAACACTACCTGCTGTCCTAGGTGCTCGAAGCTGAGAACTTCCTTCCAGGCTACTGTCCACTAAAGCTGCTCAATGCCAGATACTGATTTTATTGTAGCAGCTAAAGGGAAAGCAGCAAAGCATCATTACAATTAACTTGACTGTTACAGCATGGAACTCTTTTGCTCCCATCACAAATACATAATTTCCAAGTAACCAGCTAGAAAGTGTAAGAATTTCCAAATCCATAGCTGTGTTGTATTTCATATTCCCATGGAAATACAAGAATGGCCTTTGAGGAGTATCTGCCTTAGCAGATATTAGGCAAACAGAACAGATTATTTAAAAAATTAGTTACTCTGCACTTGTTCCATGGATGTCTGAGCAAACCTAAGGTTTTAGCGCTATTAAGAAAATCTTGCTCTCTTCCTTCCCTCACCCTCCAATTTCTCCCACCTAAGGGCCACAAAGTCTGTTCCCTCCTTCCCTACACCAACCCTGACATGTATCGTGCCCTTCTATGATTCAGTTTACTGAACCAGCAGAAAACTATTCAGGGCCAGTGAGTGTAATCGGCTCATAAAGGACCCAACAAACACCAGAGCCAGCAGTCAGTAAACAGAAGGAACACGGAGCCAAAAGTGGAGCTGAGAATGAAATATTCCCTCCTTTGCTGGGGCAAGTGATTAGATCAGCTCATCCCATCTTGTGAAACTGCCAGCTCCACAACATCCCACCAACCCTGCTGAGCAGCTTGTCAGCAAATCTAGATTTGCTGAAGGCAACAGAAATTGTGATGCAGAACGTGCTTGTTGTCTTCGGCCAGATTACAGGATCGAAGAAGAGGCAGTAAAGCGATGACTGGGATGTGAACATTTCATTAACCCTCTCCATCTGGAAGAACCAAACACATCTGCAGCGTTGAACAGCTGTCAGCAGTTTACCTGAGCAATGGTGAAGAACGCCATGCCAACCAGGAAAGGCACGAAGGATATCCCAAAGTACCAAACCACGAGCCAGGATGCAGCATCCAGTACCAGGAGGTGAAGGAAAATCAGGAAGAAAAAGATGTAATCTGGCCTCAGAAGTCCCATCTTCTCAATAGTGCAGCGCAGCTCACGAAAATCCTCTAGAAGTGATTTCTGTGGGTAAAGCGAGTATTAATGCACTGTCACATAATGTCACTGTAACACAGCAGCCCCCCGAATCCCAAAGTAGCCATGGCAGTCAGAGGAGATGTTCTATCAGAGGGGTCTCTGTGCAAAAATGAGCGCGAGATCAACAGGTCTTGGTTTTGCTTCGACACTGGAAAACAAGTTGCTGACAGGCTCTGTTCCTGAGACATCGCCGCGGGAAGAAGTGAGCAGAATTTAGGGCTCTGGGGCTCATTCCTCACACTCAGGTGGGGAATTAGTGATTCTGGGACAGTGCATGTTTCCATGCGTGACTCCTGCCAGCTGCCTCCCCGCCACCCAGCCTACGGCACAGCCTCAGGCATGCTGCTTCAGACATTATTTCTGTTCGCTCTCTTATTTTCCTTCTCCTCCCATTCTGAAACCCAAGCCATTCCCACAGCTGGATTCTGGGACACTCACTTTTTTATTAGACTCAAAGCTGGGTTGATCTGGTGCCAACTCCCCAATCAGCAGAGATTTCATGTATTTTTTCACCAGAGACTTATCGTTGTGAAATGCTACAAAGGCATCCTGAGAAACACACAAAGGAAGGGGGTAAGAAAGGGTATGTGACTAAACACCAGATGCTGCGGCTCTCCTTTTTCCAGGTCTTTGATGTAATACATAATCCAGTTTCCTTTGTCCATTTTTTTCCCTTTGGTTGCTCCTGTAGTTCTTTGCCATCAACTGGAGCTTGGCCCGAGGAAGCTGGAGAAGTTTCAAGAAGTTAAATTTCATAAAAGTACCTGGGCGAGGCTGGTAATCAACATGAAAGTGTGTGATGAAAAACTCCCTGCAGAGGGAAACATGCTCTCTCATCTGCTTATTTCAGCACAGTCCTTCCCTAGAAGGCTCCAGCCAGCAGCCCTGCCCTATGGATGGGACCCAGGAGCAGGGAAACATGTCAATGAATGAGGTGTGTCTTTGCCATGCTTGGGATGATGTTTTTAAAATCCTCTCTTTATTACACGAGGACCATAGGAAATACTTGCTGAAGCTCCCTACACAGCAGGACTAACTGGGTATCTCCTACAGTTCCCTGGAAGTTTTCAGAGGGATTGATGTTTTGGAGAACGGGGTAACACCAGTGACACAAACGGGGCTGTCCAAGAACCGTTTGAAATACCAGTTTCAAAATCAAATAGAAACTATGGAATAAAGGACGAAATTCCAGATAAACCAAAACTCTTCTTTAGTTCATGTCCTCAGTGAATTGTCCAGAAGAAAGGTAAAGGGGCTGACCATACTCTTTTGTCTTCCAGGAGGAGCAGACATAACGAAATCCTCAGTGTCTGAGCAGGCACTTGCCGATTTTGGCTCTGAAAATCAACGTGGGCGATCACGACACAACAAAATTCTGCACACTCGGGTCAGGATTAAGTCCCTGGAAGAGGACAGAGGACTTCCCTTCTGCAGCCTGACATTCCTCTGCTGAGAGACAGTCTCTCTCTGAGTACTTTAGTCTGGAAGAAGTCAGAGCAAGGTGACTTTCTGGACAGATGGGCTTTCTACAGATGTCTAGTGGCCCTTGTCACAGTGACAAAGGAGTAACTCTGTCCAGACCCAGAGGACTGGGGAAATCTTCCCCTCATGATTCTGTGCCCCTCATCCTAAGTCTTCTATACATTTTTATGTAGCTCCCTCTTGCCAGGAATTCTAAAACTGAGTCAAGCTGTAAATGTCTATACTGCAGCTTAGAAACAGGAGCCAGAATCCTTTTAAGCAGAATTTCCTATCCACGATATCAGTATCACAGATTCTTATCGCAGAAATGCAAGCCTTTCAGTCCTGCAACCTGTCCTCTCTCCTCCCTGCTCTTAGGCCCTGATTATCATCTTAGGAGAGATTAACTTTAAGGACTATCATCTGCAACACACCTAACCTCCAACATTTGACACCAGTGTATGTTCTGCAATGCGTATTGTCTGTATTTACAAAGTAATCCACACAGAGGAGGAAAATTCTCACAATATATATACAACTATGAGCTCTAGAGGAAGATAACTCTCACCACATATATACAATTATGAGCTCTAGAGTAGTCAAGAGTACTTGGAAAAAAATCCTGGATCCTGGCTTTAGGCAAAGTCATGCACCAGACATTCTTTTGAGACACCTTCCAGTCCTGCTTTTCTGTAAAAGTGTGTATTACTCAGGATACAAGAACATAGCAGCATTTTAAAAGCAAAAAGAACGATAAAGATTAGCAAAATAAAAATCGAGAGCAAGACAGAAGAATGCCATATGATGCAACATAAATCCACAGTGTACCCACAGTCTTTACTGCATGTGGTTCTGGTCCTTCTGTCTTCAAAGGGATGTGGTACAACTATACGGAGCAAAAAAAGATGAACAGAGTTCTGGAACAGCTTTCGTACTAGAAGACTGCCTTGGAGAAGAGGTAACAAGTTAGAGAGTTCTAAAAACCCATAAGTAGCATTGAGAAAATGAGGGAAAATTTATTCGCTGTTTTCATAACACAATAATGAAATTATCAGCAAGTAGGTTTAAAATGTACAAAAGTAATAATGAGGAAAAATAATGAGATTGTAATATTATTGTAATAGTAAATAAAAATAAGCTCAAAGGTCACTCTTTAAACTCATTCATACCAGACAAATTCACTGCGGTTAAAACCCCTGGGTGTCTATGAAACATAATAATCTAAATGCAAGTCCTTACACCGGTGGCTGCAGAAGCTGGGAGGACACAGCTGGGGGACAAATCGTTCCGTGCCTTCTGTATTCCTCGGCTCCTTTTGTAACAGCCCAGGAACAGAAACTGCAGGAGATGGCACCAGGCTACAGGGATCTCTGGGCTGGCTTGGAATGGCTGGACTTACCTTCTTAAGAGTGGCAGCCTCAACGTTTGTCTCTATTGTAAGTTCATCGCAGCGTGGCACAAAACATCACCTGAAAGGGCTGTGTTGGCTTAAAATTGGCACATTCATCTTTTATGTAAAAACACGGTTTTCATTAAAAAAATACATTTTTTCATTAAAAAAATATATCTTTTTCGCATGTTTAAATCCTCTTTAGAGAAGGCTACAGTGAATTAGCGCACACAGAAGGTTTGCTGGAATAGAATTACTGGGAAGATAACAGGTTGGTGAGAGAGCTGGCCGTGGTCGGTGGGCAGGATCAGGGTCCCTTCTCCCGTTAGCTCTTGGTGCAGCACCGTTTGCGACCTCCCGTCGCCTTACGCAGGTGCTGCATTATGGACACACAACCCTCTCTTTACAACAGGGCTGAATCTGCCAGCCAGAGAGCTAGAGAAGAAAACCAACGAGACTCAGAAGCCTTCTTTTTCTGCATTTGAGAACACTAGGTATTTTTTTGTCTCAGTTTCAAGTCGGGGGAAAGGGAGGAAATGTGAAAAATAACTGATCTGCCCCATTTTGGGCCATGAGTTAGGAAGTGCTATCCCATTTTACAGACTGAAACCTGAGGAATCAGGCAAGGTAAGCAACTTCCTTGAAGTCAAAAAGTTTTGTTGTGACAAGAATTAAATCTGGGTCTCCTACATCACAAGTTTATGCCATAATCCTGGTCATGTTTCTAATGCGCCTATTTCTGACTAATCAGAAATTCAGTACCTACTTTCAGCAAATACTCTGTGAGATCTGCTTAGAATTTATTATTTCTGTCAACAAGCAACAAATTATTTTAGAGAAATCCTCTAAATCAAAGAAATTTGCAGGAATCTCTGGAAAATCTATTTTCAAATAGTGATTATTTTTAGATTCTTTCCTCATCTTCTGCAGCCAAATGTCATTCTGCTGCTTTCTCACTCATTTTCCCTGTATTTTATTCCTTTCCCCCCCTCCTTTGAAATAGCCTTTTTGCTCAAGACTCTCTTCTCCTCCACTTACCTGTACAAAATAGTGCCCCTTCCCTGAGTACCCCCTTCTCTTGCCTCACTGGCCCCCAAATTACTTTATGCTTGGACGTTACCTCCACCTTATCTACCCATGCTCTATTTTTGGTTATCTTTTGCTTACCACTGATCACACCCATGTGACACTGAAAGAGCAGCCTTTAAAGTAAAAGCACGCGCCGAGCGTACTGCTGCCTGCCCCCTTCCCTTGCTCGCTGCTCCAGCAGACACTTTTCAGGCACCTGGAAGACAGCTTGCCTGGGCACGCCTCGTGGCAAGACAACCTGCGGGGTATCGCTTTGTTTACGGCAGGGTGTAATGAACCTCATCGGAGCTTTACAATTTGCACGGCAGGTAACTCTGACCCTGAAGATAGCCTGAAAGGCATTTTTACAGATGGCACAGACATGTCCACTTAGAATCATAGAGTCCTTAAGGTTGGAAAAGACCTCTAAGATCATCGAGTCCAACCGTCAACTTCATTACCTGACCGAGCACAGTGCCAACTACCACAAGCACTCTCCACTGGGGTCCCACCATGTCATCCTGCCCTGACAACGGAACCACCTTCCTCCACTGTCCTCCTAGATCTTACCGTAGCATCTTGGCCAGCATAGTGGCTAATAACTCGGCTGCCTCCAGGATGTTGTTTGGAAAACCTGCTGACATCATAAACCTTCCTGTCAATCACCAGCCATTGCTCCTGACCTTGACCATGGCCATTGTGGATCCTGATCTCTTCCCAAGTGAAAAGCTGTAGAAAGGCTGAAACAGGTCGCTTCTCCTTTTCGGTGGAGCCAGTCTGTGGAGCCATCTCTACTGGTAGATGTGCACTGAGAGTCACTAGTCTAAGCTTCGCAGCACTCTGTCCGGGCAGAGCATGAACCATCTCAGCCTGCCCGTTATACAGTCCCACTCCAAGCCACTCCCTGTGCTTCTAGGACTGGTTGGCTCTCCTTGCCCAAACACACCCTTCGATAGCTCCCTCCTCTTCCACGTTCACACCAGACACTTCGACACACCCTTGAATAAAAGCCCTGTTCCTTCTTGCCCTTTTTGAGTTGCCTTTGGAAGGTCTGATTACTCATGAGAGCTGTAGACTACTTCACTGAATACAAACACGCATAAATAGAAAAGCTTAGGAAGATTATCTGTTATTCAGTTACAAACGGGACGGCAAAATGACAGAAAGAACTGTTAAGTGAGCACCTTCATAGAGCATTAGGAACTGGCTAAGGTAAGCTGCTGACTTGCTTCCACACTGCTGAGTCAATATGGGGGTTACCCAGACGAGAAATCCGAGGAAGGCTGTGGGCACCTCCTCTGCAGCAAATATCCAGTGACCTTCTTAGACAACTGAAGCACTATCAGCATCCTGTGATCCTTTGATCGGTCACTAATGTCAGGAAATCCTGCATTTACCGTACAGCGGAGCTGCACAATGTCTTACAGCGCCAAAATGTAAAGCTGTAAAGGAGCCTGTGTGCAGAGCCAAAAGCTGCTATTAAATACGTTTGCTAACATCTCTTTCAACTGTAATTCCTGCCTTCAAGGCATAGAGCCAACTTGTACACTAGCATAGCGAAAAGAGCAGAATGCTCCAAGATCTGCAATCTCCCCACAAGGTATCTCTTAACAGTCTTGTCACTACCCAAAAACTTCAGGTTGTCCTTGGTCTTTGAGATTTTCCATGTTGACCCCGGCACGCTAAATTCACGTGTCTTTCTTAACTAAAAGCATTGTTGATCAAAATACCACCAGATCAGAGCAAAGAACGAACACGTTAAGAAAACATTATTTATCTCCTGTTAATTTAGCTTGCACGTTGACAATACTTTGCATACAGCTGTTTGCAGAGTTTCCTGTGTATACTCCAGTCATTCAATCATCTCCTTGTTCAATTCATTCATTCATAAGTCAGCAACAGACATTAAAAGACTTTAGGGTTGATAATAATAACAACAATTGTTAACACCAAGTTTGGCTGTAGATTAGGAGTTTCTAAAACTATGTTTAACGGCACTATTTACATAATTAACCTTACTTAAATATTAGTCTTGTAGAGCCAAAGTCTAAATATCTCTGATGTTCAGAGAGGATCTGCTATGCAGTGAAGAGGTAAGAGGTCTCAGTTGTAATAAATAGCAAAGAGAAGGCAATGCTATGTTTCCTACGAAGCCACATCAACTTTGCAGGTGACCCAGAAAAAACTAAGCCCACATATATGAAATATTGCCCTACTTGAGACTTAGGATTCTCTTAATCTTGTATTTTTTTTTTAATCCAAAATTACTAGCCTTGGGTGCTTTTGAGGAAGGTAGAAGCAGTAGGCAGATATGGTATAGTCTGTCCTCATCAGGTTTCCATCCTATCCCTTTATAATGCAATACTGAGTCAAATCCCGAATCACGAGTTTTCCACCTTACCCCAAACTTTTTATTTATGTTTATAAATGTATTATGTTTATAACCACAAATATTCTCTACAACAATGCCCAGTCCCTGCCTGAAACCTAACAAGTTCTAGGTCTCAGCTATCTCTATGACAGTGAGTTTCACAGACAATTCACATATTGTGATTCAACGAAAAGTGGTTGTGGTGCTGAGCTCCCAATTCTGAGAGGAACTGAAAAAACTCACCTGAAGTTGCAGATTTGAGCAAGGACAGAAAGATAGGAAAGCCAAACCATGTTCTTGACCAAGGTGCCTCAGCAGGGTGAGGTGAAATTACGGCTGCGTTCCCTGTCTCCCAAGCAGACGGCATGCAAGAAGCCTAAGCAAGAGCTGATGAAAGCAGAGATGATCTGATAGGCCTCTGCATCAGGAGAAAGGCACCATTTAAATGATATAGAATAACTTTATTTTGAAGAGTTTATCCTTAAGGGACTCTGGAATAGAGTTTACAGGGTATTTGTGATGTAAGTGACCATGAAGCTTCTCAGCTTACAATTATCTTTCTTAGCAAACTCTGTTCAAGTCTCAGACTGCGAAGACAGTGGCAAATGTGAAGTCTTGGGCTTTGCTTCCTTGTGTTTCCCAGTGAATTAACAGCACCCCAAAACCAGTTGGATAGAGAGCTGAAATCTCAGCCCTGCACGGAGTGGGCAGTCTTTCTGGCTGACACAGACCTGTAAATTATGCAATTCTAATTCTTTAAATCGTGTAGCATCTTGCAAATTAATCAGTCGAGCCCAGAACAACTGTTTAAAGTTTCTGACATGTGGCAATGATTGAACCACCCTAGGTAAAAGAGAAATGTGACTATTGGTATTCATTAGAAGGCAGTGATAAAAAAAGGGGAGGAATAATTTCTGCTGTGCCGTCACATTGCATTTTGTAACCCTTTATCTTACTCTATATAAAAGTTAAGAGTGTCCACACTAATGTGTTCATGTTCTAGCATGGAATATGTGTAGAGTCTTACATAAATTGTATTCAGTGCTTGAGGTGGTGGTAATAAAACATGCAATAATTGTTGCAAATTTCTGCATATGGGGTTTTTTAATATACATGCAAAAAATTTCAAGTGACACCATAGCTGGCTGAAAGTACAAAAAAACCTTTCCCATTGTCTTATATTCAGACTTGTAAATACAGCAGCTACCTGAAAAGAAGTAGATAAAAATGTGGGTTTAGATTCTGCTCTATGAGGATCTGGAGAATCCAGAGCCAGGAACATATTGGAGTGAACAAATACAGGATGTCTCTGCCTATACACACAGTCAGTAATCATGACTTCCACTGTTAACACACACGACGAGTGCCAGTATCCACCAAACCACCGTTGTTACCGAGACAAATTAAGTTTGGGAACTCTAAGATTGTCCTCCATATTAAAGTGTGCCTAGTACTTCATGTCTGAATTTATTTAGCATCAGACCCCATCCAGAGGGGGGTCCTGTAATGCCTATCGATATTCCATTACACTAAAAAGCCTCAAACAAGTCCTTTCCCAAACTGAAAGCAGAAGTTGTCTCTGTCTGTATTATCCAGGTCACCAAACAAATTCCAGAGTTGCACAGAAAAGCCCAGACAGATAGTAAAAGCCACAACAGGTATGCTCACCCAGAGAAACTATTGAGAAATCAGTTAAAGTGAATTTACACCATACTCGGTGTTTTGCAACAACTACCCACACACCTGCCAAAATCTACGCCGTACGCAGGTAGTACACACGCACGGAGCTACTCCACATCGCTGCTTTTATGACTAAGAGTCTCCTTGCACAGGCACCTTGACATAGTTTTCCAGATTTCCAGAACGCCAGTACGTGACTACTGAACTGGCAGTTATTGCATCAACATTTCGATCCAGTATCACGTAAATGTTTGCCATTTACACTCAATCCGCTGGAGATAAAACGGCAGAGTGGTCCAGAAAGGAATCTAGTACTAAGATACGCTGAAGCATCTTGTTTCTAAGAAAATCTCTTGTTCCAGAGAAATCCTCTAAGTTCTGAGTAATTTTGTCATACAGGATGCCACCTATGGTTCTTTGGACCACCTTTTCTACGAAAAGTAAATTTTTCATGGAGCCTGTCACATGTGCTGTGAGAACACCTACCAAGTGAGGCTCCTGGGCAAGACTGGATGAAGAACATCTACTTTACAAGCTGTACAGTCTCACCTAGAAGGAGAACTTAGATATAAGACAGTCAGACAGCTATGGGTTGTACATGTCTCCAGGCTTAGATGTCAACAGTACAGAGAGTTTGAGAAGCACGACCTCGGAGGTAAGCATCTACAATTACAGCTGCAGTTATCTATGTAGGCAGACCTGAGTCTCTCTGCCCTGCCCTGCCTGCTCTGAAGCCAGGCTGGAACAGCTCTGTGCCTTTGTGGAGGGCTCGTGGATGCCCTAAAGTGGCTCTGACCTGCACCCATCTGCTCCCACTCCTGTAGGCAGAGCCTGTGTTCCTTCTTGGATTTCACGGATCCTCGCTCAAGGCTCTCTCGTCTACGACATGCCTCTTTCCAGACAGCAAAGGAAACGGAAATCGGGAAAATTATTTTCTCGCCGGCACAAAACTTAATTGGGAATCCATAATTCAGGACAAGGCTAGGTTCTGAAACATCTCCTGAATCTTTTCAAGAGACAGTAACTTTTGCAGACTGCAAAATTTTGTTCTGAAGAAATGTTTTGGAGAAAAAAAAAAATCCAGTAATTACTTGCTTGATAAGAACATTAAAAGACGTCCTGTCAGTCAGAAGGAGAAAAGGACCAGGTTTTTGGTTTTTTACTATATTCTGAACTAATAAGACACCACCCTGTATCTGAGATGGGGCTACTTTTCAAGAACATCATCTACTTTCAGAAATGGGAAGAGAAACCAAAAGCAAAACCAAGCTTTTTTTTGTAGGGCAGAGAGTCAAGTTTGCAGTGGCGGCTCTCTTCTCTTCACTGTCCTGAGGGGTTTAGTTTGCTCAGATATTCAAAGTCTTGATTAACTTTGTTGAATTCCTTAATTCAACTATCAGTAGCAAGCTAACACATGGGTTTTTTTCCTCTGTGAAAGCAATCTTTATATCTTCTGCAAAAGAGAAAAAACCACTTGTGAACTACTACCATTTGGGTGGTGGCTAACTTTGCTTTCACTCCTAGCTTTGGGTAGCATTTTATGGGTAAGCAATAAAAAACCAAGATGAATGCCATGTTAATTATAATGAGATGTAAAATTAGGTTCTGTAATAAGCGCTGTGAACCTTCTCATCTAAAACTCCCCACGGAACAATAAAGTTGCATTATATATTATATAAATTTTTAGTACTCCTGAGTAAGTTACTAAAACCCCTACACAGAAGATGCTGCAATGCTGCACAATGAAGCTGTAAAACTTGACACGATTTGCTATTGCAATTCTGATGTGACCTTCTCAATCACACATCAGCTGTAATTACACACCCCAAATTCTTTTTCAACAGGGCTGATATTAATCGCTTCAACAATCACCAGGTACTTCTCTGTTTTGTGTATCTCATTTAACCTGCAATTCCTACGAAATATATCCCTCACATCCTCCAACTTCATGGAAGTCAGAACCCCAGGGGCTCTTCTGTGGCTTTAAGATCTAAAATTATAAATTCTAAATTTTACAGCTGTGAAAAAGCCCCTCTCTCAAGCACTCAGGTAGCGTTATATATTGTTACAAAGAAGAAATAAGACACAGAATGATTCAAGCTAAAATTTTTCAATGCCTGTAACAAACCCATTTTGTTTTCTCACTGTCATATATTTGGGATTGGTGTTTTCAGACCAGTCAGCATTTTTATAGCGTTTTCTGTGGTCAGTGCAGAGCACCCACTGATTACAGACACACTTCTGAATGCTCTGGCTATCCGAAATTGTGCATCCACAAAAGGAAAAGCTCTACAAAAGGTGACCACGCTTGAAAGTTTTTTTTAATAGATGCCTTGTGCAACACCAATTAGCAACAACGTAGCAAAAGCAAGGATTAAAACACCCACGGTGGCTCCACAGCCTACACACAGAACACCTTCTTACTTCTGTCCTTCCTGCAGGTCCTGGGCCACCGTCCAACTTCTGCAACCTATGAGGCAGGGATCCTGCAACAACTTGCCTCCTGCACTATGTGACCATAATTCAGTTCTCTGGCCTTCACCATCTGCCTCCTACACCGTCCCTCCTCAGACACATATTACGGTGTGTATTCTTAGCAGGGCAACATACGCATTTGGACTCCGAGATGTGCATCAACCTTAAACTTCTACACCCTACCCTCTCCACAGGGTACAGACACATATACCGTAATACAGACATATTTTTCATTTATATGGCTGAAGAAACTTTTGCTACTTGCTTTCATTTCTTTTGCAAAGTTTAATTTTCTTTGACAATTTAGCAATTCCTACTTGCACTTCCATGACCTTTTCCCTATTCTTTGCGTTCCTAATCTGCCTCAGAGAGAGCTCCTTATCAATCCAAAATGCTCTCCTGAGTTTGTTTCTCCCCTCCTTGCTAGGGACGTAAGTCTCATAAAGTTTTTATACTCTAAGACTCCTCCATACTCACGTTCAGAGCTCCTTACTCTACCTGACTGCTATGATTGTTTCTTTCATTTTCTTTCATTTTTCGAACTTTGCTCTTAAATAGAAGCAGCAAAGGCTCAAGTCCTGTGAGGCTAAGCTGGGGCGTCTAGCTCTGATGTGGGCACATATATATTCCTACCTGCCAGTTCTTTTATCTCTGGTGGCAGATCATAACTTTTAACCACAAACCACTCTACCACTTCAGACAAAAATGGAACGAGTTCTGGACCCATTTCTAGATATTCCGTGGTACATGGCAAATTGCAAGGGCAGAGTTCTAGCATGTTCAGGACCCAGGGACCCTGCCCTGCAGCAATAGGAACTCCTTGGTATTTTTCTCTGGCATTTGTTTTGCTTTGATTTGTTTTGGTAAGAACTATCATTGTCTAATGAGGGCAACCAGCATGCAGAAGTGCTTTCAGATGCAGGTGAGCAGTGTATTTATATGCCTAAGAGGGCTGATATATAGCTCAGCACAGGTCAAGAGTTGCCTGCAAGAAGACTCCAGCTGGAGTTTGGTTCCAAGAACAAGAACATATGCCCACCTTTGGTAAAAGTACAAGAATATTGAAGAGAAGGAATTGCCAATACAGAGTACTTTCATCTGATCCCTGCATGGCCTCACAGGTCTTCAGCATCAAGCTAGTCTTGGTAGTGGCCCATTTCAAGGGCCAAAGGATGCTCCAGGTCCGTACATGAATATCTGGTTGACAAAGGAAAATGGTCAAGCAGCAGAAAACTGTTCAAGCACCAAGCAAATACCTACAATCCTTATAAGCAACCTTGTAACTCTCCAGTTGGAGTTAATACATGGAAGTTACCTCCCATTCCTGTCCTATTTCTAGAGTTCTTTGTGTTTGTTCCTGAGTTCTTGTTGACTATAGCTTTTCTCTATTGAGACAGTTTTGAGGGGATGCCAAATTGATTAGAGTTCTGGAAATGTCTCCAACAGCTATGGTGAAATTCTCTTTAAATTTTGAAAACCATATGGCATCCTACCTCTGTGTGACACTTCCTCCCAGAATGAATATCAGGTGCTTTCGTATTTGGGCAATGACATGTATTATTGGGCAGACATCATCTAGGCAATCTCGTGACCATGCTTCAGACCATCAGGTCCTCCCTTTTGCAGTCGCAGGGTCTGTCCAATGTCAATCTATTTCCACTTTCTTCCATCCAGGATTCCCATGAAGTGTGCAGTCTCCTGGGATAGCAGGCCACATTCAGTAAACGTAATTGCACAGACCTCTTCATCCCTGGAGAAACTAAGGCTTCATTGCAACCCTAAAATTTAAGGCAGCATAGAGTAAGTGTATGGATTTTTAGATTCATATGTGGGACATGTAGGTCTGTCTTATGACAAGAAGTTCAGCCACTATCCATTTTAACCAAGAAGGCATCACGCTAAATCCCATTTTAACTCTGAGACTAGAACATCCATCTGTCAGGTAGTCAAACTTCCCAAGTACGGTTAATTCTACAGCAAATGGTCTGAGCCAGCACGAGTCTTATTCATGCTTCAAAAGCATGAGTAAGAATTTTACCCCCTAAGACAGCCTTTGAGGACTGAGGCATTGCCAAGGCAATCCTGCTTTCCTCCCATATTACAAGAAGTCCCAACTCCTTCTATTCCTGGGCCAGGCACCATCATGGTTCTCTCTGACAAGTTCTTCATTGACAGGTACAACAGGCTGGAGTATACCATGGCTTCAGTTCCTCCAGTACAAAAATCTTGAACTAAGACAGAAGAGAATCCTGATGAGTCCTATTGCTCTGGTAAGACTTTGGCAATTTTGCAAATTCTCTCTTAATTTTCAGAAAAAAATTTCCACGTGTTCTGCCTCTAGTCTTGCATCTGATGACACAAAGTTTAGGAATGTATCCTAGTCTATCCCTGCCTTGACATGTTCTGCCTCACAGCAGTTATGGGTGGTGACTATCTTTGTAAAAGTGATGATGTTGTTCTCTCAGAAGAAAAGTTTTCTTCAAGAATTAAAAGTTGTCTAGAAGACATAGACCATAACATGAACCAGCTACTCAGAATGTCTCCTCTGGAATCTGAATCAGACTCCAGCAGGCCTTTTCCCCTTATTTATTCCTCTAATTCTGTAACTTTGGAATATTTGCTCAAGACAGAAGTATTTGTAGCTTTC
Source organism: Calonectris borealis (assembly GCF_964195595.1). NCBI lineage: Eukaryota > Metazoa > Chordata > Aves > Procellariiformes > Procellariidae > Calonectris > Calonectris borealis. The sequence goes on from NC_134325.1 coordinate 19,263,953, forward strand.
TAGTTTCAAATGAAGTCACATGTTTCTGATCTTCCTCTTGGATGAGGGGAGAAGAGGGAATAAAATAAAGAGAACTTCAAAATGACCAAGACATAACCTGAGCTCGTTGGCAGCATCTTCATTCACCTTTTCTTTTACTTGGGCAACATCCAGCATTTATTACTTCATCGTGTTCCTTTTTCATAACTGATTGCAAGATGATCCTGGAAAGGAATTCAGACTCACTTGTTAGGACATTTGCATCTTTTCTTGCCAGAAGAAGTTATCATTCTATCTGGCTATGTATCTAAATGATTGTTTTAGAAGCACTCGTGTTCATCCCAAAAGGTCTATTATGCAGGAGGTGACATAATTATGATAATACTGCCCACAGGACTGCCCTGATCTCTTTCTGAGTCAAAGCAAATGACAGCTATAGTTTATAAGGAATCGTCTTCTAGAAAATTAAGTTATTCTTGAATTTTGGAATTTCCCTTAGTGGACAATCTATCACTGCTCCTGCTACAGTGAACATTGGGCTGATTAACCTTGGTACTAAGAATTTGCACCTTCTGTATAGCTTGAACTGGTATGGATTCACATGTCAGCTACTCAGAGAATTGTAGCTATTCAGCTACAATTATCTCAGAGATAATTAGGAAGGGCCAGAAAAGCAATATGGATTCAATGTCTCAGCAGTGGCTGGTTCTCCTTGAATTGAGTTTAAGATACCCATTGGAATGGGTTTGTTCTTATTATTCTCTCTTTTAGGAGAAACAGAACTTTGTCTTTCAGTAATGAGCCATGCAAACGGTTCCGCATGGGAACACCCCAAGTAGGCAGGGTCGCTTCGTTTACCTCCGTGGGCTTTTTACCAGAGCCTGTGTCTGTCACTGAGGGCAAAACCTTGCTCCCTTTTCTGTGGCTTGAGCCAGTGTGAGGAAAGCAGCAGGTGATAAAATGAAACAAGGGAGGTCCTGACAGAGGTTTTCTCTACAAAGATAATTAAGCTTTGGAAGGCGCTGCCCAGAAAGCCCGCTTTCTGCCCCTGCGGGTTTTCAGGACTCAGCTGAACAAAGCCCTAAGCAACCTTGCCCGAATTCAGTATTTACACTGTTTTGAGCATGAGGTCATATGAGACCCTGATATGATATATGATATATAAATATATGATGAGCCTTTTAACCTGAACGATCCTAGGATTCAGAGGTCCTGAGGCCCTGTTGTCTGCCCAGAAAGACACTGCCTTTGGCATCCATGCAGGACATATTTGGTCCAGAGATCACCTTCAGTAGCTGTAGGAATTAGCAAACCTCTTATACACCAAGAAACATGTATCAGTGAAAACAATCTTCTTCCCAGAGAACTGAGTTCTGACACTAATGGTCACCTAAACTTAGCAGTTTAATACCAAGTGAGGCACCTAATCTGAACTACTTGTGTCTGTTCTTCCTATAGAGCCTGGACAAGTTACAAATCTACTTAAAACCAACTAAAGCCGTGTGAAGCACTTCTCTTTCTATTTTTAATGGGCCAAACATTCAACCTCCTGTTTATGCATTAACAGCAATAAGCTATCATTCAAGACACGGTGAGCATGGTTCAGAGGATGCAGAGAGACGTACTTTCTTGGGGTGGATGGCTCAGTGAAGAAATCTACTTGTAAACAAGCAAGGAAACTTAATTTGTTCTAGAAAACGGAATTCCTGTGCACTCTTTGTAAGCATGCAGGACTGCCCCTCCAAAAAAAAAACCAAACCAACATATATACACATATATAATAAAAATCATCAAGCTGGCAAGAGTCCAAATGATTAGCTGCAAAAATCAAAAAGCCAAGCTAGTTCTTGTGACCAAAGACAAGGTAGACTACTACGGATCAGTCAGGCCTTTGGAAACGGCCTAACAGCTTCCTCTATATTAGTGATTCCACTTCACCTTTCTTTGCCTCTGGGGATCAAATGTTGTTTTGCATTCAACATGCGAGACATTTTCCAGTTTTCCCATCTCAACAAGACCTGAAAGACTTTGTTGCTGGCTGGCAAGCATCATGTATTAGTTACCATTGTATTGCAGAACCTGTAAAACAAAGCCTCCAGCAACCAAAATGGAAGGGCAATTTTCACCGTGACTGAGTATGTCTCCACAGTGTTCCTAGAACATCTACTGGAGGTGTCAGACACACGTAAACTTGAAGTTCTAAAGACTCTTTTGTCCTTAGACAAGCATTCCAGTGATTAAAATTGCACTGTTAGATGATATTTTATTTACTGTGGTATATTTATAAGCTAATTTTCCTGAAAAAAAAAAGCATTGTGTCATTTGATCTTTCAACTCTACAAAACTGCTACTTCTCACAGAAACAAACTATTTTGCCTAAAGCACACCGTCATAATCAGCCTTTCATATAAGCACTCCGGTGCATTATTTTTTATTGCTCTTTCAAAACTTTCTTTGTAGAAATTCCTCACCATTTTCTGAACACTTAATATTAGTCTCTGTGGCAGATGTAAATTGCACAGAAACCACATTCATGCCAATGAACTGTCTTCCAGTGTAACACAATCCTCTTTCTTTCCCCACCCATGAGTAGTGTTGCATTAATACATTAGTCTTCTACACCCAACCTGTTAAGAAATCTCTTTATATTCCTTATAAAAGAACCTACCTTGGGAAGCAACGCATCATCCTGTTTCCATGCGGCTCAGCTGCATCCATTATCTATGCTGTATGGACCTACCATCATCTTCATTTCTCCTTCCTTTCTAAAGATGGAGAAATTTCCATTAACACCACAGTTCACCTCTTCAGGAATTCAGGATAATGGAAGCAAACACACACATGGGTTGGGCAAGGATTGCAAATCCAGATCACTAAAAAGTCAAAACAAGTGGGTGTTGGGAAGGGGAAGGCTACAGCATTTTCCTCTTCCAGTTGCCCTATCACCCTTAACTGTTTTAACATCACCTTAACGTTTTTGTAATTCCAGCCACTCCATTGCTGAAAATGTTCCTCCCCAACTTGAAAAAAGTAATTTATTCTGGCTGGAGCCACCTCTTTGTCCAATGATACTCTACTTAACTAGATAATCTTCAAAGCCTCATGAACCTCAGACTGCAGTTTTTAAGACCCCATGCAAATGCCCGACGAATTTGCTCTCCTTTGAATGTCTTTGGGGACTATATCCTCTCCCAACATCCAAATCCCAGGGAGAGGCTTAAGACTAACAGGCTTCACCTCGGGTGTAAATGCTCTGTCTTCATCCCCACAGTGATGAAGGGCAGGCTTTGCTACAGCGCCGGGTTTTTTTTAACCATTATCCTATACATTAAATCTCTCCTTACACCATGTAATTCGAATACTTCATTGCCTAACCTGCCACAACTGTGGCAGAAAAAGAGCATGTAATGCAAGACACACAACTTCAAAACGACCATCTTAGTGGTCACTTGGCTTTGAGCAATTACCAACAGCAGAAGATTAATGAGTCTCCCCTACCCCATGATCTGATCCACCGCAGAGCTCTTCAGAGAGAATAAATTTTTATGTTTATTAAACCTGTACTAGATATTTAGCATACCTTTCATTTTCTAACGTCTAGGCTGAACTAAAATAAAGACCCAAAAGCAAAAGGCCCAACAAGCTATTCCTGCTTACAGGCACAGGTTATTTTAACAGAGTCTTACCTATTACAGAGGGTGAGATGGGGATATAACGCTTTGGTTAGTGAGTTTTAGGAGTTCCTTTCTCACATCAGCCAGAAGTTGCTTTGAGCTGTGCATTAATTTCATATTTACTTCCTTTAAGTGAAGAGAAAAGTAGAATAAAAGCAAACACTCATGCTTCAGTTCCCAGGGAGGCTGGGATGTCCTCCTTCCCTTCTGATGCCTGCCTGCCACCCTGTGGCTATTCCACAATGTTCAGGTTCCATGTTTTAAGGCTGAACTGTGAAGCCAAAGGGTTTCCACTGATGGCAAATCCGGGACCGGTGTTGTTCCAAAAAGGTGTATCTCAATGCACGTTCCGAGAACCTGAAAGGGGTTTTGGACTTGCATTTGAGTATTGTTGTAAAATTCCAGTATTAGAAGCCTCAGGGTGACCTGCCGCTGTGGACTATAAACAACCCAGAGGAATGACAGAAACTGAAGAAGTTGTCATACAGCTCGTTTCTCCTCTTGAGCTGTCTTACGCCTGGAGAATTTCCAGCAAATTCAGCATAAGCAGATCTGCTTACCTTGATTCAGGTCCCCTTTCGGTCTTACCCTTTAGGACTGTGAATCAGTTCATACCAGTTATTTTTCCTGGTTAGTCAGGCAATGGGTGTATTGGACTGTGGAGGTCTCCTCTTTATTGTGGCAGAGAAAACACAAGAGTCTCCAAAGTCTTAGGCACTGAAGTGGAACTTAGACACATTCTTCTCTTCAAAACTGTTAACTCCTAGATCATCCCAGCCCAGGGGGTAGCTCAAATGTATTTGGATTTGCAAAATTAAACATACAGATAATTAATGTTCTGACTCTGGGTATTTAAAAAAACCCCACTTGCTGGGCAACACCAAGTACTTCAACATTGCTGAACGCTTGCGGCCCACTTGACCTACAAACGGCGTTTCTTCTACTTACCTCATTTGCCACAATCCGTCTGGTGAGTACTTTCAAAGCTTCATGGACTGAGCTGAAGTCTAGCTGTCTTTCTCCAAAGCATGCTGGAAGCACTTTTGTAGTATCTTCATGACTAGAGCACTAGTGTCCAGCAACCAGACTTCTCTGGTTGTGCCCTTTTTTATCAGAGATGATTGAAAACCTGCCCTGGCAAAAAAGGAAGAGTACCTTTCTTGCCTGTTGAAACCACTCTACTTGCATATCCGAATTAAAGGTTCACCAGGCCACAGAAAGAGCAGAGGAGTGAACTTTATTCTGAAACCTGGCAATTATGGCCAAAACGCAAAATGGAAGCATTCTTGCTACCAGGAGAGTCTGTGTGGTTTTATCCACTGGACAAAATTCAGAGTTGTGAAACTTGAGTTAGGGAGATGGAAAGTCTCTACAGGATTTTTGAAGACTTCCTTGTCTCCAATGTTTTCCCTTGCCTAGCTTAGGCAGCTCCCCACTTGTCCAGCTTTCTCTGTACATATGAAGAGCCCAGCCTGGGGGATTGGAGCTCCTTATGGAGCCAAGATGTTAAACAGTTCTCCTGACCAGCATAACAAGACTTCTGGCCCTTTGTGGCTTAGGGTCAACACTCCAAGGTCAGAGGGAACTTTTGGCAGTGCCACTGAAGTTTCATCTCAGACCCGATTGCCTGTTGGATTTAAGTCCTTACAGCACAGCCCTTCATTTCATCAAACATGCGTACCTTCCTACACATGAAGTAATGCAACTACCAGAATCAGGGCTAGATCTTTTTTCTTCCTTTTCTCCTCATTCTGGAGGAAGAACGGGTGTATGGTTTTGTTTTGGTAGGATTAATTTTGGTTAACTGTTTATACTTCACACAAGCTGATTCCCTTCCTCCGAAATACAAGTGCTGAGGTTTATGACAGTTCTCCCTCTGCAGCTGTGGACAGGCACTTGTTCCAAGTTTTAGAGAGTGCAGACTCTTGCGCAGACATATTTTACTCTGATGACAGCAATAATTGGTAAGATAAGGAATTTTATTATTAGACTTTCCTCCATCAACAGTTCTAATAATAAGAGGGAAAGAAACAGAGCAGGAAAAAAACAAGGTAAAAGAGTAACTAAGGCCCATTTTCTTTATGGTCTTTATCAACAGGTATCAATGATTTAATGATTATTTTACTATTTCCATTACAACTTTATTCTGTGCTTAACAACACTCTTGGCCTGGGAAGATGCATTTCTTCCATTCCCTCACAAGCCATCCCCTTTTTGGATGTTGATCAGAAAAAGCCCCGTATCTTCCTCAAAATCAACCCATCCCTTCTGGAGACTAAGCCACCTATCACTGAGGTAACAGGGTGATGGGGCCACCTTCATTAGTGCTTATGCCAGGTGCTATATCCTGGTTTGGCACCTGTAACGTTGGTGTAGTAAAGGAAAAGACACCAGGAATTGCAGTAAGGCTAATTCACATTCCAGTAGATCACACAGTACGTGCCCTCTTGGGGTGTGTTTTGAAGGCACAGCAAGAGAAAGACCAGCAATGTATTGGCCGATGTGCCTATGGCTGTGCAGCCCGCTGACTTCTGCCAATTGAAAAGTTAAACGCATTTAAACAGTACCCCGACCCCTAATACTTTTACAACTTCATTAAATTTGTCTGCAGCTCAGACAGGAACACCTCCTGCTCCATGGGCCAGAAGTCAAGAGTTCTCTCCGCTTAACAAACCACTCATCAGTTCAGAGGTTCAAAAAAGAGTGAAGCTTCAGGTGACCACAGACTGATCACCCTTTAGCTTCCTTAGTCACCCTTGCAGGGATCCCGAGTATGGACGTGCCATATTTCTGTCCCTTCTGACCTTCAGTAACGGTTCAGTAACATTCAGAACATGGCACTGTGGAAACCACTTGCAGAGACTCCATGGGAGGTTACAAATGGGCAAATAACCCAGAGGCCTTCACCAGAGACGAGACGGGGAGAGCAGCATTCCCACAGAATATGGCATGCCAAGCTCTCAAATCTACATGCCTGGGGAATAACCTCCACTCTCCTCTTCCTCTACCTCAATTAGGACTCTAATTAGATCTTTTTCCTCATTATTATTCCTACAGAACTGCCGCCTGCACCTTTTCCGCCTCACCCACATACATACAAAACGGTTTGGGCTCTCCCCACTGCCCTTTGGTTTGGGCACTTCTATTGCCATTGTTAATTACATATAAGTATTTGAAAATACTGTACCTACATAATTCCTTATTGCTTCCACATTTCACTAACTCCCGCGTTCTTTGATTTCGTGCTGTCTCAACTTTCTCACTACATTCACAATGAGGGCCACCTCACAAAAGCCTATGTTAGGTAAGGGACCTCCCTCCTATATACTCAGCAAATGAAGTATCAGCAGGCAGAAAGGAATCCGTAGCCAGTCCCAAAGCTGCCTCCAGCTTGGTGGAACACAACCTCCTCTACTCAGCTTTTCCCTGTAACTCAGCACCAGAGAAGAGGAATGAAAGAAGCACAAGAATTAAGAACACATCTTTTAAAAAAACTCATATTAATCACATTCATCAATGGAACTAAGCTGCGCCACCTCCCCACCTCCGGCTTAGCCAGCTCTCTCCTCTGCGCAGTATCTTCATGGTGACCACCACAGGAGGCAACAAGGGTGGGGAATTCCTCTGTAAGGATCCACTGCTGCTTATTTATGTAGATAGGCATCAAGCCAGAGCTCCCCCGAATCTTTCAAAGAGCTGCCAAGAGAGAACCACATTTCCTTAGAAACAGGGTAATGAAATACAGCGTCCAGGGAACAGACCCTTGGGGGAAGAATTCCCATCTACAGATTACGCAAAGGAGATCACAGAATGGTTTGGGTTGGACAGGACCTTTAAAAATCATCTAGTCCAACCCTCCTGCCATGAGCAGGGACATCTTCAACTAGATCAGGTTGCTCAGAGATCTTCAGAGGCAAGGCAATGTACACTACAGCTCCTCAGAAAGATGAAGAACCACCAAACCACTGGGGCTACATCAGACAAGGACTGGAAGGCTAAAGCAAACAACTCCATTAGAATGAAAACAAAAGGAGCAAGCGTGGCAGAAGAGAGCCACATGACTTTTCAATGGAGTAAGAAATATCTGGGGGGCAAGGAGGGGAAGAAAGGAAGAAAAAAAAAAAGAAAGAATGCATGACAGTTCAAACTCATCTTTATGAAAACACCTCTTTTCCTGGAGCATGCTTGGAGACAGAGGCACCAGACCTGGCATCCTACTGACCTGTGACCCTTCAGGGGAAGAAAAGGAGCTCTCCATTAGGTTGATCCTACTGATACCTTCTGTCTGCTGCTACTGAAACCAGCGCCACGGCTGAGGTTTTCCCATCGCTTTCATAGCCATCTATACTATCTACAGCTATTCACAGAACTTCTGTGATCCAAGCTGGCTGCCCCTTCCCATGTCCCTGGCTTGTTCACTCCGTAATACTGGAAAACCTTTCATTTAGGGTTGATACGTACTGCACTATGTCCACAAAGGCGGTGAGCAATGGCTTGCACTGGTACTCAATACCATGTTTGGCACACAGGGACTTCACCAAAGGGGCCACCTTCCAGTAGTTGTGTCGAGGCATTGTAGGAAAAAGGCTGTGGAAGAAGAATATGGTGATTCAATGGCACCCATCATCACCCCACAGAATTCCTGCCCCTCTTCTGTGCCTAAGTCTCGGAGTGCCTCAACCTCCCCTTGCGCCCGTAGCCGTTAGTGCTCCGTAGTGGTCCCCGTCATGTCACTTCAGTCAGGATCTGTACTAGCCAGGATGCTGGTAATTCTCACTCCTGTGCCATGCTACTCATATCTGAAGTGGTGTCGGTGCTCATCGGTGCTCCAAAAAGTTTCTTGGAGTTCCCATTCCACCCCCGTATAAAGAGCACAAAATTTACCCACTTTTGTTCTTATATTAGCTGACAGAGGGACAGGGACCTTGTAGGCTCTTCAGACGTAGTGTAACTAGCACTCCTTGAAATTCCCTCACATCCCCAACCCGTGCTTTGACTCACTGGTGCTCGATTTGGAAGTTCAGATGTCCACTAAACCAGTCATTGAATAAGGACTGATGAACATTACAGGTTGCCTGGAGCTGAGAGAAGAAACAGTAACATGGAAGCGTTGTTTTAGGAATGCCCCTTCTCTTACATGTGCCAAACACAACAGTAAGCAGTACAAGTTCCTTATCACCACATGCTTTCTGGCTGAATACAGCAACCCCAAGAGCTATCTCCAGTCAACACGAGATGGCCATGCTGTGATATACGATTGTTAGGGACATAATTTAGGAGAACAGACTTGACTTCCCCAGTGAGACAAGCCATAACAACCATGACTTTCACCTCCCTCACTTAAAAAACTGTGTAATGCCTTCAGCACTAAAATAAGACAGAGCACACAAGAGATCTGCATCCTTCATGCACAGAAAGCTCTCTATCTGAAGAGCATTGTAGCATCTTTAATTATTTTCCTTGAGGCAACTGTGCTCAGCATCTGAAGCCTCCATCCCACTTCTGCACCTTCTTTCTTTGCACTGATCACTCACTCGACGCAGTGAGGACAAGCTGCTCACGTCTTCCTCCCTCAGTTCCCATCACTTCTGTGATCAGAAGTGGGCATTACGTACCCAGAACTGTAACTTCTCACCTTCAAAGTCCCAGGTCTCTGGAAAGAAGGTCTTACCTGGGTAGAGAACCAGTCCACATTCTTATCATAATCGATGTGCATTGGGATGTGATTCATTTGTGTAATCCAGACAAACCAGTTACTCTCTATAAACCTGTGCACACAAACACACACAAAACCATTACTGATCTCACACCCATGCTGTAACAAGCCAGTACAAAACACTTGTACAGATACAAGCTAGTTGTTACTTAACAGAATGAACACCAGGAATCCCAAACATCTGATCACCAGATCAGACCTACACACACCTTCTACCTTCTAAAGACACATGCCTGACAGACGACAATCTCCGTCCTGCTGAAAGGCATAAGGAGACAGAAGAATAGGGAGCCGATGAGAAGGATAACCGGGAGGCTGAAGAAAAGCTGACACGACGGCTCGATATAAACCGGGTAAAGAAAATAGAGGAATTGTAAGTTGAATGATACCTGACTAACAGATGAAGCCCCAGGATACCCTTCACTCCCAGTACGGGCAAGTAGGTGAGAAAGAATCGGATGTAGAAGGTCAGCATCCAGGCCAGGTCCTGTAGTATAGGGAACAGATAAAACTTTATTAGAGGAAGAACCCTGGCTTCTGAATTTACCATCCACTCTATGTGGCACTCCCTTTAAAACCTCCCATAATACCTTCTACTGATAGATTCTTCCTCCCCAGCCCCATCACAAAGCAATCTGACACGCAGCCACTCCCCAGCCACCCCTGTGCTCGGGAATTATCCTGCTCTTACGAGCCCAGCACAGGGCAAACTCTAGAGAGGACATGCTCTAAAGTATCACGTTTTCCCCTGGATCTAAAGAGAAAGCAAGCAGTAAGAAAACCAAAAACCTAGCCCATTAAAAGAATAAAGAGCTCTGGATTACCTCCACTTCACCCCTTTTTGTTCCTCTTCACATTTCTTGCAAACTCTTATTTCCCTCGTGTTCATTTTCTTCTGACTATCCCATCTCCCAGGCAAGAATGAAACAGCAAGATGCCTTGTCTCTAACCCCCACATCTCAGAGAAGAGCCATCTTTTTTCTGCATTTTTTCTAGTCTCTAAAAACCATTCTATTCCTCAAAGTCCTAGATTTTCCCCTTACAAACTCTCTTCCTAACAACTCTGAGAGTCTACTACACATCCCCTATTCCACTTCACACTGAACTGTGAGGATTCAATTTTAGGCTACCTGAAAGCTACTTGATTTTTAATCTATCATTTTGCAAAATGGAGGTGCACTGAATCCTCCTCCAACCCGCCCCACCCCGATTCCTGCTACTTCTCCGCTTTTTCTGTGCCCAGAGGTTTTTATTGTATTGATTTGGAAAAACAAAAGAGTGGTCAGAATGCCCACTTCTACCTTAAACTAGACTCTCATGCTACCTGAAGGACAAGTTCTGTATGAACATCAACTCTGCAGAAGAAGGAATGCTTCCAGAGACACACACACCCCGGACCGAGCCAGAACATCAGAGAACATCCTTTATCGATGAATTGAGCTTTTACAGAGGAGAAGGGCTGTGTGGAAGGTACCCTCTCTCCTCCACCAAGCATTATTTCCCAGATCGTATACCCACACCCCTTGCCACAGAGATGCTCAGAGTTCCTCCCAGTACTGAAATATATCCGTAAAACACGGAGAAGTCACCGCTGGTGAAGTGGAGCTGACTTACCACCCACTGTTTCCGCTGTACCACAAAGTAGAATATGTACCACTGGAAGTAAAGAGGCACCAGAGCCGGGGGACCGACTAGAGTGGAGAAAGAGATTGCAGAGACGTTAACTGTGCCCTTTTATCCCAGCGAGATGGACTGGAAAAGGAAGGGGTTGAGCGAATGCTGTCCATACAACTGCAAAAGGGTTGGGTTACTCACTGATGAAGAAGTACTTGTGCTGGTGGTTATAAGGCATGAATTTCTTCTTTTGTACACCAAGCTGTTAAAATAAGCAAATTACTCAGGCCGTGAAGCCAGCTAAAGACATCTGTGCATACTTTCCTACCTACGCTTTCAAAGAAATGCATACTTAGATACCTCCTAACCTTTGAAAGAGATGTCCTATCAAACCTTTGAAAGAGATGTCCTATCAAACCTTTGAAAGAGATGTCCTATCAAACCATGCCAGCATCCACCATGCCATTGGCTTCATCATCCCCTGGAACTTCAGTCTACGACTGCTATGATAAGTTTTCATCCCTGCCTTGGATGCACAAGAGGCTTCTGTCTGTGGTGCAAGGGACTCCCCAAAGTGCACTGGAAGCTCCTTCCCTACAGAGGGCACAGTTGCCTCACAACACTTAAACCAAAACCCACCGGAGGCACTGCGAACAGTTTGCTGCCAAGATAGAGTTTCAGGAAAACCAAAAACCTATGATACTATTAACAAAGATGACAGTGTGTAGAACTCCCACCTACTTGCGATTAGTCTCCAAAGCAGAGAAATCAGCATCTAGACATTAAACTGTGTCCACAGGAACAGGGGTGAAAGGATTATCCTCCCTCTGAGACTGCTAATTTTTCAGTTTTCACTGTATAAACATAACAGATCACGTCACTGACTTCCTTGAGGAACTCCGTTATATCCCTGTGCATGTACAAACCAATTCCGAATAGCAGCCCTCCCTTAATTTCGATGCAAATCAGAGCATTTAAGCCAGGTGACACTATGAATTTATATTACTATTTTTTTAAAGGATCAGCAAATGCTAAAGCCATTCAATTAATTTCAAAGTTGCACCAGAAATAAAGTGGGACTCCAGACGGGACCCGGTCTGACACCCACTGTCAGACTGAGACCACTGAAACAGCGTCTTTGATCAGTAATTGTAAAAATTCCAGATAGTCCCTGCTTGTCATCCGCTGCTTCATTTCCCAAAACACTGCAATTAGTCAAAGCTGATCTTAGTAAAGTGAGCAATTTGCAGTCTTATCTTCATATAACCGCAAGTCTCGCATCAGAGACATATGAACTTGTAATTGTGACAAATATTTCATTCTTATTTTAAAATCATAGCAAAAATAACTTCTACTGAAGTGTTAAGAATATAAAAATCTCAGAAGTATTGAAGTGTTACTCAGGAATATTAGGGACTAGTGGAAGGCAAAGTAGCACTATATAAAACAGCAGGTCAACTCGCACCATTTTCTGGATGTACTTCTCCTTTTACAGAAGCAGTTTTGGTGGGTTTTTTCAACCTTCAGAATAAATTTGGAAAATTTCAACCCATAGCAAGATTGTATTAGGGCAAAAAAACCCATAAAAAAACCAGTTGCAACATTAAGTATATGGAAGCTAGTGATGCGTCAGGATCTTTTTTCTTCTTGTTTTTCAAAGGCCATTAATGCCAAGCCGCACCTTCTCTAAATTCCTGAATTACTGAGATAGATCATTGACCAAACCAACTGGTCACTAGTCTCCAAGCTCTCTGCAGCTTTCCAGATTTGAATCCTAATGCTGTAACCTCCCAGCCTTCCCCAGGTCTCACCTCTACAGAGAGATTTCTTCCCAAAGCAAAAAATAAAGGGTGCATGTTAACGTCAGGGTCCTTTTGGAAGCAGTTGGGTTTAGCGTGGTGTTGGAAGTGGAGGTGATTCCACCAGCTGGCTGGTGCTCCCTGCGGGAAGGGATGAGAAGAGAGTGCCGTAAAGAAGTTGTATCTTCTGCCCTTAGTCCTCCTGCCCCAGTACTTCCTTGCCTTTGCTTTCTTCTTATACTGAGATTGGTTTTGACTGCAGAGCAAGGCTCTAGCAGTCCCTCTCAGCACTGAATGCCCACCTTCAGATGGCCGATCACAAACTTGTGCACCCAGTGGTTCCATCTGGACTTGCTAAAGACTGAAAGGTGTCCAAAATCATGCTGGAGCCAGCCAGCCTGCGCCTGGAAGGAAAAAAAAAACAACGGTGGTGCTGTGGAAAGAGTCAGGAGTCTCTGCATCTGAAAAGGGCTTTCTCTTCTCCCACTCCCACGCTCCTCGCAACACACCCCCGGGTAGCGAGAGCATTTCCACTACTAAAACCCAATCCAAACACTTATCTTTTTTACTATATACCAGCGCAGTCCAAACTTTGCCTAATGACTTTTAGTCCTAGATAGCTGTTTTCATAAGGAAAAAAATCACCAAAAAAAAAAGTCATGGAGCTCAGAAACAGCATTTATTCTCTTACAAAACTGCACTGAGATCGGCAACAAAGTCTCCTTTAAGGAGCAGCTTGCTGCTGCCTCCCCTCCAAGTACTTGTAATTCCAAGGGGATCAGCTGGCCACAGGAGGAATAGCCGGGGCTTTGAGAGCTGCTCTGCCCTCTCCTCTAACTCGCTGCGAGTTCCCATGGGAACGCGGTGGCTTGGCCCCGGCACAGTGCCTTGGAGTTCTGGCACAAGGGACCTCAGAAGCGTAGCACGGCTTTCATTGTATGAAGAAGGTTGGGAATAAGGAGGGCTTTGATGGACTATGGGAAGGAAAAGGTAGGACAAAGCCTGCCCTTCCAAAGCAGCATGTCGTGGCACTGTAATTTTGCCCCTGTGGTGGAACCCAGGGAGAAGCAGAAGTTTGGGAAGTCCACGAAGGTAAGATTTCTCCCGTCCTTATGGCAATGAGAACCATAGTCTCAAAGGGTTGGCTTTTGGTGTTTCTGGGGCTTCTTTTCGCCTAGCTGCTTACCTGGACAGTACCTAGAAGCACTGCAGAGAAGAGGAAAGGCACTGTGGATGCTCCAAAATACCAGATGGTGAGCCAGGCTGCAACATCCAACACCAAGATGTGACAGAGATACAGGATGAAAAAGGTGCAGTTGGGCTTGAGAAGTCCCATCTTCTCAACTGTTGCACGGAGCTCACGGAAATCTTCTACCAGCTTTTTCTGTGGGGAAACCCAAGAGTATCTGCTGGTCTGAAAATGCCTCAGGAACCCGAAGAGGAGCCCAGTTTTCCCTCTCAAGGAGCTACTGGGGCAATGGGGAAAAGCTGAGGGTCACCTGGAGACAAATCTTCACTAAAACTACTAATAATGACATGAAGTCAAGGGGAAGCTTCAGTCCGACGCAGTGATTCTAGGAGATACTATCATTTTATGTACAGGGAATTCTGGCTGCCAGCAAGAGATACTAAATAGCACAATTTCAACCCAAATATCAAGTTTTTAAGATACTTACATTCTTGCTGGGCTCAAAGCTGGGTTGATCTGGTGCCAGTTCCCCAATTAAGAGTGGGCTCATGTACTTTCTCACTAGTGCCTTGTCAAGATGAAATGCTATGAAAGGATCCTGAAATACAGATATAGAACAGGATGAGAAAAAAAGACCGTTCCGGTGGCAGCAAAAGAAATGTGTTTCATGATATCCTGGACTCAGTAGAACACAACCCAACTCATGGAGCTGGCTGAACCAGATTTTACTGCCACAAATCTTACTGCTTTCTTCACACCATAAACGATCATCTGAAGCTGAATTCTCTATAACACTTTCTATCTCGATGCTGTTAAGTGCGGGTCACCGAGAAATATGGGCTCAATCCTCTCTTACTTCTGAATCTGAAAATTTCATATCCTGTTGAACCTCAAGATATATCATCTCAACCACGTACTCCTCTCTCTCTATTTTGTCTTTAGCTTCCATCTTATTTTTCCTCAGGCCCCATATCCTGAAATGAAAGTCTGCCTAGGGAGAAGGGCAAGATGTTAGCAGAAAAACTGAATCAGCTAGCTGAACTGGGAAAAATAATGGGACAAGCAGGACACAGACAGGGGATGGCAGCTTCTGGTGACCCACACCAACCTCTCAAAAGCCCCACGTTGTTCCAAACACGCTTCCTTAGCAATCTCCAATGTCCACCCTGCCTAGAAAAGTTTTGTTTTCTTGCTACCTGCCTCCTGTTCCTCATCTGGTTCCCCTCCACATTTCTGAAGAGTCCCATGAAAAGGCCTTTTTTCTTTTCCTCCTTATCATTCAGAAGATCCCTGTTAGGGAAAACAGTTAGTTTTATCATTTAAATGTAATGTCAATCTCCATGACAACCAGGCAGCCAGGTGAAAAAATCACTAGTGATTGTTATCACTATAGATTTTATCACTATATTTAGATTACAAATCCCCTGAGCACACACAGCAGTTTGACATCTGCTTCTTACTGAAGATCTCCCATTTACCTCCTTTTGCGTATTTCTCTCCCGGTGTCCACATGAGCATATATTTTACAATCTCCCTCAGCGTAAGGATGCTTTTTCTTTCCCGAGACAATATTTGCCCACTGCGCATCAGTCTGGAAGCTTCCTGCACCATGCACTGTTCAGCACTATAATTACTAGCTGATCATTGCATGCTTTTAAAATAAATTATCCTTTTAAAAGATCTCTAGTCAAGAAAGGGGTTAAAAAAAGGCTGATGTTGCCAGCTCTGGGTCAGCCCTGTTGTACTTCAGATGTAGCATTCCCTCTGCTCAGGGGAGGGAATTGTGTGAATTATGTGCTATGTGAATAAAGGAGGGAAAGAGAAGAGGGGAATGTACATCTGTGTTTTCTCATTGGAAGAGGAAAAAAAATAGGGAGGAGTACGTGGGCAGATCAGAGGAGGGTGGTACCACACGTTTAGACCAATCCTTTCCACAGAGGCTGTAAAACCTGGCAGTGAAATCCTAACAGGAGGTCAAGGGACCGCTGATTGCACCTTCTAGAAATTAAAACACTCTATGGCATTCAGCAAACTAAAAGTGTTCTTTCTTTACTTTCCATTTTTTTTTTCTGTTTTTGAGGTGCCTGATTCCTTTCATTTCAGGACAAAACTATTAGAAAAATTGGAATTTACTTGGCTTGGGTTCCTGAGCAGTCAGCAGTTCAATTGCACCCAGCAGTGACAGAGATGATAATGCCTAAATAATGCAGCTGGCTGCAATCTGACCATCTAACTGTGTTCAGCCTTATGTGCCGGCCACTGCGACTGACCCGTTTCTGATCACACGATGCCAACGGGGCTTCGAAAATGCATGTGTGGCTCCTGACCTCATGAAATATGTGCAAATTCACGTATTATCTTCGGCTTTATATGCATATGATGAAGTGAAGGAAAGCACTAGGTCTCAAGTTCCATCCTTTCTGGTCAAAACTGGACTGAAACATAGTCCATCAAAAACAGTTCTGAGATAGCTTCAACATCCCATACCTGCCCTTGGGTCCAAATACTTATATTTGGAGAAATAAATTTTTTTTCCGTGAAAGACATAAGCAGACGAAGGAGGAAAATACACTGACAAAATTACCCCACACCCTGCTGCCAATTCGCACGTTTACTCCGCTCTGCAATAGTCATTGGCATTCAGAGA
Source organism: Calonectris borealis (assembly GCF_964195595.1). Lineage (NCBI taxonomy): Eukaryota > Metazoa > Chordata > Aves > Procellariiformes > Procellariidae > Calonectris > Calonectris borealis. Next base: position 19,280,571 of record NC_134325.1, read on the forward strand.
TGAACGCTTTTTTTTTTTTAAATGACTGAAATACGACTTTCAGTAATATTTTGCACTAGTACCATGACTTGGAAACACGGTGCTGGGTTTTTAAAGTTAGAGGAGGCTGAATGCATTCATATACTTGCAAAATACATATATATAGTGATTGTAAAATATACTGTGCGCACACCAGTGTCGCTATTGATACCTCGGGTGTTTCTGTTCAGTTCTGGCCTGTGGCTAGACAGGTATAAAATAGGAGTATTCTTATTTACTGCATGTGTGCAAAAATTATTGGGTTTTTTCCCCAGATTTCTGGCCGGTTGCGGACGCCCTATTTGCGCACATTTTAGTTATTCCTTCAGAAACGTTACCTTGTAAAACCAGCCACCCAGGACCCAGAAATGGCTTGCGCTCGGGATGCATCCGTTATGCGCCAACACCGCGCACAAGGCCGCCGGGCACCCGCTTCTCCGCGAAGCGGCGCCTGGCTCGCCTCGACCGCCGCTCGCCCCCGCTCCGCCGCCGTGTTTCTGTCCCGAGTGCCCCTGCCTGCGGCACGGGGGGAGGCACTGCTGCCCCGGGCATCCCTCCGCCACCCCTCCCCGGGGTGCCCCGCCGGAGCCGGGGACCGACACCCCGCCGCTCACCGTGGCGTCCTGCCCGGCGTAGTGGCTGATGACCCGGGAGCCTCCCGGGTGCCTCCGGCAGAAGTGGCTGATGTCGTACACCTTCCTCTCGATCACCAGCCAGCGCTCCTGCGGCGGCGGCCCCCCCCCGGCCCGCTGCCCGATCTCCTCCCAGGTGAAGCGCCGCAGCGCCGGGCCGCACTCCTCCATGGTTGGGCTGGGCTCGGCCTCGGTTCGGCTCGGCTTCGGTTCGGCTCGGCTCCGCTCGGCTCGGCTTCGGTTCGGCTCCGCTCGGCTTCGGTTCGGCCCCACGCCGGCCGGACCCTCCCGGCCAGCCCCACTCGTGTCCCCCCCCTCCTCTTGAAAACCGGCCCGTTAACCCGCCTCCCATTGGCTCCCCGCGCCCTCAGGCCCCGCCTTCCCCCGATTCTCCCACGCCCATTGGGTCCCGCTCACCTTGCGCCCGCCCCGTGGGCGGGGAGCGCTGGTAGCGGGCCTGCAGCGCCCGGAGCCGCGGGCAGCGTAGCCGCAGGCGCGGGGTTTGGTGATGGGAGTCGCGGCAGAGGAGGGAACTTCGGGCCCCCGCATCAGGCAGCTCCCTGGCGTCTTCCCCTGTCCAGACCAATCAATTCCAGGCTGCAATTTAATTACGCACCGTTGGTGCAGACGCAGGCACAGGACGAAATTATTTTGAACATATTTGAGGGCACCCTATAGACCCCATCACCTCGGCTTGCTCAAAAAGTAGCCGGTTACAAGATGCATTCCTAAAGGTGTCAATGCTGATGCCAGAGCTATTTAAATGCCTTCACTTCCGACCAGGGAGATGGGATAAATGCACCTTTATATAGATTTTCTGATTGTATCAAGCGGGGGGGGGGGGACGGTTAATAGAGGGCAGGAAAGGTGGGCAGGCTGCAAGAGCATCAGGGAGTTCAGCATGAGCAAACGCCAGCTCCGGCGCTGAGGAGGTAAGAAAGGTGGGGAAGGGATCGACATCCCAAGTGGCCGGTCCTGGGTGACTTGCTGGTCGGAAAGGAGAGAGGTGGTCAGTGTTATATGCCAGGTGAAGACAGAGCCTGGAAAATTACCTCATGAGCCAGATATAGGATTTGGAGAAAGCAGAAAAGGCCAAGGACCCGAGCCATCAGCGGAGGAACGATGCGTAGGCTTCTGCAAGTGCAATTCACACCCAGGCTGCTGCTTTTTAGACCCCTTTTACAACCTGTTTCTCCTCACTTCTGGGCTGAGGATGCTTCATCTTCGCTGCCCTTGGTTTTGTTTCCCCTTTTCAGCAAATCTCTCCCGCTCTTCCGTCTGTCCTGCCTCTCCCTTCCAGCTGCCACGGCCTCTTCCTACGGCTGCGTTTGGCTGCTGCTGCCTGGATATGCAGCCAGAGGGAGGAAGGGTGTCACCGCAGGTATATCCCAGAATATGCCTGCTTGACAGTCGTCTGCGGATAATTCTTCATACAATAGACTACTGAATAATGATAGAAGAGCGAATGATGCTAAAATAGACAGATCTGTCTGTGCAGGACATACATATACATTACAATGTACATTAAAATGCCTGGTTCCACATTCAGCTCCCTTCTTGCTTTGCCCAGTGGCAACAGTCTTCTCTCTGAACTCTTATTACCAATTCCGAATTTCTTTGTTTTCATTCACACCTTCCAATCTGACCTAGTTACAGCAATCCCAGTTGAATGTAACCATAGAAACAAAGACCCTGCATCCCTTCTTGTTCTGAACATCACCTGATTGCTGCATCACGTCTTTCCAGCTTGGAATTCTATGCCTGCAAAACACTAGGTCGAACATCTTTTAGTTCCCTCCCTTTAGCAATGCCACAGCTAATGCATCGAGTAGGGCATCCCTGCCTCTACACAACTGCACTGTCGTCCATGAAAGAAAAGATTCTCTCCCGATCTCAGCAAAAATTAAGTTGCTTTGTATGTTGACTGCTGACCATCTGACGAACATAATCATAAAAGACATTAATAAATGTTTAGCATCTTTTAAATTTAACCATTACATTCAGAATGGTGCAGTAATTATTTCAATTTCTATTTTTTCTGATTTTCTATAGCACAAAAGAATAATCACAGATTTTTAAAGGTTGGGGGGCTTTTAATGGTCTAATGTCCTATATGATAAGGAACAAAAAATAACTTATTTACTACAGTAAGCAGCATTTGATTACAGCATGTGCTTCAGAAGAGCATGTAGCTTTGACTTGAAGATAATGCATTAATATTCTTAGCATATATTCTGCTTAACTATTAAAATTTTGAGCCTTAAAAGTTTAATTTGTCTGGTTCTGACTTAGAAAATATTTATTGGTTTTTGTTTTACAGGTCTCTCCTAGACTAAAAATCAGTTGGTTCTGGTATTTCCTCTCTACAGAGCTGCTTCCACTCCATAAGCAAGTAATTTCCTGATTTTTGTTTTTTCTTCTTGTATCCTAAAAAATTGCAGATAGACTCAGAACATGTTAGTCAACAGTGGAAATCTTTTGGGGGGTTCCTTGCACTTTAACATTGCATATTCTATACCCATGTTTCATCCTGAAACCCCCACATCCCCAGTCTTCATGCAGCTGTAACTGAACACCCAGGTTAACAAAGGCATTCACTCACACAAACAACATTTTGTCCAGCGAGGAATCTCAAGGACCTGGATGGCAATAAAATGGTTCTACCAGGACTGATGTGGAAACGCAGCAGGACTCCAAAAGTGGTAAGAGACTCTTCAGTTTGGTATGAAACTATCACTCTCCTTTCTAATTATTATTTACCAATTTCATATTTTAATACCTAAAAGCCTTGGTCACAGCGCTGTTTTACAAAGTGCAGTATAAATATCTGCTCTTAAAAAACTTTCTTGGTGGCTGGCAGAAGAACAAAAGGCAATGAGGAGACAATAGCAGCCAGATGTCTTGGTAGGGGGCATTTAAACTCTGAACTGGGAGCACTGTCTCTGAGAAACTGTATTATTAACAAGCCAACCTTCTTGAGGGCTTCATATTGACCTAAGAACAACATAGTTTAAGGTGCCTAAATGGTTTTGAAAATGGAAGCACCATACCCAAGCGACTTTCCAGATAGAAATGAGGTCGAAATATTTTATTATAGCCTGGGATCCCATTTTTAAATATTAACATGAGGAAAAAGGTCTTTCCCTTCTCTTGAAAAAGGCAAATGGAGTTTTCCTTGTGGGTACACATAAGTTTCGAGATGCTCAAAGAAGGTGCAGTTTCTTCTTCTTTTGAAAGCCATGGTATCCTCATGGAACTGATTATTACTTTTCTTTCTTCAGGGGAAGAATACTCCATCCTGAAAGCCCAAGCCAAGGATCCAGTCTTCATGCATTGAAATACATGGTAGTTATTGCTTACCTTTGGATAAATTACTGCTCGTTACTTCAGCGTCTTGGGTGTCTTTCTGCTTGAATCAGCTTCCTTTGGTGCAGAATCATATATCTTGATAATATGCAGAACCACATCATCCTTCATGCACCCATCTTTCTGTACAGTGATGGACAAGGACGTTTCCTCCTCAAAGCCGTTAGCTGATTGCTTCTCAAGCACTAGAAACTTGTTTCAGGGGAGAGACAGAAAGAAAGAAGAGTTTATGTCTGCCCTTAAGGGATGGAGGAGAAGTTTACTTTTGTTCTTAAAGAGCTGCTGCAACAGCATCCCTACCTAACCGTTGGGTTCCCTCACGTCGGCCCCATGCTCCAGCACCCCCTTCCCCAGCCCAGTCAGGATGTCATTTAGTTGTTTCCCGCTATGTTTGAATTTATTATTCGCTCATCTCAACCCAAGGTCAGAGCTCCTCAGCCTTTCCTTCTAGTGAAAGGGAGGGAAAGCCTGGGGTCCTTTCTCTCCTTACATGTAGTTTTCCTTGGCAGAGTAAGGAAAGATAGCTGAAAGTCTAAAGATGCAGCTAAATCTGATCTTCACTCTATTTTTCTCCCAATATCCTCAGTTCCCGCTTTCTGCCTTAGCCCATCCCCTTCTTCCCCTTCCCGTCCCTGCTCCATGTCCCTCCCACACCCCTGCTCACTGCTCTCTCCTGCCGCCTCCTTTTCCCACCTGCCGCGGAGCCCTCCGGCCTTACCGAGTGGCCGGTGATGGATCTCATGCTCTTTAAACCGGGGAAAAAGGAGGATTTTCCCCGCATCCATGAGGACTACCGCACAGCTGCAGGGCATTTCCATGTGCTGGTGCCAGGGTCTGGTATCAAAGTCATCCTCCAGGTATTGATGGAGACTCTAATCCTTTCTGAAAGGCAGATCAAAAGAATCTTATCTGATCTTACCAATTTCTACATAAAACTCCATAAAGGGATGAGAAAACAGACACAAAAATTGTGTTTTCTACTAAATTTTTAAAACACTTTTAAAAGGTCTTGGTAAAGATAACTACCGATTTGCGCTGCTTTTTCCCCATTCCACACTAACCCAGCAAGATGTCCTTCACTTACTCAGGTTACCTTATGTATTTCTACATTACCCTGAAGAGCAGACATACCCCTTCTAGGTGTGCCCCCTACAAAAACTCTTCCACTTTGCACTTCTCTATATCCCCTTCTCCATGCTTTCTTTCCTGTCGTGTTTCTCACCTTTTTTTCCCCCCATCTTGTGACTACCCGATTAAACTCAGGGCTTTTATGTCCCTTACAGTGCCATTAAAGCTACACCGTGCAACAGATGCAGCCTTTCACCTACTTGGCCACGGAAGAGAGTCTGTTCTTTCGTTGCCGTGGCTGGTTTGTGCCCCAGGAGCCAAACAAAACCTAGAGCAAATGCCGCATAAAACCTTGACAGCTTTACAGGCTGTGCTGCAAGAAGATGATAGCGCTGGGCTTTTTTTGATAGGCACCTTTCAATGACTTGTCATTAAGTTATTACACAATTCTCGATTGTGTAATAATCCAGACTTTACGTCTATGTCCATCTAACAGGTACAAGAGCCGATTCCAAAATGCACCCACTTCCTTGCCAGATCATTTCATCAATACTTGCTCAGGCAAACACACCATCCAAGCCCAGCGTTTGCATATGTAGCCAGCCCTGCGTAGATTATCCACGGCTTAAAGTCATCAGCTCTGAGGTATGAACTTCCATGGGCTGACTGATAAAGCTTGTATACAAAATAACCACCAATTTCAATAACACGAATACATTCCTTCTGTGGAGCAGTCACCTGATAGACTATGACCATCAGATAATACTGTGAGTTACCAGTAATACCTATCTTTATCTCTACAAGTCAAAAGAAGTCATGGCTTTGAGTCTAGTTGTGGACATAGGGGACACAAGCTTCAATTAGAACACTGAACAAGTGAAAATATTTCATGAATTTGCAAATTAATTTCCTTTCATAAAATCGGGCTTTGCAGTGGATCCCCCCTACTTTCTAACAGCAAAATATCATTAGTGAAGCTTGAAGAAATGCACCCTGAGATAATCAATTGTAGTGTGTTCTCTTATTCCTTCCTCTGTGTCGCCCAGTGGCCCTCTCCATCTTCTTAGACATCTCTATGTTCTTTAGCTTTGCAATCTTCTTCTATATAGAATTATAAATTAATATCATTTGCAAAGGACCTCTGGAGGGCTACAGTACAACCTCCAGACTCAAAGCAGAGCTACTGTCCCTCTCAGCACAGTCACCGAATCTAGAGAACCAGATCTTCTGCTGCTATTAACAGGAAAATATTAGGATTCACCAATTTACAGTTGCAAATGATTTTACTCTGCAGAAGCAACAGAGCAAGAGATGCTGCTGGGTCTTTGTTCTGAACTGCTACCAGAAGCGGAAATGTTGAAGTAATTCACATAACCCAACAGAGATGCTATAAATTACAGTTGAAAAGCAATAATAGATCTTTATGTGCAATGATTTTCAAACTGAGGTCCGCAGAGTGCTTGGAGCCCATGAGCCACCGTGTAGGGATTCCACAAAGATGACTGGGAAAGATCTATAGTGCAGAAGTTTAAATTCACTAAACATGGACCTCTCACTGGGAAATCTTTAGGGGATAACAAATCAAAGCAGCAGTTTATTGCCATGCAGAGCCAGTCAATACAGATTTGACAGCCAGCCTGATTTCCCTTGGGATTTTCTTCTACAGTTGGAATCCCAGAGCTGAAAGCAGCTCTCTCCACTTTCTCTCCACCAGACCAGCACGACCAACACCGAGGTCTGGTGTGGGGACAGTACTAGAGTATTTCTTAACAAAAAAAGCTTAGAAGAGCCTGACTTTCATAGTTAGAGCCCTTGCTTCAGAGCTGTAGCCTGAAAATTCAAATAATGCATAGCAAAATGACACTACACTTACAAGCAGAAAAGCAGAGTATCAATAGATACATCATGCAACAGGATCAAAGAAAAAACAAATTAGAGGTGTCTCAGAATTGCACCTAAATTAAACATATTCTGCCATGTTATCTACCCTACACTCCTCCTGTTCACCTTCCTTGATTGTGCATTCTTACAAAAAGATCCGCAAAAGGTGGAGAAGTGATGACCTGAAAAAAAAAAAAAGCAGGGACGTATGTTCATGACAAGGGTCCGTGACTTTCACACCAACACAAGGAGAGAAAGAGAGAAATAAAGAGAGAAGGAAAAACATCTTCCCAGTGACCAGCCCAGGAACAGAAGCAATGGGGTCTTCCAGACAATTGTCCTCTTCTGGGCATCCTCTCCAGTGGAGCAGGGAGTCCACAGAGCAATTTTCCAAGAGTAACAATAGAGTTTTCACCAAAATCCACTTAAACTCGTTACTGGTTGCTCCTGCCTGAGATGTTGTTAGCACTGACTGGAGCACACTTGATGAGGTGCAGGAGTTGCATGCTCCATGCACATGTAATGTACAAGTTCCTGCATGTATGTTACTGAGTAATATTTATTGGACATGTGAATTATTTATCTACTGTATTATCCAGTAGGCTTTAAAGTTATAAACTAAAAGCTACGAGGCAAAGAGTAAAAAAACAGGTTAAGAAAGGATGTTTCACTTACCCATGGTAATAAATTTTTAGGAGAAACCAGACATAACAGACAGCAAAACACATCAGAACGCACCTGGGCAAGGCCCTGGGGATAAGGGCACTTGGATACCACAGTAAAAGCAGCAGGACAAATGCCTCCAGGTGTGTGGTTACAAGGGAAAGGCAGGCTGCAGAGGGAACACCCTTAGCATTACAACGGTTGAAGCATCCAACGTGCTATGCAGACACGCCTATAGGATTAAAATCCTGAAATTCAAAGAACTCGACACAGAAACTGTCATGGTAAGCTTTTCCCACATCACAAGGAATGAGCTTCAGGTCCACCTTAACGTAGTGTCTTGCTGACATTTATTATTATCCTTGTCAGCGGGCTATTTTGAACCAAACTAAATAAAATTAGCAAGCCTTAGGAAAACATTCCTCTCATTTCTGTCTTTCGTCACCCCACACCACAGGAAAAGACTGTTTAATAGGCTGAAGTCCTTGTGCAGCAATAAGACCAGAAAGAGAGGAAACCTATAGCATGCCTTGGCACAAAGGCAGCCCCAAGTGATTCTCACCGGTATGGAAGTGCTGCACGTTCTTTCACTTCAGTCTCCGTTCCTTTTGCCTACGGAGGGAGCGTGGGTAGAGAAAAGGAGAGGAGCAAGAATTTTTTAGATATTCACTGTTGTCAGCTCCTTCAGGCTAATGGCAGCGGGCAAAAACAGAGCACTCTTGTCTGTGCCTGCTCTAAACTGTGGCTGGGGCTGGACAGAAGCACAACAGCACCAGGACTGGAGGCACTTCTTGCTTTCCCTGAAGGAGGTGGTCTCCTATCCCTTCAGCAACAAGATACGATAGTTGGTTAGAGAGCAAATAAGCACTGTGAATTAAAACATTTGGTGGTTAACCACGTGGGTTGCTTCCCCTGCTTTTCCAGACCAGGTCAGAACACAGTGCTATTGAAAGACGGGACAAATACAGGTCTGAGCTCCTGGAAGCCAGTGTTGCTCCAATCCTAAGATTTGATCATGCAACAGAATGCTGTAACTTAGGGAGTGCAGTCTGTACCCTAAAACGTTTGTATCTCAAAACTGCTTAGAATCAGCCAGTGCCTCTACAGAAAGGATTAATAGGCCTTCCACTTATTGATGCAAAATGGTCACTAGAAAAGGTATCTGTCACCAGGAAAGCTGTGGATCACAACTGCCTTACCCTGGAGAGCGGCCAGACACCTTCAGACATAAGAAAGGTAGCAGAGAAAATGCTCTTCCATTGTTTATGCCTTTGCACCACAACACCTTGCATAACCTAACAACATGGATTATTTTATTATAAAATGCCCCACAGCAAAGAAAAGATGGCACTGTTCCACCTGTTCATAGAAGCATTGACCGAAGCAGGAGATCTATAGCTGAGCCTGCTGCCAAGCAGCTCTCCTTGTGACAAAAGGAAACTGTTAAGTCTGGCAGCCATTGAGTTGGTAATTCAGCATGACAAAATAGAGCAAAACAGTGCTAATTTCAGGCAGAATACCAAAATCTCCTTTTTAAGACCACCACTAAGATATAAGATGAAATTCTGGGGGGAAAAAAGGGGGGGGTGGAGGGGGGAAGGGGAAAAAGGTAAAAAGGGGGAGAAAAAGGAGAAAAAAGGGGGGAGAGGGGAAAAGGAGGGGGAAGGGAGTGGAAAGGGAAAAAGGGGGAAAAAAGGGAAAAAATGAAAAAGGAAAAAAAGGGAAAAAAAGGGGAAAAAAGGATAAAAAGGGGTAAAAAGGGGTAAAAGAGGAAAAAGGAAAAGGGAAAAAGGAAAAGGGAAAAAGGAAAAGGGAAAAAGGAAAAAAAAGAAAAAAGAAGGGAAAAAAGGAAAAAAAAGGGAAAAAAAAGAAAAAAAGGGAAAAAAAAGAAAAAAAGGGGGGGGGGAGGGGAAAAAACCGGGGGGGGGGGGGGGGGCGCGGGGAAGCTTTTTAAAGCAGGAGCCAAAACCCCGAGGGAAAGAAATTAAGAACGAGGAGGAGGAGAGGGGGATGCCCGCGCCCCCCGTCCCGCGGGCCCCGCTGCGGGGGGGAGCGGGCCGGCCTGGCCGGCAGCCGGCTTTTGGCTTCGAAAGATCGCGCAGGGCCAATGGCAGGGACCAGCTCGGCGCCGGGAGGGCCGGGATTGGTGCAGGAGCTCTGCTGATCCCTGTGGAAACCTCACCGGTACTGAATGGAGGAGGATGCTGTGGGGGAGGAGGATACTGGGGGGGGGAAGGAGGATGCTGGCGGGGGGAGGAGGATGCTGGCGGGGGGAGGAGGATGCTGGCGGGGGGAGGAGGATGCTGGCGGGAGGTGGAAGGGGTCGAGCTTCCCACAAAACAGGTCTCTGTGCGAGGAGAAAGTGCATCAGCTCGGGGAAAACCAGCCTAGGGGGCACTTCCGAGCAAGAGACCGAGCGGAGCGATCGCAAGGGCCAGGCAGCGAGAGACAAAGGGAAGGGAGGACATGAGCGAAGGGAGAGAAGAGGGGATCAACTGAGTTAAATCACGCAAGAAAAGCTCTTCCTCCTCCCTAAGAAGGGTTCCCCCCTTTTGGCAAGAAGACAAAGAAGCCAGTGGCCCCATGGGGAAAAGGGGTGAGAAAGGAGGGGAGTCGGGGGAGCCGGAGGCGCAGATCCGCTTCTACACCTGGGAGGAGATCCAGAAGCACAACCTGAGGACGGACAAGTGGCTGGTGATAGAGCGAAAGGTTTATAATGTCACCAAGTGGGCAAACAGACACCCGGGGGGTCAACGAGTGATCAGCCACTGCGCCGGCGAAGATGCCACGGTAAGGACCCACGCACGGACACACACGCGGCTGCCTCCCAGCTCTCATCAGCAACCTCTGACAGGTCCTTGCCTTCCTGGTGGTTACTGAGAAGTGGGCCAGCTTTTCTGCAGCCAGCTGTCTGCCTCTCTCCCCCCATCTCTCTAACACCCAGCTCATCTCTTTCGCCACTTTTAGGAGCGAAAAGGTTGGTCCAAATTCATGCAACTCCTTGGCAATCAACTCCGTTGAGCCATGGCAATTCGCAGCATCTGGAAGATTGGTTGGTAGAGATTGCCGGGCTCTGCTTAAGTCCTGCTGTTTTGTCTTTGTTTCTTGTTTGTGCTGTGCCTGGCAGAAGCTCTGAATTCACGAGCAAAGTGTCCCAAGTCTTCCCCTCTTCAGTGTGTAGCTTCTGACATGCAGAGTCACAGCAGCCAAGCACAAGAAGGGGTTAACGAGAGGCCAGTCTGTGTTTCAAAGTTGCTTCTGTGAGGAGGGTGAGCTTGAGGCTTTAAAACAAGGAGCTTTTTAGTTTTTTCCCCAGGATAGAATTCTCTAGAGAATTTAGTTACAGGTTTCCACAGAAAAAAAAAAAAAAAAAAAAAAAGAAAACCATTTGCTGCTGCTACAGTTGCTCCTGCACTTCATAGCTGGTTTCAGCTACCTCTCATGTTTCAGCAACTTAAAAAAAAAAACCAAAACCCAACAAAAACAAACAAACAAAAAACTTGAAAAAGGAACAAATTGCCTCAGAGACTGTTATCTGCAGTCTCCCTCAAAGCCGCCTTCTTCAGAAGTGCATCCAGAGAGCATGTTCCCTCCCCAGGGCATTAGCCCATAGTTAATAAAATTTAAACTGCCTCAGAGCTTTTCCGAGTATGTGCATGGTAAGCGAGTATGTGCATGGTGAGCGGCAGGAGAGCCCAAGCTGTAACATTAACTGTTCGTCTCCCACGGCTCTTAACACCTTAGCAAGAAGGAGGATCTGTATGTGGCAGAATTAATTGGCAAGAATTACTAACAATTTCCTTTCCATCAGTCTCCATTTGCCTGCGGTCTGCGGTTATCTTCCAATCTTTACCTCGAAGCACTGAGATGCGTTTTGGTGTTCCTGTCCCCTCCCAATAAATCCTCTGAATGAATAGCTTTTTCCACCAAAAAGATGGGCCAGGTTTTACTTTCAGCTGCTTAAACTCAGGCCTGCTGAAACCGGAGGAGTTTAACTCCTATCCCCAGGAACTTAACTCCAGTGTCTCCACCAGATACCAAAAAGCATCTGCTATTGCGATTGTCTCGAATCTTTGCAGGGGAGACTGAAACACAGGTTTGTGATTCTGCTACTGCTGGTCCTCCTCCCCCCTCCCCACCTGCTCCCCAGGGTACGTTGCATCCCACTATACCCAGAGCACGCTCCATGAAGGCATGGCCTTACTTACATGGCCTTCTTCAGAAGGCTCTGAAATTGTTCATCACCGCTCTGAGCACTAAAGCAGAATTGGCATCTGGTTTCCCGCTTCCCTGTGGTGAATGACAGTTTACTGCCAAAAAATCTCTCGCTCGTTCAGGGTGAGAAAGCCTTGGCCTTGACCCTGACAAGACTTAACTAACAAGTTTCATTCTGTGTTGCAAGATATCACAACTGCAAGAGTTTAGGAGGAGGAAAAAGCAATGATAAAAATTCAGTTTAACATGCTTACATCCCTAGTTCTTACATGACTTCCATCTTTCTCAGATTCTCCTTAGCGTCACCCGTAGTTAGGACCTCCAGTCCAGCAAACATGCACCAAAGGAACCTCAGCATCTTGTCCATTCATCTTGGACCAATCCTCTAGAGGACCGTGTGTATCCATCTGCCACGAGCTGCCCGCTGACAGGCTCACTGAACTCCACACCTAAAGATACCCTGCTTGGTGATGTGAGCTAATTCATCCCAGGATGCCTTCAAGATGGCTGAGAAGCTTCCACAGCAGCTGTTATGTGCAGCACGCTCAGCTCATGCCAGTCAGGTTAGGAGTGCCCAGGCTAGCTTAGGCATGAATTTCCCCTACAGGTTCTAACAACACTGAGATTTCGTTCATTTTAGCCATACTTTAACATGCTGAGACAGCAGACTAGTCTGGGACAACCTGTTCTGGTACCACAATCATGCGCAGTTGCCTTCAGAAAATGAAGGCAGGAGTGTGCAAGGGCACCTTGCAGTCCCTCTGTTTCAGAGATGTTCAAGGGTGTGAGAGAACATCCTTGTACTGACTGCACTAAGCACTTCAAATGCTCAGGTATAGTTCATACCTCAATAATAGGAAGCTTTTTTCACCAAAAGCAGCTGGAATAATTCCCGTGCGCTCACTTCCCATAAGACACTTCAGCTTATTTGGCCAGTAGACCACAAAGTTGGGAGGTCAGGTATAAATATCACAAGGCACTTCCCAGAGACTATCTTCTGCCTTTTGCTTTTTATCTCCTCTAGTACAGAACTGAGGACAATTCCAAAATTCAGGTACTATCTTACATTCAGGACCTATTAGTAAAGGAGGTGCATGAGATATAGCTAATAAAAACCCAATCCTTCCATCACTGTAGCTTTCTGTCTGATGACGGTAAGAGTATTCAGGAGATGTTGTTCCCTCTCCTGCTTGCAGGCTGTACGGAAAAAGCCATTCTCTACATATGCTAATGACATATATGTGTATTACTTCTCAGTGAAGGTAAAACTTGCCTGCTGCCAGTATTTCCTTCATGGCATAGGCTTGCGATAGCAGTGGAGTGGAAGCTAGGTAGTGTCGTTTTGAGTCACAACTGTGTTTTGACAGGCGTGACTGCATTTCTGACCAGTTCCAACGGTTTCTTTTCATCCCATCCAGAAAGAAGTGAGGCTATTAAGTTCAGAGGCAGAGGAGAGCTCTCCCTGGAAAAGTCATGACAGAGCATTTATAACCACGTTTAGAAAACAGGCTACTGGCAGGGAAGCCCCAGGTAGACAAAAATACCTTCTAGGCGGTCAGGCAGAAGCTGCTGTTCTGAGTCACCCGCCAGTTAACACAACCCAAATCAGCGAGATCTCCAGCACGGCGATCAGGCGGTACCCGGTCGGACCTCCAAAGACTTTTTTTCCCCATTAGTTTAAATAATACAGAGTCAACATTCTTTAATGCTTCTTATGTGTTCACCTTCTCCCTCTTTCTCCTTCTTCCCCTTTTTTCACCCAAAATTGCAAAGCCCTGCAGCAGGTACAGTCAGCTATTCGCTTCCCCACTCATTCTGCTCTTCTCTCCTCTTTCACATCACCTGCAAATTGTACCAGGGAAGGAAACTAGCAACCAGACTTAGCATTTCGGTGACACATTTACGGGTCCAAGAGGTGAAAATGCTACAATAACTGAAGCAGTAGTAAAAAAGGCTTCAGGCTGGTCTGCTACCAGTTGTAACCTTGGGCAAGTCAGTCCTTCAGAGGATCATCCCCTCTGTAGAAGGGAGAGGACAGTATTTCTTAACCTCCGATGGGCTGTGAGGATAACACCAGAGAGGGTGAAGTATGCATAAAACATGTGGAAAGGGGAAGGAGTATAGAAAAAAGAAGAGCCAGGCAAACTCAAAAATGCCAGGATCAAAAAGACTCTACAAACAAGGCATTGTCCTTCCATATTAGAAGTCGTCTTGAAAATATGTAAGAAAAATATTATTCCAGCTGGGTTTCCTGCTTTCCCAGCCTTAGAAACTTCACAAGTTTCATCCCTCAATTAGCTTCTGCTGCTGTAACTTAACGAGCTATTTATTATGTTGAGAGACTTCAGTAAAATGTACCCAACATTCAGGGCAGGTACTGAATAGAAAATATGCAAGCAGTCTCGCAGAAGATTAATGGGCCTCTTATAGGGACAAGCAACCGTATACCACAGCACAGTAGAAATGACAAGAAGTCTTATCACATGTATTGATGACTGTCAGCTCTTCAAGACTGTTGAACTCCTTAGCATATTTCAGAGTAATGAATAAAGTTGCTTTTTGGTGTAAGTGCTTTTTAGAATGGGTCCTAGCCACTGCAAAGTTTGATAGCAAGCACTTTAAAGCAATTGCTTAAAGTTCTGGGATACAACCGAGGTTTTGGGTTGGCTCCTTTCTAAGACATTTTACTTGGACTTGCATGGAGATAGAATTGCCTATATATCTAGAATACAGTTCTAGAATAAAGAAGAATTAAAGTAGCATTCAGTTACTCATCTTACAGAACAAGAAGAGAAAGGCCGTCTCCAAAATGAAAAGTCACCACTTTTTCCTCAGCTGTGTTAGTGGTGGGACCTGCAGGTCTGGCCAAAACATCCAGTACTATTTTTTGAATTCGCAGTCATGGCCAGGTTCAATCACCACAGTCACCCCCTCTCTTGAATTGCCTCCAGGCAGCAGACTTTCAGAGGGTATTTATATCCTAGCGGGGATTTGCACAAATTCCCCTCTGCCTACCTTCTAAGGGAATTAACAGGATTTAGGTATTTAGTTGCTTAGAAAAAATTTCTTGACGTGCCTTTCACCATATGTCTAGCTAGCATCCCAGATCTCACCATTCGTTTCCTACTAGACAAGCAAATTCCTCAGCCTCTAGTAGAAGTGCTGCACTGAACTGCCATCACAGAGGTGGAAGGCGGTCTGGCACCCCTCTTTCACAGTAACTTGGGGGGGACGACTGCAGAGGACAGTGCTGGAGATGGACGGGAATGACACAATGAGCAGAAAGCAACAGCTTACTCCTGAATCTCACACAGTTACTCGTATTTCCATTCCAGGATGCATTCCAGGCCTTCCATATCAATCCCACCTTGGTGCAAAAGTTTCTCAAGCCATTACTTATTGGAGAGCTTGCTCCAGGGGAACCTAGCCAGGACCGAGATAAAAACGTGAGTATTTGTTTCTGAGCTGGGGTTTATGACGGGTATATTCCACCATTTTTTTCCTCTTGGGATGTCCTCCAGGTCAGAGGCAGACCCATTATAAAGGTCTCTTCACTACAGGCAGCTCCAGAGGGGGAGAATACTCAGTATCTGAACATCTCCACGTACCAATGTGCACATCCCAGTATAGACCAAAATGTGTGTGGGAGAGAGGCGACACATTCTGGCTGTACAAGCCTTACCTTTCCCACAGAGCCACCAACAGCTCTGTCTGTGGTAATCATGTCCCATTTCTAGCTGCCCATTCCAGGTGCCCAGGCTGGGCTGATCCCATACTGAAGGGAAACGTGAACTGAGACATGTGGACTGAGAAATGCACACCAATTCTTGTGACCGGTGTCCCTTCTGCTATTCCTTCTCCGTTGGCCAAGCTCTAAACACATGTCATCGCTTGCCTGTTATGGGGGAAGGAGAGGAGTGGGCAAAGAAGTCTGAAAAGACTTCCAAACAAGTTGCTCACCACCTCAACAAGACTTGGCTCTCTTTCACTGTTTGCTCCGCAGCTCCCTTTGACTGATTAACTCCCAGGGAAATACCTCTTTGAGACTCAAACTGGCTTGTCCTGCAGAGCCCAGTACCAGGAAAGCTCTGGAGAGCAGCCGTATTTGCGCCATGCATGGCACGAGCAGTAGGCACCTATGGGTGAGGTGACCCAGATGCCACATTTCGGTGGCTATGCTTAAGGAGCCGCAACCCAGCAAGTCCCTTTTCCACCCCGCATCCTCGGGGCAGCTCTGTATCCCTCCCAGACAGTCCGTTCATTCATTATTCAGGCAGAGTGTATGGCGTGACTAGCTTTCGCCACGAAACTCAATCCTGTCCTGTTGTTTGTGGCTGGCCATGATTATGAAATATCTGTATCGCTCACAATAGAGGAGACGACGCTAACCCGCACTAACCCGGGAATGCTCTTCATGAATGATTGCACGGTAGCTGACTCACATATTAAATAGGCAGCGGGTGCTCTGATATTGGGTGCTCACAATCAGAGCTCTGGAATTATGCATAAGTCACAGGACTGAATTATCTCCTTCTCCAGCTGCCTCTTTAATACTTTTAAAGCTCATTCAGACGAGAGTCATCAGCTGGTGTAACTCTCAACCAGGTAGTGCCGCTGATTCACAGCCGCAGGCTTGAATTACTCTCCTAGCTCAAGGTGCAAAAGGTCGGGACTTGGGCTCCGACCAGCCAGGACGTTTATTCATAGAAAAGTGCTATGAAAAGCTAGTGTGAATATGGAGGCAGGTCCTTCCTTACTTCTGGAGTAGCCAACCAACGCAAGAAACAGCCAGGGTCCTTAGGATGGAAGTTGGCCTTCCTTCCTCAGACACATTCAGAGTTACTTAGAAGCTGCATACGGTGTCTTGCATGTCTATTTTGCAGTCCCAGCTGGTGGAGGATTTCCGGACCCTGAGGAAGACAGCAGAGGACATGAACTTGTTCAGAGCAAATCCTTTGTTCTTCTCTCTTTACTTGGGCCATATCATTGCAATGGAAGTTTTGGCCTGGGTATTGGTTTCATACTTTGGTACTGGCTGGATCACAACTCTCATCCTCGCCTGCATCCTTACAACATCCCAGGTGAGAAGTAGAAGGCAAGAGCATACTGGCTACGCAAATCACTCAGGAGAAGGCCAGTGTGCGCTGACCTTTTCATATTAGATTAATTACCAGTGCAGAACGTTCATACCAGTGAAAAATATTCACAACTTACCTGCCACTGTGGTGCCTTCTGGCCACCCCTACCCACTGCTGATTGTGGCTCTCACCCTCTTTGGCCTTTCCTTCCACGTATTGGTGGACTTGGTAGTGATAGGTTTATGGTTGGACTCGATGATCTTAAGGGTCTTTTCCAACCTGAATGATTCTATGTTCCCCTCCAGAACGAGATCTTCACCGTTTCACTTCAGTTAATTCCGCCTCTTCCTCACACTCACAACTTCCCTTCTATCTCCATTTCCTCTTGTGCTTAACTTTGATTTCAAACAGCTTTCTAACGACTTTATTTCCCTTCATCCCAGGCCCAGGCAGGGTGGCTGCAACATGATTTTGGACACCTCTCTGTCTTTAAGAAGTCTTCCTGGAACCACATCGTCCACAAGTTTGTCATTGGACACCTGAAGGTAAAGGACATTATGGACCCAGGGCACTGAGGAAACAGCTGCTGTCACTTTGACTATGTCAAAGTAGGAAACTGCAGCTCAAAGCCATTCCACAGCGAGCAGATGCACGGAGGAGAAGTTAGTGACCATTGCACATGGAGCTGTTGTGCAGAAGAGATAAGAGAGCGTAACCATAGCTGTTAGAGAACACAGCAGTTCCACAGGCTTCAGTGGAACTGCACCAATTTATAGCAGCTGAGGACAAAGCTTATTAAATTGCATAAAACCCTATTTTAACATCCTGTCGTATTTTCACCATGCCCTCCACTAAGATATAGTATTTTTCAAATGTCCCATCCTGCTACATCCCATCCATTCAAGATGCCTTCAGAACTTCTACCCTGGGCAAAGTCCAGTGCACTGCAGGCATTTCAGCATCCACCCGTAGTAGGAACTGATAGAGGGTGGGACATAGCTTTGCCCATTCTCCCAAACCCACTTTGTCTTGCCTGGTTCCTCACAGGCACAGGCACTAGAGGGAAACCAGTATAATAATCAGTAAGGCAGCAAGAGGAAACAGCCCAGCATCCAGCTACTAATACCGACTTCACATTCTCGATGATCTTAGAGGTCTTTTCCAACCTTAATGATTCTATGTGGGAAGACAGGGTAACATGCAACTCACTCAAAGTGTATTTATTCCCTGTTCTTTCGATATGGATGATCCTTAGCGAGGGCAAATCATCCCTCTGAAACCAGCTTAGCCACTTACTGCTTATTGCTGTTTCAAAAGCAAATAACGGTTTGGCCATAAGCAGAGTTGCACTGTGTTAGTGTGTAAAAGTGAAAGTAATCCTACCGTTAGAGGAACTGTACTTTTCCATGGATGAACTCCCTGTTCTTGTATCTGCCCAGGGTGCCTCTGCAAACTGGTGGAACCATCGTCACTTCCAGCACCATGCCAAGCCCAACATATTCAAGAAGGACCCAGATGTGAACATGCTGCATGTTTTTGTCCTTGGAGATACACAGCCTGTTGAGGTAAGGCAAAGTGGGTAAAACGTGGAAAACCACTGTTCTAAAGGGCTTCAGAGAATGCTTGTGCAAAACCAGGAGTTGGCTAGTATTGGTAGACCTGAATTACACAGTCAAGACTTCATAGAATCATAGAATATCTCAAGTTGGAAGGGACTCATAAAGATCAGGGCTTCCAGGAATACTAAAAAAGTAAATACTTCATCCAGGGATTTCTTCTATCTATGTTGTCTGATAGGAGTTTGGTCCTCACACCCTCCCAAACCTTGGGCTGCAGAGCAAGATGGACTGTGTAATTCCCTATCCATTTCCCATATTGACCACAGGGAAAAGTGTTTTGGGGAAGCTTGGGAAAATCAATCAAGATAGGACTGGAAAGAAAGTAGAAAGTCATTAAAGAAAACTTCATCCTGCTGGCTTGAAATATCAACACGAGGAGAAAATATGGTGTTCCTCAGTAGTTCATCAAGAACATTTCAAAACTGATCTTCCGTTTCCACAGAAAATACCTTCCAGCGTTAGTCAGTCCAGCTGTGCTCCAGACAATCTGTACAAGGTCCTCTCCACTGCAGCCTCTCCCATGCAGTTGAGCGGATATTGCATAAGCAATACTTTCTTCCATTAACTATGTACTGTTATGCTGCACGTGAAATAACAGGCTATGTTAAGGTAGTTTAATTCAATCTGTCCTAGAGCCAAAATATTTACTGTCTATTGTATAAAAACCTACACAAAGGACATAAACCCTGTACCATCCTTCTCTTTCTTACAATGGAACAAGGATTTCTAGGTTTAAAAACAAAAAACAAACCAAAGAAAACAAACAAAGAAACAGCTGCAGCAAGTACAACACAGAGGAATACAACATGAAAACATTAATGGCTTCTCAGCCAGCTTTTATACTGCTGAGAAAGCAACAGACACATGTAGGGGACATACATGCTGGTATATGGACACGTATAGAGGATGTCTTGCACACACAGAATTTTCAAGAGGCAGAAGGGCTCTTATGTATGATTAAAATGAAAGCCTTCTCCTGGGGTATAAAAAAGCCATTATCTAGAAGATGTAAATCAGTATCACACTCTTAAATGTGTGGGTACAACCCATTGGAAAATCTTGTGCTTGATAACTGGCTGTAAAAGCAGACCGTGGTTCTTCCACTTAAAGGGAAAACCAAGAATGTAAACATTTATGACAACAAGGAAAACTGGATCTCCATCCTACAAAATGTCTGAACTGTTAGGCCAGCATCAGTCTATCCCAATATTCTTTCACATTTGTATATAATCCTTTTCCAGATGATGCTAAGCACACAGCCTTTCAGAGCTCAGACCAGAGTGACTAGTGTGGCTGATCTGTTGGTGCTACAAGACTTACCTTCATTGGGAAGTTGCTCTGCTAGAATCAAAAATGCAAGTTCACAGCAATCCAGGTTCTCCGTGCATTAGCTCCTTGTGTGAACACTCCTGGAGCTCAAAAAAGACACTTCTGTAGAGCTCTAGGTATTTCACCGAGGAGATGAGGTTAGGAGACCGGGTGCTCTTGGCTCCCTCTTTTCACTGAAAAGAAACGGGCACCTGCAAAAATGTGACAATCCAAGGTCCAAACCTTTGTTTGGAGAAAATTCTCTGCATCTGCTCTTTGTAGGTGGGCCATAGTAACACAGGAATCGGTGCAGAATAGCTCTCAATGACAGCACTCTATCTTCCTATCGCTTACATGTCAGGCTAGTGACACGACATTACAGATTTAAGCACGTCTGTGTGACCTGCTGCAGGAACAGCTAAGGACGACGCTAGTTTTCCCACTGTTGGCAAAGTAAGCTCTTACAAGACCTGGCTAATGGCAGGAGTTCATGGGGGCTGACGGCTGCAGAAGTCAAAAAGGATCAATGGTTGGGACATTTTGCATGGAAGACTACCCAAGCACCATTGTCTTGCACGGGCATCCCGTGTAGGGACTTACCAAAGGTCAGACTTGATGCCTATCACATTTGTATTGGTAACGACGGAGATGATAGCAGCTCTTAGTACAGCCACAGGCATGGCAGAAGGTGGAGAAATGCATTAAAATGCCATCGGGCTCTCAAGTAAAAAGACATTATCTGAATATCAAGCCAGAAGACTTTAAAAAGGAATTTACACCTAGCACAATTGCAAAGTCAAGATATTTAACCATACCAAAACACTTTTTACCTTTACTGGTGTGGGAATTTAGTCAAAACTCCCAGACAATAAATAAAGTATTGCAGGAAATCTTCTCTTACACGTGAGTGTCATAATCCAAGCCTGAGCTTTCTCCTCTGTCCCCTGCAGTATGGCAAGAAGAAGCTGAAGTACCTGCCTTACAACCACCAGCACGAGTACTTCTTCCTCAGTGAGTACCTGCCCTGCACTCTTCCTTTTTCCCTAAATGCCAGTTGACATTTCCAGCCCCTACTGTGTTAGCAGAGCAACTCCTTAACTCTCAACTCATCCTTCCCTTCCTCAGGACCACCAACCCCTGTGCAGGTCCCAAAATCAGTTCAGTATATTCTCAATGATATCCAAGCATCTTGAGCATTGCCAGCATGGTTGTGCTGATTCGATTGGACATTAGGAAAAATTTCTTTACTGAAAAAGTGGTCAGGCCTTGGAACAGGCTGCCCAGGGAAGTGGTTGAGTCCCCATCCCTGGAGGTATTTAAAAGACGTGTAGATGAGGCGCTTAGGGACATGGTTTAGTGGGCATGGTGTGTTGGGTTGACGGTTGGACTCGATGATCTTAGAGGTCTTTTCCAACCTTAATGATTCTGTGATGCTGTGAATGCTCTTTGATAAGTCAAGATGAATGGGTGTGAAGCAGAGCCTTTCTTCACAGAAAGCCTTTCTTCACACCCCCCATCACCAGCACCTCACCTCTCTCACCAGGGCTAGGCAGACTTTCCCTAGAAACATTCCTAAGTCACTGGCTCACGCGCACATCGCACGCCTTTCCACCCCTCTGATGGCCAAAACACTTCCCTTTGCTTTGCAGTCTTCCCGCCTCTGCTCATCCCTGTGTATTTCCAAATCCAAATCATCTCGACCATGATCAGGCGCAGGTTCTGGGTGGTGAGTGAAACGTTCCCTCAATCTTTATGGGGTCCGGCTGGCTCGTAAGAAATCACATTTGAGTAAGGAGGGAGGCCAGTGGGCAGGGATCGCACTTTGCTTAATTAATTGCGTATTAATTACCCAGCGTCCCTAACATCACCAGCAAGGACACGTTACATGAGATAGGCAAAGTGATGCCTAATGTCCTCTCTCTTCCCCTAGGACCTAGCCTGGGCCATCAGCTACTACATGCGCTACTTCATCACATACATCCCATTCTATGGCGTTGTGGGATCCCTGTCTCTCCTCACTTTTGTCAGGTAGGAGATAAAGGGTCTCCCCGCTGCTCTCCCCTCCCTCCAGTGCCAGACGAACCAAGTCTCGGCTCTGACCTCACTGGGTGTTATCTTGGGTATCCCCACTGCTTCACTTACCTCGGATCGTCTCCCAGTTCTACCTCCCCTCAGCAGAGATGGTTCTGGTGCTCAGCATCTTCCCCTGCCCTTGTGATGGTCCAGCTAGGATTCTCCTTTCTTTCCTCGTTCCCTGTTCTCACACGCTGCCCGATCCCAACACATTTATGCATTTTTTCCACTTTGGTCAAGGCTGGACCCTTCCAGAGTGCCTCAGGCCACGCTCTTCCCAGCTTACCGGGAAGGTAATTCATGAGCCCTCCTGAGCACCGTACGTGCTTCCCCTGTAAGTGAAATGCTCACCACTTCTCCCGGCGTGGAAGATGCATGGCCTGTACATACATGCACACATCATTCCTTCGACACAGAGGTTTGGACCTCAGAAAGCTGTTTCACACCACGAATCAAAGTGTTCCTACCCCTACCCTCCAGTCTGACCTCCTTCAGTCCATGGGGAAGTGCTGCTTCTGTCTCTTCATTTTGACTGGTCTTCTGGCCCCTTATCATTACCAGGCTCCATGATGTGCTGCTCTTAGTACAGAAGCAGTATTAATCAGCCAACTGCTGCTTGACTGATGGATGGAGAGTTCGGCGAGAGACCTAAAAACATGAACTACAAGCATGAGCTGCCAAAATGAATCAGGCATGGCAGGGCTTGGGATGCTCAGACACTGCGTGGTTACAGTGTTCCAGATGGCAGCGCTGAATTCACGCTTTCTATCGGGAATTTCTGTTCACGAGAGGGATTTGTGAATTTCTATCCTGCACGCAATAGCTGCAACTCTTCTGGCTAATACCAAAGGGTGGCACTCAGTCCCACAGTCAGCATTAGTTTGCGGAAAACATTTCATCACAGTGAAAAACATTTTCTAAAAAAATGTCATTTTCTGAGTAAAAAGAAATGGCAACAGATGTACAAAAACCTTCATGACTTAAGTTTTCATAGTTTCAAAACACTTTCGACCTAAGGAACACAGGACATTCAAAAGACACACATTTGTGTAAGTGCCTAGCCAACCTTTTCGGTCTGAAATCAAGCTGAAAAACTTACGACAACCGACCTATTGTTTCCAAAACTTTCATATTTTGATTAAGCTAAAAGTAAGAAGAACGGCAAAAGTGCAAATTCAGATCATCTGCTCTTTCAGAAAACAAGCCTAAAGACTAGAACAAGGATGCTTCTGGACAACTACCTTGTCAACATACACCTAAGTCTCAGCATAGAGAAACTACTTTGGGTAAATCGAGAGAAGAAAGTGCATTTCTGTAGACTATTGTATAGGTGCTAAAAATGCGGCTATATACCATAAGCAATAAACAAGCCGCTCTAAAGCAATACCCAGCCCAGAGTCTTATGGTAAACATACTGGGAGAGCAAAGGGAAGGTGGGAGCACCAGTGCGCTAAGCTTGACACCCAGAAAGGTAACACCAATGGGCAGGTGAATTTTGAAATTAATGTCTATCCAGCAAGCAATGGGAAAGACGAAAACAGTTCTGAGAATTTCTAAATCGGGGCTTGATTTTTTTTCAGGGAGTCGGATCATCTTTACTTACCGAAAGGCAAAAGTAGCATGAGAAGTCAATCCACTTCTGAGGAAGAGGGAGAGGGATAGCCCAGCAGGATGTCCTCCTTACATTTAATCAATTGCCTTAGTCCCAGAGGTATAAAGAGGGGAAGGGAAATTCATCACAGAAGTGATTCTCTCTGGTTTCCATAGAAAGAGAGGTCTTTACTTCCGTACCTCGGAGAAATACTCTCTTTGCACCTTGTGTCTCCTGCTGCTGCCTTATCCCCCACTCTGCTTATCCCGGTCTGCACTATAAATTGTCATGGTTTTTGCCTGTTTGGTTTTGAAGGTTTCTGGAGAGTCACTGGTTTGTGTGGGTCTCCCAGATGAATCACATTCCAATGGAAATTGATTGTGAGAAGCACAGAGACTGGCTTAGCTCTCAGGTAACCGGGAGGGGAAAGAATACTCCTGACTTACCCCAAAAGGGATTAGAAATGTACTCAAGGAGCGGGGGGGTTACCACTATGCCCAGGTAATGGGATCCAGTCTTTGTCCATGATCCCTCCCATAAAGATGTTCTCCCCAGAGCAGTAGTGCTGGGTCAAGACATGGAAGTCCAAACTTCTGTAATTAATTTGACAATCAAAAGGTGATATTTTGTTCTTTCAGATTTGAGGCAGTATCAGGTTGAAGAAGCATGATTTGGCTTTCCTGTGTGGGGTGGGCTGGCATATACATGTGAGCAAATAGAAGAGCCCCAATGACAATCAAAGCCGAAGAGAGAGCTCAATATATTTCTAAAGTTTACATTTCAGTAATAAGGACTGAAACGAAAACCAGCTGCTTTCTAAATCTTTTTAATGCCTGGTCAGACGAATGAAAGGATACCTCGTTTACAGTGGTCCAAGTCCTCTTCAGATCTAGAGGATAATGAGAGCAACTTTGACACTGGCTGTATGAATTTGGTATAACTGAGCTGAGAGAAGAAATCATCTCACGTGTTAATTAGTATAATTAGTATTTGTAGTTGTTAATGGGGCCTTGAAGGAGAGCTTTCAAAGTCTGACAGTCAATTTCTTTCCCTTCTGCTAAAAACACTAAAGCACTGAAAAAAAAAGAAACGCTAAAAGCACTATTCGGGAAAGCACCTAAGCATTTGTTTTAAATTAAGCATGTGAATAGATTCACTGAAGTCACAGGAGTATTCAGATGTTCGCCTGAAGCTTGTGCTTAAGCACTTTATGCAACTGGAATTTGTAGACAGAGAGAGGTTGTGAGAGATTTGGGGAGGGGGATTACAAAAAAGAGAGAGGTGGGGGAGAGAGCGAACACGTGTGTACGATAGGGGGAGATAAGCCTCTCTGACACTGGTGTGGTTTTACGATGCATCGTGGGGGGGTGAGGAGAGCGTATCTCCTACGGTTACCGTGCAGAAACCACAGCTTAGCCAGTTCAGAGTGTAAGAGGATTTTAAGAAAGACTACCTAATTTTACCATCATTAATAGCAAGAGTAGCTAAGAAATAGTTCCAGAATATTCAGATCTTGCACTTAAGGCAAACTGGGCAATAACTAGATGGGATGGGGAAAGCAGGCTTTCTGTCTCCATGCATTTTTCCTCCCCCCTTTCCACCCTGGTGCTGTTAACCATCTCATCTCCATCGGGAAGGGCTGAGAATTAGGAGTCTATACTTGGACTGCTATGTGGCTTGTCACCTAACGTCCACAAACTGCCTCCTTCTGTTGTCCCCTTTACCACCGAGACGCGGCCAGCGCCCCAGTTGACAGTAAGCCCTGAAGGAGGACTAAAGCCCCCCTTGCTGCAGCCAGCTATCTCGGCACGGCCGTCTTCCGCGCTCTGACAGCTCAGTGCAGTAAGACACGTACCAGCCCCTGCCACAGGCACGAGCAGCTTCGTTCTGGTTTTAGGGTGAGACTCCACTTAATCTTCACAGCTGCTTTCTCGCCTTCACAGGTGGCAGCCACTTGCAATATCGAGCAGTCCTTCTTCAACGACTGGTTCACCGGGCACCTGAATTTTCAAATCGAGCACCAGTGAGTATGGGAACAGAATCATTTGGCCATTACCGGGTTGTCACAACGCTGGGCTCGAGGCGAGGGAAAGTCTGCTAAAGGCAGATGTGTGGGATGGGGCAGGATCCGTGGAGCACTACCGAACGGCAAGGAAAGAGAGCCCCAGAGTACTGGGGGTCATAGTCTGCTTCTACTGCAGGCGTGGCATCTCTCTCTCTCGCTACCAAATACTTCAGCTTTCACTCTCACTATTTTAATTTGGGGTTTAATTAGGAGTCAGTGATACGAATCTACCAGTTACAATGGCTATGGACTCATACCCTAAGCTAAGTACTTGAGTATCCATTTCAGAAATTTCCTCTCCCTGACTAAAAGCACGTCAGTGTTTTATAGCATGGGACGGCTGTGGGACTGTGTACGCTGCTGGGTGCCAGGTTCCAGGAAAGATATTAAAACCAGGGCCATATGGACAGTCTGTTGCCAGGGACAATACAAAATGTAAAAGAGACGGTGTTTAGGGTAACGCTGACTGGTTTGGAAGTCAGCTTAGGAAACCTCCATTGAGCAGCACAGGGCAAGGTGATGCCAAGTTCTTCCTTACCTGCTTCGCTATTCCATGAGCTTCCAGAGATAGGAAATCAATGCGTTCAGTTTTGACAAGTCTCCTTGAGACAGAGGACCGTAAAGCATGGACACCCCTCTGTGTCCGCTTTCTTTTATCTGCTTGTACAGCTTGAGGAGAAGGCATTAATAATTAGCCCTAATGAGGAGGCAGACAGAGATACCCATCCCTTGAGGTTAGTCTTTAGAGTTTTCTCAGGTGTTTTCTCTTTCTCTATTCAAGCCTGTTTCCAACAATGCCACGGCACAATTTCTGGAAGGTGAAACCTTTGGTGAAGTCATTATGTGCCAAGTATGGAGTCCAATATGAAGAGAAGCCTCTTGGAAAAGCATTTGTAGACATCGTTGGGTAAGGTCCTTCTAGTGTCATCTGCAGCTTGCAATTCATTGTTCCGTGAACATCCCGTATTTCCTAATAGAGAGAATTCGGGACACTATAGACCCTTCAGAAATACCACGTCAATATGTTGTAATCTGGTGTCACTGGGTTAATAATCTTCACATCGCAGCCCAAGGAACACTACAGCAATGTTGACCCACAGCAGAAATGACACAGCTCCGCTGATTTAGTGGACTAACGCCAGGCGACAAGAGATGGGAAACTGCTTCGCTACGTCATGGGGGAAGAAGCAACTGTCCCCCAGAGCAGCTTCTGCAGCCAGAGCGCTGCTATCAACGTACCGAATACTTAGCATTTAGATGGGTACTAACCTGATCGAATAGGACCTTTTTTATAATACCTTTTTAAATGCTTTTCTGACAGCTGATGATTCTTGCTTTCGGGAGCTGGCAGCGTATCTTCAGGCTGCAAAGTGAGATGAATCAAAGGGGAATGAGTCAGGTTCCAGCCCACGCTGTTTCCCATTTGAGCCCTGCCAGCAGCAAAGGGCTATTCCCTATAGGCGTAGTTGAAGCCTAGTCTAACAGTCCTTGTCAGGCAGACTCGGGGTTGACGTTTCTGTCTCAGTTACTCCAAGGGGAATAATTCATGACAGGGAACATGAGAAAGTATTCTGCAGGCCAGGGATCTCCACTCTCAAGCCATTCTAAGCAAATGCAAATTAAAGCAAATTGGCCCCAACGTGCAGAAGGGCTGAAAACTGGTTCAAAACCTCCTTTGGTCCTCTCATCCAGTCAGCACAGGGAAATGCATGCAAGGCTGAGACCCAGCACCCCACCACACAGTGCCCATGTCCCCACACAAGTTCTCAGAAACCATCTCAGCAATTACTTGCCCTCCCGATAGCAGCATCATCTCCCGTAAACCATATAAAGCTATAATTTCCAGCCTCCAGACCACATTCTGTTCGTTGGAGGACTTTTGGGCCCAAAGCAGCTCAGATCTGTCACATAGTATTTGTGCTGATGCAGATGGGAAATCCTGCGTGAGAATTGCTGGGGGGAAGTGGGGAAGCTCCTCCAGCGGTGCAATGTGGTGAGCCTGGGCCATTCTCCTCTGCTCTTTATTCAAGGCCAGAGGGACTACAGATAGCACAGTGGGCATCAGGTGGAGTTCTTGCTCACTGAGGCTCAAACTGGTCACTTTGGGGGTCTAAAGAGCGAAATACGTAGCTCTTCTTGCTATATCTGCTCTACTGGGGAAAGACATTCGGTGTCCTAAGGATTCACCTTCAAATTCAGTAACAGGCTTTTTTGTAGGAACAAAACAACAGAGGGAGGATTCACAAGCCAAACTTCTCTTCGTTTTCTTTCCGCAGGTCCCTAAAGAAATCTGGAGACCTGTGGCTGGATGCTTACCTCCATAAGTAAACATGAATCTCAATGGGGCGAGTGGCGGGGCGGGGGGGTGCGCGGGGGGAATCACACGCATGTCTCTTACTCTCAGATTTCAGTCTGTATCTACGTGCGCAGCCGGAGGGGAGCTGCCTGGCTGGTGACCTGCTACTGGTACGGGCTCAGGCAACCTGCTTAATCCAGACAGATTTAAGATGTGCTTCAGGGGGTGAAAAGCAATGCCAGTATTGCACAAAACGGAAGGGTGGGAGGATGGAGAGAAGGAGAGTTTAAAAAAGGGGCATGAATATCCAACCTTGACCTTCTCTTCACAAGATTCATTCCAGTTCCACCTAATCCACACGAGCCCCTGATTCACAGACACGTGTGAGCATTTACCACCCAAGGACGCCCCAGTCAGCCTATGCCTCTTTCCTCCTTCCCGTATTTGTGTAAAAGAGGAGCTCAGCACAGAGTTTCACTTTCTTATCAAGGAAAAAATAACGTGATCACCACCGCAGGGAGCTCAGGCGGGCTGCGATGCCCGTCAGCCCTGCCTGCATCCCACGGGCACCGGCAGCTGCCGAGCCGTGACGGGGCTTTCAGCCCTGCCCGAGCCCGGCTGCCTTGGGCTCCCCTTTCTCTCCCTCCTTTCTTTCTCTAATCATAGCATCGCTTTAGGAAAAGCTGTGAGACTGACCCTGCACAACTAATGTCTAACCACCTCTCGGCAGGGTTAATATAGCTGTGTTTTTACGACCAGCCCCTATTTCCAGGGGTCCAGGGAAGATCTTTGGGCTTAAACAGCAAAGTGTCTCCGTTAGGAGAGGGTCTATTTTCTCTTTAACGAGCAAATTTCTCTTTAACCACGGCATTGTGGTTGTCAGTAACTTACAGAAAAGACCAAAATAAGTCGCATAAGCAAAACTTACTAATTGCTCGTGAGCGCTGCAGCCTAACCACAAATGGTCTTTTCGGCAGAGCAGCGAGGCCGTGCGCTGCACACCCACACGGCTCTGCCTGTCTGGACGTGCCTGGCAGGAACCAAACCTCTTTCTGCTTGTCAGAGGCCCGGAGCAATGGCACTGTCTACCCTTCTCTTGGGAACAATTGGCGAAGAAAATGAGTTCTCCCTGCAAAAGCAGGAGCTGCCCAACCATTCAGTCTGGCTCCCAGGTCCTTCAGGGACGCAGCTGAAAACAGAATTGCCCGGGCTGTGCTGGTGATATGAAACCTTCTGTTCTACAGAACCCTCTTACAAGTTGTCTAAAACTCTATTTTCTGCCCAACACCTAATTACCAAAATCCATGAATGGGCTCATCAGGAGATATGGTTGAACAGCTTCCAGGTGCTTCTCTAACAGGCAACCCGATCCCAAATAAATCAAGGGCTTTAGATTCGACTGTAATACAACAGAAGAGACATACTCTTTATAATACAGGACCATGGTTTCAAAAGCCATCTCCAGTTCCAACAGCTGTCTCGTTGCTCGCTCAAAACACCCAGTTGGGATCCTCTAGTTATCAGGCAACGACTTTGCACGCCTCAAGACTTTGCTCAGCTCTGAAACTGGATCCTCTCTATCAAATCCTTGACTGCTAACAGAGTGCCACAAAATCAGCCAGGTTCTTTGTCAACAAAGACAACTCCAGGACTGTGGCCAGCCACTTAGAAAAAAAAAAAACGTATTCCCACCCTGCTCTTTGGAGAATAAGATGAGATTATTTCTTTACTTACAGACAGGAAGTTCATAGGCAGGACTGCAACTTAACCTAAGGTTTGCGAAGGGCTTATCTTGGTGTTCTTGCTCACCCCTGGCAATACTGAATAGCACTATGAACGGTTAGGATGAAAAGCTACTGCCTCCGGGGTGTCTGGAGCTCGAACAGACTTTGAGCAATTTTTATAGCTGATTTCTAATAGCATAAACAATAACGTGCTTCTGGATGCTGTAATTTCCCAGACAGGTAGGGATGGGCTAGCCTGGGACTGTGGCTAACATGTTAAGACTGCCTTAATATATGCATCTCTTTCTGACTCCTTGAATGTATCTCACTGTCTCTGCTCCAGCAAGGATGACCACAAGCACACACTAGCATCAGCAATGCAATCTTTTAAATATCCAGCTTATTTTTCTGACAGTTCATATTTTTTCACCCCTCCAGTTCTTATTTCCAGAGCAAATGTTTTCTCAATACAGATGCCTCTTCCTCCTTAGCGCTGTCCCCTCTTCTCTCTTACCTTTCTTCTTGGGAAACTGTTTGCTTTTTAACACCTAGAGAAACTGCAGGAAACTGGTAGCTCAGCCTAAGTAAATAGTCCTGCTTTAGCGGGACCTTTTTGCCACTGACCAGTCTACTGGAAGGACTGTTCTGCTAAAAACCCAAAGTACTACCAACACAACAGCCTGGCCTAACAGTGCCTCGGAGACAGCAGCTACTGCTGATGATGGCTGAAAGAACTTGAAACGTTCAAGGAGAGCAACCATGCTGCGACCATCCGCAGAAGGACAGACCAGCTCTTGGGCAAATGGGCCATTTTTTTTTCCTAAGCACAAGATACCAAAGGGAAGAAAGGGGGGGACAGGAGAGATCTTGATATTAACTCTTCCCCAGCTACTTGCTTCTTTCAGACTCTTGAAAAATTCTCTTTTCATGAAAAATGTTCAGTTGCTCAAATCCAGAAATAAAAACTGTGCAATGTTATAGTCAGAACTGGTTTCCAAGTGTCATGCATGGCCCTTGCTATTGCAAGAGAAAAACGTCTGTTCTGCAAGGAACAGGTCACCAACCCTTTCTAACTAGCAGTGTATTTTTCTTACTCATTGTACTTATATGTGCAAAAAGTTTGTCTGGTGAAAACGTAAGATGCTGGTTACTTTTGCAGACAAAGCCTCCCTGGCTCATGTAGTTTCTTCCCCTCCCTCCAAAAAATCCCAGCCCTCTATCTTGGAATTCAAGCCGTTTCATACGTGCCTTGATGTACAAGTTCTCCATCCTTTAACTGGAGCAAACGGATCCCTGACAAAGAGCCCTGAAAGTCAGGAGCAATCTGCCTTGTTGTAATTTTAGGTAGCACCAAAGTTCAATCAGGTTTACAGGAAACGTTCCAGAAGTTTCAGTAAAACTGCAAACTTAGGTGGATTTAAAGTTCACATGACCTTGCTTGGTTTTGTCTCCAACCTGGGCAAAATGCAGCAACCCATCACAGAGGAGCTCCCTTTGCAGGCTACAATTAGCCATCAAAACGGTTCAAACACAGAAATTTAAGCTCAAATACAGTTTTGCCCAGCTTTCTGAGGCCCCTAACTGACTAGTTCCCCTGAAAATAACGAGGTGGAATCTTGAACACTTTCTCTCTTGGTAAAGGTCATTCAGTTGCACCGTAATGAGACATAAACACCAAAAAAAAAAAAAAAAAAAAAATCTGTAAAACATGCTGGGTGCCTGCCAGGGTTTGTTTAATCCAGCTAAACCACATCATTGGCTACATGAGCACTTGGCAGCGGAGAGAGGCCACGAGTTGTTTCAGGGCAGACAACAAAACAATAGGCAGGAGAGGGCTGGCTTTGCTTCTCTTCAGGCACTTGTGAGCAGGGCTGGAGTAGAAGCTGGAGGTCAAAGACTGTCGGCAGGGAAAGGCGTTGACTGGAGCAAGGGCAGCGAAGGCAGGAGAAGCCTCTGGGCAGCAAAGAGATGGGCATGGGTTTGGGGAGAAGTACAGAGATGGCAGAAATGTGGGAAGGGAACCGGCTGGGGAGGGATGCACGACGGAGTGGGAGAAAAAAATACCAAGGGGGTGAAGAGAGAAGGAAAAACAACTTGAAATCAGGTGCCCCAGATTCTCCTATTCATGGCCAGTACCTGGACAACAGCTTATGCTGGAGACATGAGGCAAGAAAGGGCAGAGCGCAGGCTCAAAGGGGGTGGCAGAGGCTGGCGACGTCGCTGGACATCTCGTAGTGAGGGGGACCTTGCACTGAGCTCTGAGCGCAGGGACAGCGCGGGGGTGACACGCAGGGTGCGTTTCGGTCCCCTGCAAAGCACGTGCTTCTCTGGCTGAGGTGGGTTAAAGCTGTAGCCTGGACCTTCAGCAACACAAATCCACTCCACTGAAGGCCACGGGTCTGTGCCGGCTTTGTGAACTAACATGAAATCTAGCCCCGTGTTTCCAGGCAGAGGCACAATGGGAATTAGGGGATTTGCATTGAGATTTTTCCTTTAAGCATGGATTTGAGGAGCCTAAGACCCCAACTACTTACCGAAATAGGGCTTGGGAGGCTCAGAGCACCAGCAGAGCATCATCAGGACATGTCCCCAGGCACCATCACTCCTTCCTACAGGGGCTGATCACACTGGCTGGAATTTAGGGCTTCGTTAGGGCAAAGACATCCTTTTCTTTCTGTAGCAAGCTGCCATGTCCTAGCCATGGCCTCTTCTGGTAGATATTTTCCTAAGAAAGCCTTCCTAACAGAGCCCTAACATTTCAAATGTTTTCTAGTTGTTGTTAAAACATCAAAGCCACATTCCTCATAGCACAGCTCCTGATTATTTCATTCTTTAAAAAAAAAAATCAGTAACTCAAAAAGAACAATTTTTTTCTTGTGTATCCTACCGCTCAATAAAATCATACCTATCTGTTGACCGTAAAAATGCTTTCTGTGTTTTTTCCAGTCACATCCACAGTCCCTGCAGTGCTCAAAGAATCCGTTTCCTCTCGGAGCACCTTCTGCAATACAAACCCGCCAGCAGGTAGCACGGAGAAGCCAACTAAGCTAGCTAGGACATTTCTAGGGCGCGAATGTCACCATCCAGGTCTGGCTCTGAGATCCAGAACATATGTTCAAATTCGGAATTCTTGAAGGGTCAGGGTAGGATTTGGCATAACGGGTGATTCAAGTCTGAATTTCAGCTTTAGTCTTGTAATTGCTGTTCTTACCAGTTCAAAACCAGATCCCAGACCAAGAACTGTAAGAACACTGGAAGCAAACTCTAGAAAAGGATTTGGGATCAGACTTGCTGATTATGGCTTCCCTTGTTTTTCCTAACTACGTTTTTTATAGAGGAGCTGTTAGCTAGCGATTGTGGAAAGTCCTTTTTCCATTTCACAGGGTGAAATTAGTGAAATCACTTTTATAGCATGGACTTTTTTAGCATAGGTAGATTTCTCTATCAGCCTTCACACAGCCCAGGAACAATGGTGCTGCTTACCCTCGTCTCGGGAACAAGCACCAAAGAAAAGGAGATCTTCCCGTAAAAAGATTTGCTCGGCCATTCAGTCTCCAGGCCATTTGGCTGAGAACAAAACTGATGTGAAAACTTCCATAGAAGCTTCTTACAATTTGTCTAAAACTCAAATTTTCTGCCCGTTCATGGCTCATGAGAGGTATGGCAGCTTGCAGCAGGTTTTCTAACCAACAACTTGATCCAATGCTTCAGTGGGCTTTAGGTCCACACCATGGGTGGGCTTTAGGTCAGCCCAGAGGCTTTAACAGGACTGTGAGGCTGTTAGTTCTTGCAAATAAACCCATCTGAGCCGTATCACCAGACAGAGGAGCACACAACGGACAGGCTGTGAGCAGGAAGCGCATAGGCTGTCCTAGGTCAGGCGACAAAATGATAGTCGGGGACGGCCAGTCTATGGTTATCTGTTACCTTAAATCAATACTACAGTTTTCCAGGGTACAAATTAATTGCTTCATAGGTAAACTCTGCACAGAAAGCACTCTATGAGAAGTCATACAATTCAAAACAGAAAATGACCCTACCTTGCCCCATTATTAGGACTTTTATCTGATCCTAGAATAAACACATTCCCCTCATACAAACATAGGAAGCTCTTACACAAAAATAAACTGTTCCAAATTGATATATCACCTGGCTTTCTTCCCTGGGGGACAACTGTTCCCAGAACCTCTGAGCATCCCAACGCAACACGGCTTGAAGGGGAGCAAGGACCTGGTAGTTCCTGGATTAAGATGCCTACACTCCAGCCACATCTCACAGACGTGCTGAAACACTCTCTGCTTTCACACAGGGCTTGTACCTCTGCTGGGAATCCACAAGCATTAGTTGAAATGTGGCAAGCTAGCCAGTTTTCCAGGTTTAGTCTTCCACAAGCTTAGGCTCAACTTATCCAAAGGTCAGCTCATCCTTCAGCTGGGAACTTGGGAAACATACTGTCCCTGCGAAGCCAGTAGTACAAGCGGCTGGGTTGTCTTTTTTTTTTTTTATCTGACATTAAGTGTCAGTAAGTTGTGATAGACTGAACTTTGCATGGGCCAGTTGAAATTAAGTCCTTTCAATTCCCTCCCTTCCGTGAAATTAGCACATGGATAGTAAGGAATCTACGGCATGAGATCAACATAAAATGCACCTAATATTCTTATGTTAAATACTCACATGTCAGGCATCGAGCCCATCAGTTCCAACTCTATTTTAAGCTACTTAATGGCCTAAAAAATAGAGATTTATGATTGGCAAGATCTATAAAGAAGCCTTCATCCATGAGTAATATTGCTTTAAAAAAAAAAAAAAAATCTATTTTACTTACTCTGCAATGGCCCAATTCCAGATGTCTCGGGAAACTGTGTGTTTCACAACATACCCAGGATGCAGCATCGACATGGCAAGAAACGTGTCCGTGGTGCTCATACACCCAGTTTTTACTCAGATAGTGCAAGAAGGTACCTTGTCACATAGTTCCCTCCTTGCAACAGGTTTTTAAAATTCTGTTCAGAAAAGTCAATGACAAGTTCAGCCTCTGAAGAAACTCAATTTTTAGTTCAGCATTTGTGCTGGGGTTGTATCATATTATCATATATTTTACTGAGCAGCTTGAAAAATCTGTCTGAGTTCCTCAAATATAATATAGAAACATTTCCATAGCGCGTCCTACTTATACCGTCCCTCTCTCCTGGCTGTTTTGCAGTTTCTACAGAACAGGGTATAGGCGAAGTTGCTAGCCTCTTGTAAGGCAAATTCTTCATTCACATTTCCAGACAGAGAAACATGCTGGAAAACCATGTTAGAAATAGTATTAAGGGAATAATACAGAATTCCAGAATTCAAAAGCGAGCCGGGAGGTGAATCACTCCCCCATGGCAACCCTAACGCTGTCCTGGGACAGAATTACTTAACACAACATGATTTTGCTTTGCATAGCGTGGTGCACCCCACTTCCAGCATCCCAGAAACTTCGCCATTCAAGCATACTGAGGCCTGAATCAGGATGTCATTCCTCCTCTGATCCTCCACGATCCCCAGCCACGTCAGTTGTTTAACAATCTGACGTCACTTTCTACTGTCAGTGGGTGTTTTTGGAAGCACCACGATCCCCAGCCACCGCAGGAATCCAGCGATTCAGCTGGAGGGGGTCACCATCGCGGGAGTCAGTCACCATCGCGGGAGTCACCACCTAAGCCAGGAGCTCAGCCAGGAGGGGCAAGACAGACACGCAGGGGACATTTTGCAGAATTCTGATGAAAGAAAGAGAAAGCGAGCGAAAGCAGAGAAAGCGAGCGAAAGCAAAGCGAGAAAGCGGAGCGAGAAAGCGGAGCGATTACCGAGTCCTTTCAGAAAGGTAGTAAGAAGCCTTTCAAAGAGGATGAAGTTTATGATGCTGTCAGTCTCTTGCTGATGAATGAGACAGGGAGGAGGAGATAATTACGAAAAGGCCTCTGTTGTGTACAGAAGTTATTATTTTCACATTAGGATAGGTGTGGACTTTGTTTCCTAAACACTGACAAGAAACAACATGAAAACAATTACTGCAATAAGAGCTCCAGGATAAGCTCATTTATTTCCCATTTCAGAGTGAGAAATCTACTGAGCCTGAACATAAATACGCTACTGAGGTTGCTGTGTAGGTGATTTATCTTTTCGACACAGGAATCTTTTCTACATGGATTATGGACTGGTCCATGAATTATCTAAATTCACCTTGTTTCTCTGAGCAACAGCTGTGTACTCAAGCTGAGAATCTGAGTCATAGAAAAGGTTTCATTTAAAAACACTCTTCCGTAATCCTGAATAAAGATATGTACCAGACATCCATTTCGATGTGCGTTCATAGGAAAATACAGTGATAGTAGTTCCAAAAGTAGTCCAAAAGTTCACAGATCCAGAAGAACAGCTTCAATATATTTACCATATACTTCCCTTTTCCCTATAAATATAATGCGAAGTGGCCAAAGTGTCAGTCCAGTTATTACTAACATATCAGTTATATTAACAAACACATAAACCTACCTGTGAGCAGTGCATTATCAAACAGTGCATTTTTTGAAATGAGTTTTTTGGATAAATTCACTCCAGCCCTCACAGAAGAACATTCCGCCCTGTGCCAAGAACCAGCGTTAGAAATGTTGGTGCCGAACAGTAAGATTAACGTGGGAGCAGAGGCGGAAAGCCTGTTGGCAAGGGAAACAACTACTAAAATGCATTCCAGCAAAAACAAACCACAAACACCCAGCTGTGAGCAGCAAGATGAAAGGCAGAAAAATCCTCATACCTGGGATCCTATTCTACGATATGCAGGCCAACTCACGATGTATATGGGAAGTTAAGGTTGCTTCCTGAAATATCTTGGTGCAAGTTTGACGATTATGGGTTGTGGATTATGGATTATTGATGATAAATTGACTTTCATGGTAATGAGTGCTGTGTGTTGACAGATACATAAAATTGAACCATAAAATTAAGATGTTCCAACTTTTTACCTCCAGTCAGTGTTTTTTTCTAGATTCAGTGAGAGAATGGACTCTCATGTCAATCAGGCATTAGTTTCAAAGCCTTCTCTAGTCGCTGAACCAATCCTGGATTACAGCTTTGCTCGGTATCGAAATGCCTTTCCTAGCACCCCAGGGAGACAAACTGCCCATCAGCTGCTGCAGAATCAGACCGCACGTGTATCCAGTTCCAGACGCCTGGTGAGAAGCCCCGTTTTGTTGGAGAAACACTTGCAGGAGCTCACAATAACTTCTGCTGCATTTCTTGACCAGAATTAGCCAGGCAGTTTGGAGGAAAGGTTTGGTGGTTTTTTTAGCCGGGGGTTAATCATGAACTTCCAGAAGATAAGGGTATCCAGTCCTCAAGATGCTGACGCGAATGACAATATCCTGCTACGACTGCACATAGATCCTGAGACAAAGACCTTGTTCTTAGGCTGTACCTATACCTGGGGACTCCACCCAAGTCAGCAAGCTTGTTATAAATAAAGGTGCTGTCTCACCCCCCCCCGGAGGTTGCTGGCAAGTATGAGGAGCTCCGCTGGTGTGAACGATGACTGTTTTCTTAAATACCCGAGGTTTTTGTAACAGAGCTCTACCACCCTCTCCGAACAACTGTTTGAATCTCAAGCACAGGCTACTCGGGTCAAGCCAAAGGAGCCAAGGGAAGCTCAACAGAAATCCAAGACTCTGGAAATGAGAGGGAAAGAGGTCAATGAGAAGGATCCTCACACAGAAGCACCACGCTTGCCTGAAGCATCGTTCTTAGCACAATTGGACAACTATGCAATTTATTGGCCAGGTGCTGAATTTCTATTTGACAATGAGAAGATTAATCACAGTAATTGCTTGTGATTGCACACATCCTAGTTGAAATGGGTGTGGCTGGTTTCCTTGACCAATTCATTTAATTGACTTCAATGATCTTGCATTCAGATCTGCACCCTGTTTCATTAAGCAGTGACCCACTTTATATAAACATAGGACCCATACTGCACTTTCCCTTCTGTGATTTTTCCCTTATTTTCGTAGTGACCAGCACAAAGCCAGAGCCCATGCGCATGGGTCTGATTACAAAGAATGCCTGAAAGTCTTTGGGTCCAGCCCAAATCAGCCTACTTCACTGGGAGTCTTCATAGGTTTCACGTCAGCCCTTGTCTGTGCCATTTCACTGCCCTTCTACCAGAAGTCCAGATAGCAGCTTCTGAAATTGTTTCAGGTCCCTTCTGTGCCAAAAAACATCCCGGATCAGGAAAGCACCTCTGGTGAAGAGATCTGGGAGTGATTTTGGGAGTCATTGCTCATGGAGATGTAAAAGTGTCAGCTGAGACCAGAAGAATGTGCTTAGCAGAGTAATTAGACTGATGATATTACCATTAGAATTAGTCCAGAAAAACTATATTAAAAAAAAAACAACAACCCTTGCTTACAGATGCCTGATAAAACCTGAAAATTTGGTTTCTGAATCTGCAGAAGATGATGTTGGTTTCTCATCTGGAGCCAGTTCCTCCTTCTGCCTGGTCCTATAAGCATCTCCAGATAAATCACTCTGAGTTGAAATTATTGCCCTTTGGAAGTCAACAGGCCTTCAGGCCGTACTTAAGGCCCCAAATGGACCTAAGCAGCAAAGCCTATTCTTCACCATCACCCAGGGCGGGGGAAATAAAGCGTGAACATAAATGGAAGTGCTGCTGCCAATACCAATTCCAATCCCTTGCTCATTCTTGTCTCCCGATCATGATGAAGCTCACAAAATGCTAAAATTAAACATTTGGTAAAGATATGTAACTGAAATGCAATCCGACATCATAGAGGACAAGGCATCATCAGGATGACTTTAAAACGACAGTGTTCATCGCAGCACTCCAGCATCATGACTCCTTTCACATCCCTGCAAAAAATCAACAGTTTGCCTAATAACAAAATGTCTGGGCTTGCATGTTGCAGCATGAGATTCTGTCTCTCACCTTGGGCAAGTCAGGAACTAGATGATCTTCAAAGTTCCCTTCCAACCCAAACCATTCTATGACTCTATGAACATTTCTGAAACGTTATGAAAATCCATAAATAAAAAGCAGAGGGATGTTGCATCAGTCTGCTCTGTAATGCTCAAATGGATCACGCACAAAACAGGGGATAGAGATTAAGAAGCAATTTCCTTTCCGCAATGTCTCTGAAACCACCTCTAAAGAGAAAGGGACTATTTTCGAGGTCTCTATTGAAATATTTTGTAAGTGTACCCAAGTTTCAGAAAGCCTCCCACAGATGTGTTGTTGTTAAGACAGTGACAAGTCACAGCGTGGCAGCACGTGTGCTGCAGTAAGAGGGTTTAAGATATTTGTGCATTTTGAATGTGTAAAGCCAGGCTTTTAAAATCAGCATAATGAAGAGAAGCTAGTGACACTACTGCTGACAACAGCAAAATTGCTTTTGGGTTTTCAACACTCAGTTGAATAAGGCACTGACCGGCCTGACCTAACTCAAAAGTAGCCCAGCCACGAGCAGGGAGTAGGACTAAATTACCTCCAGAGTGTTCCTCCCTCTGTGCAAATGTCCTGTGATATTGCATTGCCCGTGAAACGGAAGAACCATCTGCTGCAAAGGAGGTAAGTTTTACCCCGTCACTCAGTGATGGCCCCAGTAGCACCAGCCCAAGCCCAAACAATTGGAGGACTACGAGCCACAGGGGAACTCTCAAGCCTTCACAGAGTCACCGAGGATTTTAAAGATCTTGTTGTAGTGTCTGATGTGTCCAAATTAGTTGTCACACCGGGAGTCCCTTTGCAAACCAGGAGTGAAGTATCATTAAACCCATGGATACGCAAAGCCAACCTAAACCGGCGGTTAAACACGAGGTCCTCTCTCAGGCACATGCGTATCATTTCAGTGCTAGATGAACAAGATTTGGTCCTCGGGTCCCCTCTGTTAGTGGTTCTAGTGCAGAAGTAGACGAGTCTTTAGCCTTAATGCAAGCCAGGGCTGTCAGACTTTTTGGGTGGTCCCAACACTTCACCGGCCCAAAAGCACTCGTCACCCACTCATGGGACCATTAGACAACTCCCACTGAAACATTATTTGTCAAGTCCACCGCACTGCAGTCAGTTTGACTGAAAGGTGGATTAGTGCTTCAATCCTTATCATTTTTGCCAGCTGGCATTCTGCAGGTGGCCCGACAAAGGGGAAGGTCATCAAAGGCAATGGACAAGTCACCTCTTCCAGCCCCAGCTGCAATTCTGAGGCAAAAAGAGCAAAGGTGTCTTTCAACTGTGACTGACATACGTGTCCATTGGCATGAGGCATCTTAAATTGACTCTAAGGTGATTAACAAAGCAGAATTAGCACAATGAGCCAGGGGAATTAAGGGCAAAGAGCTGTCCTTGAGCCAATACCACATCTACGTCTGCCAGAGGAAAACCTGCAGTCCCAGAACTCAAGTGGAAGCATAAATAGGAAACATGAACGAGGTCTCTGGTATTGTACATTGCGTGAAAAAGCCCATGAGAGTCTGTGTGCCCACACGAGCATCACTGAAAGCTCTCTAAGTAGCACACGAACAAGTGCTAGAGTTTTCACTGCAAAGCTTTCTAGGGACCACCTCCTGTTCCTCTTTCAGCTTCCTTTTCACAGCTCCCCTCTCCGAGACAGTCCCGTGGGGAGCTGTTTTGGGGCTTACTACTCCTGCACAAATTGCTGTGAACCGCTTTTCTGTCACTGAATTACCTGTAAGTAACCAGACATGTACCAATGACTCAACTTTTCCTGTTCAGCTAACCCAGTCTGATTCCTTCTCCTACAAAGGGAATCATTTCAAGTTCAACCTGGCCAAAAGAAAGCTAAGAATTACCTTTTCCTTCCCAAACTTTCCCTGCTGTCTCTCTGCTCCAGCATACCAGCGAATGCTATCACATCTCCTGAGCCAAGGCATCACTATCAACTCAGATTTGCCATTTTTCCCCTTGCATCCAGCCCACAACTAGACCTACTCTCATTTTCTCTACGTTCTCTTTCCTTTCTAATCCACCCCCAAATGAGCTCTTTCACATCTTTCTTCAGGTTTGCACCACATACCTGCCATCTCACCAGTGAAATCACACCGAGCTCTGAATTCTCCCACCGCCTCCCATCACACTCGCGATGTGTGTCCC
Source organism: Calonectris borealis (assembly GCF_964195595.1). Lineage (NCBI taxonomy): Eukaryota > Metazoa > Chordata > Aves > Procellariiformes > Procellariidae > Calonectris > Calonectris borealis. Next base: position 19,321,314 of record NC_134325.1, read on the forward strand.
TCCAAGGGCACAGGCCACTCAGTCTTGCTTCTTCTCTTGGATTTCATCTCCTTCCACATTCCCTCTCTTACCTCCTGACACTGCCCACTAAATCCTCTGTTTAAAGCTTTCCCTGTTCTTCACCTCAAATGCCTTCTGCCCCACTGTGTGCCCAGATCCCCCCCGACGGAGGGACCCCCAGAATACACTATTACTTGATGAGTAGGGAGAGGTCGGTCTCTTTGGACACCTGCTGTGAAGAGGGTGCTGAAGATCCGCTGCTGCTCAGCCAAGCTCCGTGGTACACAGGCTTTGCAGCTGCTCTGCCGCGGTTCCCTGTGGCACACATCAGCCCTTCTAGAAGGGACCTCACTGTCCACTGAGCCCTGTCCATTTGACCTCAAGCACAGAGTAGATAATGGCACACTTCAGACTCCTGCTTGACCTAGCCCCCAGCAACAGCCGTGCAACTATAGCATTTCACGGGTGACCAAAATTTGAAGGGTATCAGTACAGCCACAGAGTAAGCAGGGCTAGAAGGCATCTTGCTATCTACCCAACTCACCTCTTGCAAACGGGAATTACCCCACGGGGGCCTGTTCTGGCTTCTGACAATCCTGCGAATGTTATGTAAAGCAGCACAAAATCCATCTACCTTAAGAGGCTGGCTAAAGTCAACCTTTCAGCTCAGCCCCATAACCATGGAAAGCGCACAAACATGGAAATACTGGTATGATAAATAGCAAAACTGACCTCTTGGCTTCCAGCAGCAGTGGCACCACAGGGACGGCTCCTATAAAGGAACGTGTTGCCTTGGCAGAGCTGACCAGCCCCAGTGCCACGTGCACATTCAGAGTCGGGCCAGGACATTGACTTCTTCCTGGCAGGGCCACGCTCCCCGAATTTCTGAAATGACTGGAATTTCCCCACGACTGATACAGTGTTGTCCATTCTGCAATAATCCTCACTGCTTTGATACATTTGTCATAAAGGAAGGTTACCAGTCATCATGAAAGCTTTGAAATAGCTTCTGAGGCCATCTGCTTACCTCCTCCCTTCTCCTTGTCTGCACCTGAAGCAAACAAAAAAATCCTGGTGCATCTATATACCTATAGTATATATAACATCACCATCATATATATCATCATATATATATACCTATAGTACTATTGCAGAACAACATTACTCAAGTTGGCCAAGCTCCTCTGCATGAATTGTCGCAGGGACGACCGAGGACCACTGTCCTTCACAGCACACCCTTCTCTGGTCCTACAGTTACCAGGGCACCTCCAGGGCACATAGGCAGCCCGCTCCCTCTTGCCCTTTCCCTCGTCAGCTCCAAGAAGAGATCGAGGTCACACACGCTTTTCTGCTTACAGAGCACGAGAACGCAAGGGGAATTGCACAAAGGCTGACTTATGGACGCGGAACTCCAGACGTGATATAAAACCACCTTTATGCTTTATGGCAGGGAAAAAGGATTTAGGAGAAAGAGAGGAAGGGAAACAAAATCCTCTCCGATGGTTTTGCTCATTGTCCTTCAAGCAAGTCAAACACATCTACAAAGGCAGATGTTTGAGCTACCATCCCTTTGAAGCTCTTTTTTGACCCAGGCCAGGCTAGCAGGCCCTACGCTGCGGGGCAAATGGGCGCAAGGAGAAACGCTATTCACACAGCAGCATGTACAAAAGGACCCAGAGACTCTGTTCAAAGGACATGGAGAAGGTCCGGCAACTGGACCACAGTTCATTTCTGAGAGGGAAAACAGCAGAAAAGCTCTGGTGGAAGAGGTGGGCAGGTGGGGATAAGAGACAGGGCTGATGTCTTCTCAGACCACAGAAGGAGCCAACCTCATGGTTCAGCTCCCAGCCACAGGAAAGTTTCTGAACAGCAATCCCTGCTGACTTTAGCGAGGACATTACACCTAAAGACCCAGACGTAGCAGAACATTCACAGCCTCTCACCTGGCCATCCTCACGGCTTTGCAACGTTCCTCAGGCTTAACCAAGAACCCCTTAAAAGAAATCCAAATCCTTCCTTTCCACATCACAGAGTTACTCTCCAGTTGCCTGAGGAGAAGAGCACCCATCTAACACCAATTCCCGTTGCCAGCGGTGGAGGAAGGCAGCAGAAATACACCTGCAGAAGACAGGTCAGCCAGGTGTGGTGGCTTCACAGAGGCAGGAGCAGAAGCGAGGTAGGACCCTGGAGATGCTCCGTTCTCGCAGGGTGGGCAGCGGAGGAGGACAGTCCCTGCCTGGTCTGCCTGTGCCCTCTGCTGGCTGCCTGACCACGCTGCACAGGTAGGACCAAACCTCCGGAGAAAAAGAGAGGCTACCCTCCCGTGCAAAGAATGAAGAGTCTTGTATTACTTTTTAATACAGACTTTGTAGGATCCTTAAAAAAAAAAAAAAACACCTAAAATTGATATCCCACTCTGGAGACAGCTCTCAATTCAAAATTTAGCTGCTAAACTGAGGACAGGTGAGGAGCTGAAAAGCACAAAGCAACTTTACAGTCATCTGAGCACAGACAACAGCCCAGGCCAGACCCACCAGGGAAGGGATATACAGACACAGCTTTGAGTTTGGCAGGAGGACAGCCCTTCCAATTCCTCCATCGTATCTGCTGTTGGCCCTCGTGGCTGCCTGACATCTCCTCCTTGAAGCCCCCATCCATCCAGGGGAATTTATTCTGGCTCTCCCCTCCGCTCACAGCCCTGCTCTACTCCAGCACCGGCACTGAGGGCACAAGCAGGACGGGCAGACACCACCACCTCTGTTCCCGCTTTCCGATAGCTGGTTGGTTTCTTTCTTCACGCCCAGATGACTTGTCCTATAAAATAGTAACACCATTTGAAAAATGGTAATATCATTGTAGAAAAAGGCATAGGACCTTTGGGTAAGCATCGCTGCTATCTGTTGGGGTTCTCCACACCCCAGAGGTGGCAGCCCCTTCCTCTGGGCGCTTGTCGAAACCGAGCTGCCTCCAGCGCCCTCCTCTCCCTCCCACGATGTCAGATGCCAGTAAGTGCGAATCCAGCTGGGAAAAATCTTACGCACCCTCGCTACCTGAACAGGGAAATCTGAGAGCAGCAGCATCCCACCAGAGGAAGGCAATGCCCACATTTACACAGGAATGGGAAGGGAGGACAGGGAGATGTAGGGGCCCGGCTAAGAGTGTCTCAGGGCACTCTGCGTAGGGAGGACACAGGACCACAGTTCCTGGCTTTAAACACGGCGTGGAGAAGGTCATGGTATGTTTCTGTCACACTGTCATAGCAAGCACCAGTGACTGGGTCTCGGGGTTGCACGCAAACAGGACAAATGGCGAAGGCCTGACCACCCTTGCATCAAGCACAAATCCAGAGGAAACCCACGGGGGTTCAGTGGTTCGTTGCCCCACGCTGGGGAGAAGAACCTCAGCACTGCGCACTCACCCTGCCTCACCCAGAGACACAAGGTGCCCTGGGGCCAGTCTTTCTCTTACTCATCCTCATGCAAGTTTACCTTTACTGCAAAGAGCAGCCCCAGGTCCCAGAACCTGGGAGGTCTAACGCTGTTTTCTGCTCTGGCTGTACCTCCGTTTCATTTCCCAAAGGCCTTTGATGTTTTGCTTTTTCCCCTCCACTGCCATGACCAGGGATCTTCCATGTTAATGTCCACAGCTAAACGCAGGAGGAGAGCAAATGATTTTAGCGAAGCCCGAGTGACCCAACTTCCCAACCTGAAGAGTCCGAGAGCTGCTCAGGGCAGGCACACGCTGCGCCCACAACCAGCTGGCATCTCCCACTTGTGCTTGCCTCTGCTGTGGCATGGAGAGGAACCCAGCCACAGTCCCCCTTCTCCTATGAAGAACAAGAAAGGGCCTGCAGGAGCTGGATTTGCCTTTTGATAAAAAAAGGCAGCCTTTTTCAAATCAAGTTGCAGCTAAAAGCAGGGTGAATTACCCGAACAGCAGGAGCAAGTTCGGTCCCCGGTGGTCCTACAATTCATGCTTGCCAGCTCCTGCCTTTGTATCCAAAGCCCCAGGCCCTCGTGGAGCCAAGGGAAGACCTGCCAAAGAAGTCCATGATCCAAAAGTCTCCAGAGAAGAGAAACATTCACTCTACACCACTAAGGGACCACTGGTAATGGCAGCTTCTGAAAGGTTCCCACCGCAGTTCTGCCTCCACCTGGTGACAGGAAAAGCAGGAGACTGCTCAGTCCTGCAAGGGAAGAAGGAAGAAGATCCTTGAATTAACCAGCCCTTGGGACAGCCAGCATATCCCACGGAACACTTCAAGCCAGTAAACTGACCCAGACCACAGCTGAGCTGGAGGAGACCTCAGCCTGGCTCAGCAAGAACCACACAGGCCTGCCTTGTCACAAGAAATACCTGTGATAAAACTCTGTTTGCTACCAAAACACTGTCACTTAGTCGCCTGGTGAAGTCAGGGAACAGCCAGCTACAGGAGGGGCAGGCTGATGAAGAAAAGCATTAAAACCCCAGTCCCTTAGGGGACACAGCAGCAAGAGAAGCAGAGAGCACAAGGCCAGCTAAACTTGATTTTTCTCTTGGCTACCGAGCACACACGCCCCAACGAACCCAACCCTAGAACTGCAACCAGACCTTTAAAGAGGTTAATAGTAAATGTTTATTTTCCTTTATTAAAGAGCAGGGTGCAACCATCCTGCTGTTAACAGAGTGACTTCATATTAATTTACAAATTGTTCTCTCTGTTTTGTTTTAAATGTAAGACAACCTTATACAATGCATTTCTCTAATTCCTTTCATCTCAAAGTGCTTTACAAAGTGACACTGGGGGAAAAAAAAAAATCCCACAAACCAAAACGTCTCCTACATAGAGAGATCATCTCATTCCCAGCGCTGCGATGCAGCCACGTCTGTTGTGCAATGTAGCAGCTAATGGCACAGGATGACATGTAGAGATCAAAAGGTCAGGGAGAACAGATACAAGGAGAAACTGCCAGGGATGGAATTTACCTGAGCTGAAATCTGCAGCTGGGAAAAGACATTTCTGTTTTCTCCTCTAGAAGAGCTGATGTCAAATTGCAGACACCACCAAAAGAGATGCAAGTTTATCACTAGCTCAAGACCAGCCAGACTCTTATCCAAAAATGTATTTTCCAGGCTTTTACTCCACATTTGAAACATACTCCTTTGGTGAAGAGTAGCAGATATACACACTCACCTAGCTAGGGTGAGCAGCAGGAGTTGGGGCACTCAGCTGTGGGAAGCAAAAGCAGAACTGGGGTGTTAACAACTCGGAGGTCAGTCCTTTCTGAGCTGAAGGAGGTGCATTCAAAGCTAGTAGGTATGGTCAGGAACGTGTTCTCCCAGCTCTGGGGATGGCGGCTCAAGTTTCACATAGCTACTACACCTTGGCAAACAATACCATATGCCATTATAGCTATAAGGAAAGGAGTCCCCTGAGGAGCAACTCAGCAGCATACTGCGAGTGTGCTCAGTGACAGGAAAGCTTGTGCCCACGGGGGTCTTCTACAGGAAGGCCATCTCAGATCTGCTGTGAAGCTGTCCTTGTATTAGGTTCCAAACAAAAACTTTCACCTTCCCTGTCTATTCCTCCCTCCCCTGGACAAAACCACAGCAGCTCAGTTAGTTTTCTTCCACTGAAGATACAGAGTTCCTACTGTAGCGTCTCTCAGGAGAGGATGAAACTTAATGGAGCTGAGGATGGTGATCCGGTTCTGGGCACCAACTTGCTAAGATGGGAGTTATGATGATGGCAGAGGGACAGGGTGACATGCCAGTGAAGAGTGCAGAAATGCCATGTGAGATGAAACCCCCAGGGTGGCTGGCGGCTGAGCTGATTCCAGAGTCACTGAAAAAAAGGCTAAATTGGCTACAAAACACTGTCATGGCTTTAATACAGTTCTGTACAGACAATCCTGGGCCTGAGCTCAAGCTATAAAGGACCTACGCTTTAGAACAGCTTTAGTGACATCCTTCCCAAGCACATTTGAGGCATACAGGAACTGCAGCCACATCCCTCATGGGCACACAAAGACGTCTCAAATCTCCTCACCGGGCATGGCAGCCCAGAAGAAGCCGGGTTTCCCAGTGGACATGCATCTCTAGGTCTGATGCAATACTGGGGAGGAAATTTCCAGGCCTCAGGACTGTAGCCAGCCTGGGCATGCTCCTTCTGGAGACATAAAGAACCCAGCCTGGGACCATGGTTTCAATCTAAACAGTGGGGCCAGTACTGCCCAAAACTACCCTGAGAGCAGGAACAGCTCTAAGGCACCTGTCTGAGGGCGAGGTTTGCATCTAAGAGCACCATGGGGGACTTCTGCACCAAGGATTGTCACAGGGCACCACCTGTGAAGGTCCGCATCTGCCTGTGACAACTGCAGCAGATTCTCTAGACCAGGAGAAAACATCCTGCAGACTGCAGCCAAGCTGCAGCCAGCGGTGAGTTACGCAATTTCCCTGCTCGCTTTCTTCTCCAAGGCCCCAGGTGCACACCTCTGGCCTCTGCTCCGGCTGTTCCCCCAGCCTGGATTACCCAGTGCCAAATCGCGAGCACAAACATAAATCCCCCTTTGTGACTCAGTTGGCAGAAAGCTTCTCTTGCAGGCTCCTTTAAAAGGAGCAGGGAAGTACTTGGAAACAGGCTGTTCATGGCTCTCCATAAGATTATTGTGTGCTGCTGGCATTTACAGGGCCGTTAGGGGAGTAAGTGGTCAGCAGGACCTAGGTGTATGGCTGGACACAGCACCCTCCACCCCAAAGAACGAGTGGAACAGATGGACAGACAGCCAGCATCTGTCCTGAAAGATTTGCTTACAAAGAAGGTCCAGGACTTCCCTTGCACAGGGCTGGCCTCAGACTATGCCAAAGCAGACTGCATATAAAAACAAAAGTTTAAAAAAAAAATGGATATACACTGCATACAGGAGACTCCAAAGAGGACAGTCTGTAGACGGCCACCCCAGAGCAGCCAGGGCCAGCCCAGCTCTGAGGGGGTAGCTTGACAGCTGCATTCCAGTCACAGTTGGAGAAGTGGGACAGCTGAAGGTGGAACTTGTGCTTCTTGCTCCTTGATCAGCTTCAGGCGGAGGGAGGGTGCGGAGGGAGTAAGGCCCATTGCAGGAGAGGCACTGCATTCATCCGTTTGGCAGACTACGTTTGACAAGCCGTTCATACAGGAGCAGTTTCCTTCCATGCTCTGCTTACATCTCACTGGGATAAAACCCAAGTTTGGCCAGAGACATCTCCCTCCGGAGCCGCATGACCTCCCAGTACATCAGCTCCACTGCAAAGCAAAATGGGTGTGGGGAAGAGAAGGAAAAAAACCACCAAAAATCAGTAAGCAAGGCACAGCTGGACATCACCTCATGTTATGCTGTGCTCTCAGCGCAGCCCAGCCAGGCTCATCCCCAAAGTGAGGGAAGCAGACATGCTGGAGGGTCCAGCAGGACAGGCCCATCACATCACCCCTTACCAGCTCCACCCCAGGGCAAAGCTCCCAACAAGTCGATAAGCAAGGAATAGGCGCATCTATTCCTCCCGCTCATGCCTTTCTTTTGTCATTTAACTGTTCTCAAAGACACAGGGAGTTCAGGGTACCCCAAGCTGGCCCCGCTCCTGTCACGCTAAATAGGACCTCTTAATTCCTCCCAATGGCCCACAGAAGGCAGCCCCACCACAGCCAGCTACTATCCCCTCTTACCATCCTGCCTCACCAAGCCCTGCTGGATATAGCGAATGTATGTGAAAAAGTTGCACACCGCTGTGATCTGAGGGAGAGAGGAAAAAAAGGAAAAAAAAAAAGGAGTCAGCTACAGAACTGCTTTGCCTGTCAATAGGCTTGCACAGCACCCAGCAGGAGACCTGTTAGTGTTCAGCACCTACAAAATAGTACCACATACCACGAGATGGAAAGAGATAGGAAGAAAACTGGTTAAAAAAAAAAATATCAAAATTCTGGGCATCTGCAATCCCATCCCAAGATATCACACTATCCATGAGACACACTGTGGAAGAACTCCAATCTACTGCAGATTTGAGACATAAGTAATCACTACTTAATGTGGCAGCAAAGTCTACAATCTTCCTTCAAAGAGCACTGTTCTCCAACTGAATGAAAATCTTCAGTTAAAGGTTTGCGCAGAAAGTGTGCGTGTGCAGCTTGTGCACGTTAGAGAACTTTGGTGCAAGTGACAAAAATTAGTCAACATAAGTCCATGCACAAAACCAAATTTTTGTCTCAGAAATAGTCACATGTTGCGGGATCAGCTCTTCTGATGTGCAACTCAGGAAAGAATAAACTTCTAAAATGCTCCATTGAATCAGAGCCCCAACAGCAACATTAACAAATCATTCACCTTCTCCCTTCCCTCCAAAGAAAGGACAGCTTGTTCTCATAACCGTTTGAGTCACTGATCTGTATTGGAACAGTAACAAAAGCCAGCATTTAAAGAGCAGAAAATTACTGTGTTCTACAAAGGAGAATTAAAAAATAATAATAAAGCAAAACAATCAAAGCCCTGTACTGAATCACACCATGGAAAGTGAACACACTGAAGACAGGTTGCCTGAAGGAACATGAGGCAGAGCACCGGAGCATGAGGTAGGGCTGGAGACCTGCACCCCACTCATCGACCAAGAGCCACCTCAACTTCAGGAACAAACTCAAGCCCCACAGCTCTCTGTCAGTTTGAGGGCTGACCCAAGAGCGTCTCCATCTCAGGGTTTGGAACAATTTTGGGGGGTCAAGGCACCCTGGGAAGGTGGAATACTCACCCTGGCCCTGCAGGATGGTGAAATATAGTAGTAATTCCCAGAATCCCCCAGCATGATGCGGTGCTTGCAGGTCCTGGGGAGGCCACTCAGAGCACATTTCCTGCAGACAAAGGAAAAACACTTCAGCCTTCAGCAATCTAGTGGCACGGCAGAGCACAGCAATTCAACAACCTCAAGACTATCCCCAAGAAACGGAAATGGGAGCTCAGAAGCCAGACGCTGTGTCCGTTCAGCGTGAAAAAGAAAAAACCTTGGCTGATATGAGCCTTTTGCTCCTTGAAAGATTCCAAAAATGGCAAGTTTAGAAGACCTTAGGTTAAATATCAGGAAGCGTGAATTATTCCATGCCCAAGCAAACCAAGGTTGTACCCCTTCCCTGGCAGACAGCCCAAGACAAAACCACAGGAAATATTGAAGAGGTGAGGCTGGAGCAGAGTATAACATATGTCATCTGGTCTCTGCACATCTCCTCCATGTTCCAGGCAAGGCTTTTGCTGAAGGAGTTCTGCTCAGGTGTATCGGTTTTCCTGATGGGATGCAAACGTGCTGGCTGGGGACCAAACCTGGTCTCAAAACAGGTAAATCCAGCATTTGAACAGAATTTGCTTATGCTGAGAACTCGAAACAAGCCACACTGCAGCCTTTATGCTAGGCTCCTATTAATTAATTTGGGCCTGATTCGAAGCTACTCTAGTTGAAGCCACATGGCGTGACTTTGTACTGACTTCAGGGGGCTTTGGATAAGGCTTGCAGTTCCTAAGAACAAGCCAATCCCTTCTTGTGCAGACAGGGAAGAAGCTTGGCTTCATAATTGTACGATTTCAGACCGAGTGAAGAAAATAGTCTTTTCAAGACAGCTCAGCTCCCAAGGAGACCACCAAAAGACGTAATCAGCAAGGGTGCAGCATGCCTGTATTTTCTTGCCATTTCCTTCTGTTATTTGCAAGACGAATGGTTCCCAGCACCAGCCAGTTGCCCTTCCTTCATCACCACTTAAAGCAGTAAAGCAGAATTTTCTGCTGCATAGTCACCACCACGTTCCCCGGAGACCTAGTGCCTGCATGGTGGGAAGAGGAACATCACTCCCCAACTGCAAAAAAAATTGCTCTGTGGGCCATGGAAGATGACAACACGCAGGAGCTGATGTTTCAGAGAGCTTGTGAGCATTCCATTGCTTTCCACTGCTAACAAGGCGATTATTAGCTAAGAGTGGAAGCATGGGCTGTAAGTGTCCAGATGCAACGAGAAGTAATCATTGCTCAAATATTAACACAACTTACGGAGATCAAATCCTCAGAAGGTGCAGGATGACTGATACCTTTAAGAGGTCCTAAATTCGAGCATTGCAGCGTACTGGAAAAAAAGACTCCTGCTGGTCACTCTTGGCTTGGTTGATACCACTGGTGTAACCCCAGCTACCACAACGGTAGCTAGAAGTAACCTAAACCACAGCATTTGGACTCCTGCCCTTCAGCACTCTACATACCTCACGGCACTTTACTGGGCGTGCCATCATGAAAGCCAGTTGTCCTCAGCACCTCCTGGCCAGCATTTTGCTCTGATGCTATATAGGCAATGTCACATAGTGGCCAGCTCAGTCCCTGCCTGTCTACACTCCTCAAACTGTTGCACTGGGGTCTGTACAGTACTGTACAATTAGGTCTGGTAGATCCCAGCTTGGGCACGGACCCCAGCTTTCTCCTTTCTGGTCCGCAGCATGTCCAAAGTTGCCATAAAAATCAGTGTTTTGCATCTGGGAAACAAAGGGGAACAAATTCCTTTTGGGTCTTTTATTGCCAATAGCAAGATTCCTTACCATCCTGTCTGGGTGGAAATTAAACAGAGTTAAAAAGTTAGCTTAGTTCAGCTCTAGCCTCAAAGCTGCTAAATTGCACTAAGTTAGTAACTTGTTAATGGATTAGAGATCTTTGATCACCAACTAAAAAACAAATACTTCACTTACGTTACAATTTGTGACCGGAACCCACTGTGAAGACATGAAAAAAAAAATCAAAAGGAAACCGATAAGGATAAACACAGGATGGGTTGTTCTTGGAACAGGCCTGACACATACTCATGGAACAATTTACCTAGAGATGACAGAAAACGCAGAAGAGAGTGGTAGGAAACCTGCAGGTGAGCAGCAGTTACTGTCACAGGAACACCTTCGCTCAGAAGGTGCTCTGCTTGAAGGTAAGGGAGGGAAGGACAAAGAGAGCCCTGACTGAACTTAAATTCAGTAGCTGAATAAAATCCCCTATCTTCAGCCGGATTATCATGTCACTCCTGCTAGTGCTCCTCTTCTTTGAGGCGATCTCAAGTTGTCTTTCACATCAGACACAGTCACGCAAGTTCTGGCGCAGCCATAGCCCCAATTCTGATGGCAAGGTGACAGCATCAGGTGGGGAAGACGATAAGCAGTGAGAGGAGATCTCTTCTGACCTAGGCTCAAACCCAGCTGGTGTACCAGCAAGGTCAGGAGAGCAAGGCAAGCTCAAACCTCACAAGACACAAGAACATGAGATTATGCAGCTCTGACTTAATCCTTTCACCCTAGGTTATGCACAAACACACCTTCAGAGAACATTAAACAAGTTGCTACATTAAGAAAAAAAAGAAAAACAAACCTCTCCCAAGCCAAGGATACTAACACATCCCCAGGTTATCCCCCAGAACGGTCAACTACAGTACATCAGCTGAGCTGAGCTAATTCCCCTTCTCACATAAAGAGCTGAGCTGAACTACCCCTGGTCATAGGCTCGGAGAACACTCAGCTGAGCCCTTTGAACTGTTCAACTCAACTGGCTGAGCAAGGCCTGGCCAAACTCCACTAGATGGTACAAAAAGACCCGTAGCAAGGAGAGGACAAGAGAGCACAAGCACGGTTCCTTACTTTGGCCCACCGCACTCTTCTGCTGACACCTTCACCACAGGCAGTGTCTGGGAAGCAACCGGCTCAATGGTGAGTGTATTCTGCTCCACAGCCACTCGCACCAGCTCCGACAGCTGCGGCAAAGAGAAATGAGTTCAGATATGAATGCACAAAGGTCATCTCCATAAAGGTCCGACTTTGGTGCTGCCGGACTGCACATTTTTTGTCCTCCTTTTCCAGCACTCACCTCCTGCTTAGTGAAGTCCAGACAAGGTCCTACATCTTCTCGATAAATTCTGTCTAGGAAGGAGCAGGATTTATCCAAAGTTGGAGATTCCTTCCAGGCTTGGAACTCAGCAAATAAAATGGAGTCGACCTGCAGCAAGTGTCCAAGAGGAGCCAGAAGAGGGAGGGTGGGTGGAGAGAGAGATACCGTATCAGAAGGTATCTGTTACTATGCAGGTAACCTAACTATGAAACATCTGCTTTGGCATCTAGAAAGGGTCAGACATCACAGAAGCGTCTGAGGGAAGCTGGCTTGCTCCAAGGATCTTTCATCTCTCACCCATCAGCAGTTCTGTGCCAGACTGACACAGCCATACTGGGCTTATTCTGCCAGAAACCTGGAGCTCTCTATCCCATCTTCCTCCAGGCCAGGGCAGCACCTCTGCTGCAGGAAAGCCACCACACAACCACCGAACAGACCAACCGCCCACTCAGCCCACGGCAGGAATGACAAGAGCAGCTGAATGGCAAAGCACAATGGCAACGGCACCCAGGACACAGGAGGCAGAACCCTCTGTACGGAAAGAAACGCTACAGAAAAGGATGAATTGGAAAAAGCTATTAATAAACAGCCATCAACAGGACTACATTCAGTGAGCCAAGTATGAGCTCACAGGGTATGCCAGCCCTTTAAAGACCACTCCAAGCCCAGAACTCTGGTGTTTGGGGAGTCGCAGAAGTAATGGCAACACTGGGCAGCCACACAGGCTTGCAGAGCCTGTAGGAAAGGAGGTCTCTCAAAGAGAACTCAAACCGTAGGAAAAACTTTCCCCATTCTAATGTCTGCTCATTGCCTTTTACAGGTGGGCCCACAAGCATTATCACTGCTCAGCAGAAAGGGACCCAGGACAGAGCTTGCTCCCATCCCCTGAGCCAGCAGCAAGGTTGCTCCCTCCATCCCTGTCTGGCTGAAAATACTTCAGTCCTGAAGACTCTCTGGGACCTGACATTTAAACCCCAGATGGATCATCAGTGGAACCACCAACCTGACTGACAAGTCATCTCCTTAAAAGGCCAGCAAATCCTGTTAAAGCTGCTGAAAGGAAAAACAAAACTAAAGAAACCCTGCTGAGCAACACAAAGGACATAAGTGAACAAAGCTGAAATAGGTCTGGGTTCTAGCACACTCGCTCTATGCTATGGAGACTGCTCACCTGGTAGCAGGAGACAGCTTCAGAGCCACAAGATGGAAAAACAAATTGAGAAAAACACAAAACCAAACCAAACCAAACAAAAAAAGGAGGTTAGCACAAAAGGAAGCTAGAACTGAAAGGCTGGAAGCGCGAGAGGCAGATGGGTCCCACCCCTCCCCAATGCTGTCCAGAAAGGTTACCTGCCGCAAGGGTGAGGAAGCATCTGCCCCCAAGGCCTGCCAGCCTGGCTCATAGGTGATGTGGATAGCCTTCCCGGGGATGATACAAAGGAGCAGAGAGAGGAGAGCAGGTAACCCCGACTTTGAGGGCAGAGGAAGAGACAGACAGTGAAGGAAAAGGTTTAGAGAGACAAGCAAGAAAGGGAGGTAAAAAACAGGACACAAAACAGAAGATAAAGAAAGGCTCAAGCCCTCCCTTCCAGGGAACTAAGCGTGCTGTTCAAGACATCACGGGGCCACAAGCCACATCTTTGGACTTCAGCTTGAGGTGCAAAAAGGGAACAGAAATTCCGTCATTTTTAGGCTCAATTTAAGATGAGGCACGTTTTTTCCACAGAGCACCAAGCACCAACGCTCTGAATGCCAGGTTCCCTTTATCACCTCTCACATCGGCCACCAAGGGATTTGAGAGATGGAAATTAACAAGTTAACAAAAAGCCACCCCACCCTGGATACATAAAATTCTTAGTCGCTTTGGAAGCTGTAGCCCTGGGATTTTAAGCCCCAGGATATCTGCACCATGTGGAAGTTACCTACACAAAGAAATGACAGGTCCCAATCTTTAACAAGCAAGCCACAAGAGCTAGCATTTCTCTAAAGATCATCAACACAAGGTTTGCTGAGACTGAGCCAAGAACAGCAAAATGAACTACCCAGTAAGCAAAAATTACCTCTGCTTACTGTAGGCAGAGAGCAATTTCTACAGGGTAGTCAGTGGTTCACCGAACTAAGCTCCCAGTTTGGAGCTCCTTTATTCTGACTGGAGGAATGGTTAGCATTGGGATAGGTCACAGGACCTTAACAATATTAAAACCTTTTTCTTCCTGGCCCTCAAAGCAGCTTCTAGCTGACTGCATTTGATTCCAACTTCCAGCGTATCTGGACGGTTCCCTGTTTGACCAAGAGAAACCAGTGCATCAGGCCTTCACAGTTACTGAACTGATTTTTCCCTTTGGCTTCCTTTCTGACGTAGCCTTTGTTCCTCTCTGCCTGTGAACGGAGTTAAAGATCTCCATCTCTCGTTGCTGTCGCTGCCTCAGGACAATGGCTATAGCCAATGTCGCCTGAAGCATTTCATCCAAACTCTAGCAACAAGAGCACTGCGCAGAAGCTGACAAGGCTCATTCATTGAATCCACTGCCAAAAGCAGACGTTACCAGTGTTGCCCACACAGTCCTGTTTGGTGAGAGCATTAATTTCACAAGTGGCTCTTCTGCATACGTTCTCACACAAGCCACGTGACCAGGTGCCCTTGTGTTCCCTCAACAATTCTTCATGACAGAGGCCACAGCTCCCCAAAAAAATCACTAGGGAGACATATTCCCCCACCACATTCTCATTCTTCCTGACAAAGTGCCATAAGCTGCCTCCTTTTTGCTCCCCAGGACAGCTGTGTACACATCTGTCTAGTGGAAAGTTCCCAGACGGAAAGGTCCTGCTAGCAGGAAGAAGCGTTACTTACACCCATGGTCACAGCAGGTGGGGGACTATCAAAAGATCACCAAAGGGAATTAAACAGGGTTTGTTTGAAAGATATTCACAAATGCTTTGTCTGCTTCTCTGCCCGGTTCCTTCCAGTGAGGAAGGAATTAAATATAATTAATTAAATATATGCTCTACAAAGAAGAGGAAGTGACATGCCCAAGAACACAGAACAAGTGACAGAGACTACAAGCTGATGGAGGTGTCCTGGCATCCAAGCCAAACTAGGTAGAGAGAAGAGCAAGCAGCAAATCACGCCAGAACAGGCAGTGGACTCAACTGCCAAGATGCAGCAAACAACTGGCTTCTGCTCAGCAGCTCCTGACATATCCACTCTCAGCACTGGTAACTCCTGGATCTGTTCATGCCCTCCAGGGATCCCTCAACTGCTTCCTCTAGCAGTTGTCCTGACACAGCCTTCAATCTCCTTCCCAGAAGAGGAAATCTCCACAAATGGAAACCCTCCAGAGCCTGCCTCAGCACAAATTTAGGGAACAAGCCACATTACTGCACAAACAGCTTCTCCCAACACTGAAACCACAGAGCTCTCCAGAAAGCCCAAGTCAGAAGCCGCACATCTCCCCGAGCCAGTGACAGCAGTGGCTCCAAGGCCGATGCAGTGAATGGCCCTCACCCACCTCTTTGCACTCATGACTGACTGGCTCTGGAGTCACATTCTGGCTGGCAGCTGAGACCATTGCGCTGCTGGTGCTTTTGTTTCGCCCATGGCCCTTCCTGAAGACAGCTTTAGAAGGGCTCTGGAGCTGAGGGTGCAGCTCCCGGTTCGGAGAGGAAGGTGTGGATGTGATCACCAGCGTCTTCAGAGCTGTTACCTCTGCCTGCAGCATGTCAATCTGAGGAGACAAGGCAAGAGTCAACAGCACCTTCAGGACCTGCTTGCTGCACCCCACCAAACACTAAAGCCACAGGGAACCAGCTACAAGCCCAGTCATGAAGCCTTCTCCCCATTCTCCCAAATGTCCACCATCCCCCAAAATTCTGAACAGGGCTAAACAGCAGCTATTCGGGAACCCATCCCTCTGCTCCTCAGTCTGAGCGCATTTTGCCCTAGGCTCTTTTTAGACCCAATAACCCAGAAGAAATTTCTCTCTCCTCAAGAAGGAACCAGTTCAGCAGCCCTGTGATGCAGCCTTGTCAGGAAATTCCAACTCCCCAGCTCCCTGCCCCATCCATCCCCACAGCTGTGGCAATTAAACAGCGTATCGCTTCTCTGTGGTTCCCCTGGCATCCATTTCTGAAAGCGGAGCTGAATCAGCAGCAGACTGCAAGGATGCCTTTTCCCCCCCTCACTCAGTGTCTGCTGGAGAAGGAAGAGAGCAAATGCAGCATCTCAGAGAGACCGAGCCGCAAGCACTTTACTCTCCTCCAGCCAACAATCAGCACCATGGCCAGGCTGGGGCAGGGACGGCACCAACCTAGCACAGATCAAATCACAGAGAGTGCAGTTCTCACCTTCCCCCGTGCCTCCCTCAGCTGTTTCTCTGACGCCGCCTGTTTAGTGTTTGCTTCTCTCACCATCTTGTGCGCTTCCTGGACCAGAGAGAATTTTAGTCTGCCTGTTGCAGCCCCAACTCATAAAGCCACCAGGGCAGGGCAAAGCTCTGCCGTATCGCATGCTCTGGGCAAGCAAGCAGGGGGACAGGCATCACTGCCACATCCAAGGGTTTTATTCTGTCAGCTATGAAGAGCCTTCCCCCGGAATTTTTCAGAGAAGGCTCTCAGTGCCACAGCCTGGAGTACATCCCCCTCCTAGGAGTGTAGTTGGCTAAATTAAAGAGTTTAGCTGGCTGAGTCCAAGGTCATCTCTTTCACTGATATGGACTGCTGTGAAGAAAGCTAGAAGCAAGGGCCTGCCCCTCCTTGCCCTTGGGAATTGCTTTAAAGTTGAGGCTTTACCATTAGCACCCACCTATGCTACATCACAGCTGTGTAGCAACTTGTGCCCAGTCCAATACCTCTGCGACTCTGACCTTGACTCAGACCCACTAGCTTGGCTTCCTGACTTGACCTCAGGCCTGCGTTGTCACTGCAGAATTGCTGGTTGATCACTGGACTGTTTTCTGACCCTGACTGCTGCCTGTGGCACAGACCCTGATTCAGTCCTGGCTCCTCACCGGCGAGGTCACGGCTCTTGCCTGACTTGTTATTGCACTTTGTTCCCACTTCCCTTGCGGAGCGGCCAGCCCTCGCTGCTCCGGGCATGGCCGCAACACAGGAGGAGCCGCAGCTCAGGTGGGGGCCAAATGGTAGAGGCTAGCTTAAAAGCATCTCCCACAGGAAGAGGGGAGCGGTGTGAGCTCCAGCTGAGGCCTCCCCGCCGCGCTGTCTGGAAGCAGTCTGTCCAAGGCCACCAAAGGAAGGGGACAGCCCTCAGCTACATTATGTCTAAGTTTGCCCTGAGCCCAGGCAGCCAAATCTCCAGGAGGGGGATGCTCTCTTGGCCCTCACACTCAGCACCAGCTTGTGTTTCAAAGGTACAGATGGGCTCTGGCTTTCCTCACTGCCCAGTCAGATCCAGACATTAGAGCTGCTGGTAAATGGGATTTTGCCAGGATAGAGCTTGGCAAGAATCACATTACAAAAAAAAAAACCCACCCAAAAAAAAAAAGAACAGGCTTTCTGAACACTCACTGGAGCAGAGTATATGAGGACATCCAGCTTGTTCCCACCCCAAGCAAGGGCTGACACAAGCCAGGGAATCATCTCTATTACGCAGCAGCTGCTGCCCAGACTACAGAGCAGGCACGGGAGAGGGACAGGGAGCTATGCTTAGCTCCAGCTACAGGCATCCCCACATCTGTTTTTGCTACCAGATGTACAGACCATAACTACTGTGCTCTTTATGCCTCCCCTAGAAGGGGAGAGAAATGCATGCAAATGCTCCCCAGGAGCAGGTACAAGCCCCTGCTCTGAGGCTCTGCCTGCAGCATTACCCAGCTCTGCTTCTCCAAGTGGGAAAGAACAACAGGGGAAAGGAGGAAACTGTGGGAGGAGATGGCTAGAAGTTCAGGGAAAGCCTGTCTTAAAGGAGTTGGATGTAAGCTTAGCTTAAGAAATGATGGGAAAAGGAAGAGGGTGGTACCTCAAATAGGCTAGCTGTTAACTCCTCTAGTTCCTGCTCCAGTTGTTCTCTGACTTTTGACAATCTCTCACATTCTTTGTCCTTCAGCTTCAGTTCCTGTTGTGGAAATGGAGAGGGACGCGTGAGCTCATGCCAGGCCCCAGTAGTGCTGATGCCTGCTGGCCCCCACCAGTCAATCACAACCTTTCCTCCCCACCACGGCATGGATCCCCGGCCCAAGACTCCTGTCCCTAAACTCTGTACCATGCTCCGTGTCACCAAAGGCACCCCTCCACAAGTTGTAGCAGGCTTTTCAGGCTGGAATTCCTCATTTGCCATTAGCAAGGAGGCTCCATAGCCTGCCTCAAGCTGCTTTCTGCAGCAGGTTTCCAGGACTAATTTGGATGTTGGCCCAGAGGCTTTGGGTCAACCCAGCAACTGATGTTCTGCTCCAAAGCACTTTATGGCCACCTCAGCTCAATCTCTCTCCTCTTCTGCCTGCTCCAGACTGCGGCACAGCCACATTCAGACCCTGCTCCCCTCAGCACCACCTCTAGAAAAACCCCCACTGCTCAAATCTGTGCCGGCATCCTCAGGTGTTCTCACAAACTCTGGGCCTTACCTTTTGTGCTTTATGCAGCTCTTCCTTCAGGAATTCAGACCCCTTTTCACGGATCTCCACTGAAGAGCTGCGTAGACGTGACACATTGAGCTGCTCGGTTGACTGGGTCTCATCCACACCTCCCGCATCCTGGCACCCAGTCTCTGGCTCCTCCTTGCTGCCTTTGGATGGCATTAGTGTCCTCCAGTGTCCCACGGCTGCTTGCTTCTGGCTGTCTTCCTCAAAATTGGCCTGGCTGTGGGGTACCAGCACAGTGGAACTTTATATGGGGGTAAATTCACAGCCTTCCTCTAAGGCTCACAACACATCCACCTCCAGCCTCCCAGAAGCACTGAAGTGAGGCAGGGAGGGTGATGGTGTATGAAGAGGCCAGGGCTGGCTTAGAGGATCTGCAGCACCAGCTCCTTTACCCTGCACGCAGGCACTGCCTCCCTGTCGAAGTGCTTCACCCTTCTGGCATGGATTGCTTCCAGACCAGCAACAGAAGAGGAGATGATAGTCTCAAATAAAGACTTTGGGGGAAAATCTCCTATCCTGGGATCTTTAAGAATCACACCAAGTCTAGTTTGAGATGCCCAGCCTGCACTCCTTTTAAGAAGGGCTAGTTTCTCAACAGTGAGTACTCCCTCACAGATAATTCCGGACACACAAAACTTAGTAGGCAAAGCAATGCTATTAGTAACTCCCGGTTTTACCCTTCTCAACCAGCATGTCCCAGATACTATTAACTCAGGATAAAGCAGGAGAACTAAAGACAGCTGCTCCAGGAATCCCATTCTCGCCTGCTTTCAGAGAGAAACAGACTGCAGCTGGCTTATTTAGGAGAGAGACACTGCTTCCCCAACTGAAGGAGAGTAGCAAGAAAAAACGAGTACAGCTCTCCCATTCCCCAGCAATATACAGACCCTAATCCCCTCCGCTGCAAACCCAGCCTTCCTCTCCCCCCCAACCCTGCTTCAGAGGGGAAGGATTATTTTTAACCTACTGTCTTCCCACCAAAGCCCTGTCTAAAACACCATATTCCCATTGAGCTGAGATGAAGCCCCATTTTTTAGTTTCAGTGGCTGGCAAGTACAGATGTACTAGAAAGTCACCCAGGACACTGTTCCTCAGCGCTCGTAGGACTTTGTCAACTGTCAACAGACTAACACAGACCCTGGAAGAGGCTGATGAATTTAGTAGGCTTTGCAGCTGCTGGGGTCTTACGAGAGGAAAACGTAGGCTTGAGTGCCTGCATGACAGGACACTGCAATCCTAGTGTTGCCTAGAGCACGTGCATCACCCCTTCTTCATGCATTGAACTGTCCTCACGTGGTCACTTCCTGTTTGAAGTCAGCGGGAGCGCGATCAAGCCTTGCACACACGGAAGCTTTCTATCATGTCCAGCCACTCGGCAGGACACACACACTGCACTACAGATTAACCTGCTGCCAGTTATCTCTGGGTCACAAGCCTTAGCTGAGCTGTGGTGCCATCCTCTTCCATGCACAGCACCAATCCCTCCTCCCACACACTCCTCCTGGCTACTGCTTCTTGCCCACTACCTTCTCCTGCAGAGAAGCTATCACCTTCTTTTGGTTAGGTTCACTTTCTCTTCTTCTCTTTTCCCAATCTCTGCATTTTCCTCTCCTGAATTTGCCCCACCTCCTGTATTGCAGTCAGGCCACACTCTTCCCCCTCGCTCTGACCCCAGCCCCGTACTGCACGGCAGAGCACAGACCGGGCTTATCTCCTCAGCCACGTGCAGCTCAAAAGAGCCTCGTTCTCCCTCATCTCACCCAAACACAAAGGCAGTCAAACCATGAGGCCTTTTTCTCCTAGGCTATGCCACCTGGCAACAGCATGGTGCTACCACCTTTTCTAGTCAAATTGCTCCCCTCCTGCCCCCCCTCAAGCCGTCCATGAGCAACAGTTGTCCAGTCATCTTCCAATGAGGGAAAGAAGCAGCAGCTACCAGCTAAATCAGCTCAGGAAAGCATATGGAAAAGCACACATGGAAAACCCTCTGAGCCCTTGGAGGACGAAGAGCACAGGATCATCCCCGCTGCCATGCCATGCCAAATGGACAGCATTTTGACTAAGACGACTCCAGGAAAAGATAGAAACTAACTACTGTCCCATTGGCTTCACCTGGTTTTACTGAACATTCACTGGGAAGATCTAGAAAAGGAGGTTCATCCTGGTGATACTACTAAATTTGGACATGTGGAAAACAACATAAAAGGGTGCCTTGGGGAAAGAGCAAGAAAATAAAATTAGTTTTGGCCAGAGGAAAAAGGACAGACAGTGCCTCCAAGCAAAGATAATTCATCTTGAGCTAATAATCTGATAATTCATCTGAGCGTGCTGGGACTGTTTGATAAAAAGCAGTACGCACAAACATGGAGGGATACGCCTGACTGAGCGAGCCACAACCAACAGGAACTCCCAGACCGGGCAGGCATCTACAGTTTGAGGTGCAAGAAAGCACGCAGGTGCAAACTACATCGTGTTCAGCGTGTAGAGTGCCTGCTCCATCCAGTTAGGCTGCTCTGTTAGCACATTTGATTAATCAGAGGAAAGGCAAAGCTGCACAGAAGAAATAAAATGGTTTAGAAAGGTCAAGATTAGCTAACACAGATCACTTACCTAAACAGTGACATCGCTAATGGGATGAGGAGGTCTCCAAAGGCTCCAAACACTAAGGAAGGGGAGGGATCAAGCAAGAGAATGACCCAAAGGAAGGAATGAAACCCATTACAGGAAGGCGGGGATGTAATGAGACCAATTCATCCCCGCCACAGAGATCAGGGGAGGTTCTCTGCAATGGATTTGCCATGGAGCAGGGGAAACATGCCAAACAGAGAGGTCTGTTCAAGAGTTAAACCATTTCTCAGGTGGCATAGTGGAAGCCCTCGCTGCTGTGGATTTTTGAGATTAGACAGGGTAAGTTGCAGAGAACACGCCTCTCCAGGTTCTCCTGCATTAGAGAAGAAACACACCAGAAGGGCCCCAGCCAGGCCGAGCACCTCCAGCTTCTGTGATCAGAAGGAAAAAAAAAAAACAACGAAACAAAAAAACCACAAAGCATAGAGGGAAAGCTAGATTCAAAACCAAGCAGCTAGCAAAAAAAATAAAGAAGCTGCAAGGAAAAGGGGCATTTCAACAGTCCACTAAACTACTAAGACAGCCAATCTAACCCATACATAACAGGAAGAAAAAAAAATCTTGTTTCTTTATGACTCTCAAGTTCTCAGAGGAAAGTTGTTTGTCTTGGGAGACAGGTATTCCAGGGTATTTCCACGCACTATGGAAGAAAACTGGAGGACACGGAGGAATGGAACGGTCCCACCCACACTCCGTAATGCCAAGGAGCCTAAAAACCTATCCTGAAAAATCATCCCATCTTCTACGATGGAATAGCGCATTCTCCATGCCGTGCAAAGAGAATCCCCATGAAAGCCTTGGCTATGCTGGCTTCTGCCCAGCCAAGCCCCAATCTCCAGTGTCCAGCTGGGGCTTTGAAATACACCCCCTCCCAGAGACCAAAGGACCACCACGTACACTCCCACCCTCTTGCTATCGCTGGTCTGACTGGTGGCGTATCTTTCTTGGAAAAATGTATCATATCCTAAAGGTCCCACACTGACACAAAAAATGCAAACTTATACAAAAAAAAATCCCCAACACCCCACAACCTTCTAAAGTTGGCTTCTGTAGAAAAAGCAAAAAAATGTGCAGGATCCGCACTTTTTCCAGCGGGCCCCACATGTTTCCTGCAGCGCTGATCTGACAGGGTTATTTCCCGTACGAACAGCCTGCGGGTCTCTCCAGGTTAAACTCTTCCCCTCAGGCTTGCGAAGAGGACCTAACTTTTCCATCCCGATCAGAAGCCTGACCGCCGCCGTACTGCACCGCCACGAATCGGCGCTCGGTAACGCGCTTTTGGCAAAGCATATGGTAGCGTTTTATTACGGCGTAATACAATTTGTATTTCGTATATTTGCCTCAGCAGACAGCAATCGCCCACTGTGTCCTTATGCCTGCGAGTCGCTGGCGGACTCGGTATCTCCTTATTCTGCCTCCTTACTTGACTTCCATACAACTGCACGCACAAACACACGCCTGCAGAGCCTTGAGACCAGAGAGAGCCGTGAGGTTTGGCTCCAAGGACGCCAGGTGTTGACCGCACAACAAACAAACCCAATGGAAGTCCAAGGGGAAGCTCAGCCCGGCTTCTCCCGGCGCCCGCAGCCGGCGAGGCTCGGGGGCAGCCCGGCCCCCGCGGAGCCGCCGGCTCCCACCCCTGCCTGTTCCGGAAGCGGGGTAGGTCCGGCCGCCAGAGGCCGCGGGCCCGCAGCGCCCGGCCGCCTCCCCTCGCCACCGGCCAGGCCCCGCCGCTAACGGCTGCCCCGCCGCCCAGAGCCTCCCAGTCCGCGGGACCGGGCTCCCGGACCTACCCCCGCCGCATGCTGGGTCCCGCCGACGCCGCGGCCGCCGACTGCTCACGGCGGAGGCGGAGTGGGTCCCGCCGCCGCCCCCATGCCCGCGGCCGGAGCCGTGCCCACCGCTGCGGCACCGCCTGAAGGACGCGCTCCCGCCGCCCGCGGAGGGGGGGGGGGGGGAGGAACCGCGCGGGCACCACGTGATCCCGGCGCGGCTCGCGCGGCAGGGGGCGCGCCTGCGCGCTGCCGCCCCGCCGGCGTCCCGGGCAGGGGCGGGGGGCCCTGCCACGCGTGTCGGCGGTGCCGCCGCCGTGTCCCGCGGCGTGGAGCCAAGCCCGGCCCCTTCGCGGCCGGCAGGCCTATCCGGGAGGCTGGCGGAAGGGGCCGTACCCGCTGGGGGCCGCCCGGGACCCCCGGATCGGCTCCGGCGGGTGGGGCTGCGCTGGGGCCGGCGTCGCGTCCCCTCAGCGTGTCAGCAGGCGTGATGGTTTTATCAGCCCGACGGGACTTTGTGTTTTCCTTAGAGCTGCGGCTGCCCCAGCTGGAAACCGCACCAGTCTCGCCTCTTCACGATAAACCCAGGGACGTTCCCAGACCTGCGACTCCGCGGAGGAGTTTGCAAGCCCTGTGGAAGGCGGAGGGGATAGACAGGAGGAACACAAACCTCAGAATGACTGTCAGCGTCCCGATTTGGGGCTCCGGACTCGCGATGTCTGAGGTGTGCGCTGCTGGGGTGAGTGAAAAGCCTTCCTACGAAGCGGAGGTTGCGGAGAGACAACCCCTGGGTTGTGTGGGAAGCAGTTGTATGCAAGTCGATGTCACTACGATTTACAGCCTGCACAGCTGGAGGGGCCCTGGCAAAAGGAGAATCTCAGCCAGGGATTCCAACTGGTACCGATAACACTCTTACACTCCCCGTAAACACATCATCCCTCCCTGGCATGGAGCACACCCTCAGACTCCTGCCGAAGCATCCCTGTGGGAAGCCTGGGATGTAAGGAAGTGATATACAGGATGGGGGAAATCTGGCCGGTGGGAGAAATGACTGTGCTTGTTAGCGGTGGGCAACAGTGGGACTGGACCAGGATTTTTAAACTCGGCATTCGAGGAGAACACTGGGCTTTGCATACCCTTACATGAATGAGACAAGTCAGTCTCGTTACTGAGCTTTGGACTTTGGATGCTGTGGCTCCAATTTTTAGCTAGCTCATCCTTGCACTCGCCGTCTCCAGGAGGCTGAGAGAGCAGGGCGGCTCTCCCAGTAGATAAGAGCAGTCATGTGGCCGCACTGATTTACATCCTCTCTGCAAAGCAGCGGGAACACACCGTTCTCTGTCCACCCATTCTCCTCCCCCCTGCATCACCACCTGTGTACGGAGGAGCCCCTTTGCCCAGGGCATACTCATCCCAAAAGCTTTTTCCTCGCTTGCTCTGCTCTGCTAGTACAGAGGGGCAAAAAGGGTCAGCCCCAGGTGATTCCTGGGGCATTTGGAAATGACCGATCCACTCCACAGCGCGCCACTGAAATCAAGAGGAACTACAGTCCTAGGGAGATCCTCCTCTCACTGGGCATTACCTACAGGCAGATACAACTGCCGCTTACAGCACTGTGGGGTTCCCACCTCCCCAGAAAGTGCTCCAGGGAATGCACAGCCCATTGTCCCTGTCCCTGGGGCATGTCTACCTGCTGGGACAAAAAGGGCAAAACACTCCTGCTGTTACCCCAGTCCGACAGCGGATCCCACAACCACCTCTGGATTGACAGCACTGCAATTTTGGCAACAGAACCTCCATTGGACCAAAAACTGCCCCTGCCCTCGCAGGCCACTCTCAGAGAATGTTTTCCAGATCGGTCCTTCTCCCACGTTTCCCATTGCGCCTTACCTTGCCATTGCCCTGGGCCTTCCTCCAGGTATCGCCTCAGAGCCTTCGCACACAGGGACAGCTCCCGCCCCGGTCTCAGCTGCCCCATCCTCTGCCTCACTGCCAGACACAACGCCGAAGGCAAGCAAGTTAGACATGGTGATCCTTGTATCCATTGCAGAGCGCTGCTGGAGATACTACACGGGGAGCAATTCCCTGTCCCAGCTTCTCCTGGGTGTCCATGTCATCTAAAGCCCTGCCCTGCCTCATGGCCAGGATCCACGGTGACAACAGGGGCCAACCCCATGCTCTGAAGTCTCCGAGCAAAGTGTCCGAGAGATTTGTGTCGATGGCTGTAACCTTTGTTATCTTTAGGGAACTTTTGGGAGGAGGGGAAAGATCTTCAGCTTTGCAAGGCAGCACCAGAAATAATTAGTCTGTAATTATTAACTCCCAAGGTCTGGCTGGCAGGGACGGAGGGTCCTCAGGTTAGAAAGGTAGAACTGCTTCCAGGATCCAACAAAGGCAGGAAGAACGAGAACTGACAGTGCAGACAGGAAGCCTTAAGAGGGGATGTGCTGGAGATGCTGAATCCCAGCCACTTGCAAAAATAACTTGTCACAAGGTGAGAGTGGCATGTGCTCCCCCTCACTCCCGGCCCCAAAGGACAGGCAGAGTTATTGAGGAAGCCTGGACAGATCCTGAGATCTCTCCATAACCGGTTGAATGGGCTGGCCCAGCAGAGCAAAACTCGGCACATATCACTCCCAAACTGAGGGTTATCATGCCGGCTGCCTTGAGGCAGGAAAAGCTGCTGCCTTCTCCATGCCCTCTACACAGGGCTAGCTGTCCCCCAGGCCGTGTCGTGAAGTGTCCCAAAGTGTCCATCCCAGCAGCTGATGAGACACAGACCCATCTCCCACCTCTGGTTTAAAGAGACGAAAAGCCACCAGACAATCTTAAAGTCTCAGCGCAGTTGGAAGCTCTAACCCAGCACCCTCATCTCACACCATGGAAGTACCTTGCTCTCTCCCACATTATTTCCCATTTACATTTCATGGAAGCTGAAAAAAGCACTGACCTCTGGGTAATGAAGTGTCATAAAATCCACTTTGCCTCCTCAAGTCTCCCAGCACAGCACATACATGTTGTGAAGGCCCTGCCACGGTACCTCCTCACTGCCACAGGCATTTTTAGTCACCCTTTTTCCCCCCATATCTTCCCCACTTCCACTGCCTTTGCTCCATCACTTGTTCCCACTCGCCCCCCCTGCTCTCACATCCCTCCTGCAGATCCACCTTGCCAAGCTACTGACCTCCCTGACTCTTCACCTTTTGTTTCTCATCCTCCCATCTCCTCCAGGCAAAACAGCATCTTGCTAACGCTTTCTGTGTCTTCTTGAGTCAGCTCCAGTCAGGTCCCTTGCTCCCCACAGCTCTTTCACAAAGGAAAGGACCCCCCCCATCCTTCCTCTGGGTTTCTCAGACGCAGGGATACACTTGTGGCGCCCCGTTGGGTTCTCTGACCCAGCTCTGCATCTCCAGCCTGAACACCTCCTCCGGCACCTCGAGCAGACCCCTGTCACTTCTGGAGTCCCTCCACACCATTCCCCGGTGACCTCCTCTCAGCCCGGGCTATGTGGAGGCAGACACTAATGCACATGTACTGAGCAACTGGGGAACCACCAGTTCCCCACCAGAACCACCAGTTCCCCACCACCACCAGAGCAAAGCAGAGACTGCCATTTGGGGGGATCTGTTTCTGGTGGACCTAACTGCCTCCTGTAGACAGCAGGGTCTCTGCCTCCACATCATCCTGATCCTTCATACTTCCTCCCGGAGTGCCCACATCTTCCTCTGAATGGGTCCTAAATGAAAAGCAGGACTCAAAATCCCGAGTTGGGTTCAAACAAGGTGCAAGACCACCCTGCAGAGCAAAAGCAGCTCTCAGCTAGGACACCCTGCCCAGCACAGATGCCTCCCAGTCATGGGAGAGGGCTCAAGCCTCCTCTGGGCTGCCTTGTCTGCTCATGGATTCAGATCCTACTACAATAAAAGAAAAAAAAACAGAAAAAAAAAGAAAAAAACAGACCCAGGCTGGGAAGGGAAGGAGGAACAGGGATTATCTTAGAGTTTGGAAAGCAGGATACACCCCTGCCCCAGCAAACCCAGACCAGATGTTATCGCCACGAAAATGAGAATGAAAACAAATGGCCTAAAGCTCCAGGCTTCATCCACCCACTCACTCCCCTCCCTCTTGCCTGTCTCGGCCAGCTGTGCAGCGTGTTTGCTCAACTGGCTGGAAGGGCTTCAGCAAGGGTCCTCTGGGATCCCTGCGTCTAAGATCTCCGGTTTCATGGAGGGGACCTGCCTTGACCACCCAACAAAGTGCAGCCCCTGTTCCAGGGCGACAGGGTAAAAGGAAAAGACTGAAAAAGCATAATGCTCAGCTCCTGACTGAGAGCCAGAAGAGCAGCGGGGCTAGCCTGCTGGGGCAGCAGTGCTGCATCGCTCAGGCGGATGCTGCTAAGAGCAGTCAGACTGTGGCACTGAGCAGAGACCCACCAGGGACACTGCTGTCCCTGCCAGTTCTCAGCTGCAGGCAGCTGACAGAGAGCAACCTCACGCTCAGCAGCATCCTTTGAAGGAAGGGTTCAGCCTCAACCCAGGGGAAGAGACACCAGCTGGGAAAAGGAGGACTGACCCTCAGCTTTTTAGGAAGGTCTTCCCTTCTGCTGGCTGATTTGGTCACTGTTTATCCAACCAGAAGCTCCTCAGTCCTGCATCCTTCCCACAACATCTGCAAGGAGGCAGCAGGCAGTCCCTAGAAGTGACGTCCAGGACCGACACTTTTGGTCCTCCCTTTGGAACCTAATCCCCACCATGGCGGCTAAGGCAAGAAAAGGGGGACGTCGCTAAGGACTCTTCCCTCCTTTTCAAGTCTGCACAAACTGAACTATGCAACATCAGCGGAAGGGGGAGAGATTTGTCATCCTCAAAGCCCCTGAAAAATAAAATGCAGAGGGACAGACAGAGATTGGCACTTGGATTTGCAGGGACAGACAGAGCTTGGCATTGAAACCTCAAAGCAATAAAGAGATGTCATGCTCATATACTGCTAATCTCTCCTGGGCAAAGACATATCTAGATGTGTCAGGGAGTGATGGCAAAATAAAGGCTATGAGGTACAGCCAGTCTGGCCGTGTACTGAGCTGTTTGTCCAGGATTCCCAGGCATCCTGCAGCTTGGTCCGTGCCATCCCAAATGGCTGCTTATACACACACATGCCAGCTCCACCTCACAGGAGTAGGGAGCCTAGTGCTACCAGATGGCTCTTGATTTGCCACAGAGCTGGAAAAAAATACAAAGACACTTGTAAAAAGCAGTAGAGCTGGCAAGGACACGGCTTCTCCACTAGAGCAGCAAGTTACCCCCTCCCTATGTCAGAAGAGCACATAGTCCATGAGGAAAGAAATTATCACACTGAGTCGAGTGCTATGCGGGGGGCAGGCAGCACCCTTAGTGTGCCCCCAGCGCTCAGGACCCCCCCAGGATGGTGCAGAATTAGTAACGAATCCTGCAACATAAGGGGAAGAAGTCTGGGGGTCCTCACAAAAGCACTGATGATCACTGCATCCTCGTCAAACATTCATGGCCAGCTCAGACCTCAGAGTAAATCCTGTCTGTGCAAAACAGCACCTCCTCAGCTATTTTCCACTTCTTTTTTTTTTTTTTTTAATTACATCAGATTCCAGGGAAGAATGTCAGTTTGAGAGACACCCCTGATGCCAGCTGCCTCTCTGCCTATCTCAGCAATGAAACAGGAGAAGGCAAAGGGATTTCACCAAGCTTTGGGACCCACGGCGTACTTCTGAGAAAAGCACTTGTTATTCTCCGTGCCTTTCTGAGAGACAGCTGCAGCTAACTCAGCACAGAGAGTGGCCCTTTGGGGTTCCCAAAGCAGGGATTCACTTCCCGTCACCGTAACTCAATTTCTGCATCTGTAAGGTGAACAAAATGAGAATGATTCCAGGGCTGCGAGACTGAGGGTGGATGTCAGCACCTCCTTGCTTTCTCCTCTGCTTCTGTGCAAGGCAGGCTTTCAGACCAGCGTCTTCCTCAAGGCCTGCAAGGACTGACGCCACAAGGGACGTGAAAAGAGATCCAGGCAGTGCTGCTACCCTGGTAGCCCCTGAGTTATTTACTTTCATATTAAATTCCACAAATATTTCATGCTGTCCTAACAGCAGCTCTGAACCACAGGAGCTGCCAGCTGAGCTACTCTCAGAGGAGGGCAGCAGAGTCCCCCAGATGCCAGCACGTCCCTCCACAAAGAGCAGGACACTTGAGGTTTTGCTGCTCCGTGTTAGTCCACAGGGGCACCCGAACAGCTCCAGCAAATGTCTCACCTGAACCATTTTTGTCCCCCTGCCACGTATGGGGACGAGGGTTTAGGCACTGAGACCCTCAAGAACTGTCTCAGCCTGCCTGTCCGCTAATTCCTTCTCTCTGGATACCTCCCCAAAGGGGAGGACCAAACCAGTGAGCAAGACCCTTGTGTGGACCACCTTGCCTTCAGAGAGGGTCCATCCCTGTGCTCTCCCAGCTTTTACACCCATTCACAGAGCTCTTTGGTGTTTCAAGACATTGTCATGATCCTGAGTCACTTGGACACCCTGTCCCAACCCTGTGATCCTGGCCATAAAAAGGCCTTTTGGGAGCAGCCGCAACCTAGGAGCAAAGTTTCAGGGACCTCACAGCAAGCCCAGCCCCATAACAGAGCAGATGACACAGTAAGTACACCTCTGAGGCACAAGACTGTGCCTGGAGCCTCAGCAAAACCAGAGCACCCCAGCTCCTGTCCCAGACAGATACCACTCACACCAGCCACATCAGGGTCTGAAACAGCACCCCTGCCTCGCTGCTCGCCCAGGGCAAGGCTTCAGAAAGGGAGTGTTTTGGTCCCGGTGGACGCTTCTCTTTCCCCCTGAGCTGGCAGGTGCTGCTCGTGACAGTAGGCACAAAGCTACGAGCTCCTTCAGTCAGTATGATGAGTTTGCTGTGGTTGGGCCAGTGAGGCAACCCCGTACTCACTAGCCTCTGGCCGCTGATAAGAGCCCTTATCTAGTTCCACACCTTGAATGTGAGGCTCTTCCAGTGGCCCTCCATGTGCCCCTGCTTCTCCTGCCAGGCCTGTATCTCACACTGCAGAAGCATCACGCTGCCTTTTCTCTTCTGCATTGCCCTCCCACCTACCGAGAGCAAGTCACCCTGGCAGGGGGGCTCCAGGGCCAGGGAGCTGCAGCACACCCAGGGATGCAGTCTTGATGCAGGAAGGACCTTGGTAAGGCCAAGTGCTCCAGGTCCATCCCTTCCTCCTGCAATTATACACATTCTCCTAATGCATAGCGTGGCAGTCTCCCAATCGCATGGCCAGATGTGGTAATTTACTCCCACCAGATGTGTGTCCATGTCTGCTATCAGGCGATCCAATACAGAGCAGCTTCCACCCAGAGACTAGCAGAAGTCAGGAGATCTCCATGGCTTTGGTGCCAGGTAGAAGCAGCAAGGATTGTTCCCTCCATTTCTGTTGAAAAGGAATCAGGACCAGAGGTAATCCAACACACTACAGCCCACACCAGAATTAAAACCTCAGATGCTGGCACTGAGTCCCGTGCTTTAAACTATCATCTCCACCGTTGGCAGCAATTCCCAGGGCTGCACCAGAAACCTCACATTAGACAGATGCCAGGCAGCAACTGCTTCAGAGAAGGAGTGAAACACCACCCTCCCCTTGTCTAGGCTCAGCCACGCAGAAAGGAGAAACCTTCCGTTTGGACAAATTAATCCCTGCTGCTGATGCTAAACAAGTGTCAAAGACACAGGCACATAGACCAGCACAAGAGAAAGTTGGTTATTACAAGGACTAGCTCTTAATTTAATTTCACTGGAGACTTTGCTGCCTCCTTGCTTGGAAAGAGCAGTGGAAAACCCCAGAGAGCCTCAGCGAGGAGCCTGGGTCTCCAGCTGCTCTTACCTGCAGGGATCAGACCATGCTCCCCCTCCTCAGTGACCCACGGCTGGTGAAATGATGGAGGGTCAGAGCACACTTACAAAGTTGGGCCCAGGTGGTGAGACAGGGCTTGGCTTAAGGCTCAGAGCAGCTCCTTGTCTCCAGGACGCTGAATGTTGCAGCAGCTCAGCAAAAGCTGACGGGAGGAACTGTTGGTGTCTAGGGGATAGATGCTATTACCTTGGACAACAGAGACAACTTTCCAAAAGAGTGAGCAGAAAGGGGATGGAAAGACACGGAGGTCTCGTGTAGAGCTGTGGGCTATCCAAAGTCCTGGGCTATCCCTGGTTGCTGCCCAGGAGCCTGCTGACAGTGCAGGGTGCGTGCCACAGCAAGACTAATTTGGTAAGAAAGGATCTTGACTCAGAGGCTCTTGGAAAGGGAATGTCTTAAAGACTTGACAGGAGAGATTGCAGGAGATGGTGGAAGGATGGTCACAATTGTGAGGGACAGCTTGGGAGCAGAAAAGGGACTGAAGACCCTGGAGAGACAGAGGCGAGGAGTTCTCTGGCTTGGTGGAGGCTTGAGGACAAAGGCAAGGAGCTGTGTTTGCCGGGGTGACAGCCCCCAAGTGCCACTGGAGAAGCAAGCGGAAAAGAAAGTGAACGCACGGAAAGAGTCTTGAGGAACCAGTGGCAGAGTGGAAGTCCCCAGCATCCAAACCACAGCTGGAAGAGATGGCAAACTCATCCAGGGACAGCAGAGACAGCGAGGAGTTAGAGAGAAACATCCTCCGAGAGCCAGGCAAGAGTGTGGGCCAGGCGTTTCACCAACCTAAAGAGCTAGGAGCTTCCCCAGGGAAGAGAGGGCTGTGCAGCCCCAAGGGTGACACATTTTATAGCCTCTGTGGAAAATTCCAGCCCTACTTAATCTCCTGGGGCTCCTGTAAGATTGTGACACAGAGAAAGGGACCAAACAGGAAAGAATTAGAGGAAAAATGCCTCTCTTCTGGCAGCCACCATGGCTGTGCCAGGAGTTAGCAGCAGCAGCAGCTGCGGAGCAGCCAGCCCTGCCTCCCCCTCCTCCGGCCGCCTCTATAAACACGCAGGGCTTACTCAGAAGATTAGAAGGGAACAGGGCAAAAGACAACAGAGTCTCTTTTGTAATGAGGAAGGATTACGGCATCAAGTGACCGGCTGCAGCTCCCAAGTGGGTTTCAGGCTCCTTAGCACACCGTGCCTGTCAGGTTCAATCCCCCCATGAGCCAAGGGGGCACGAGGAGGCGGGTCGTGGCATGGGCCACAAAGGACCCAGCAAGGACACGTGTGGGACCAAACCTCCACAGCCCCCAGCGCAGCTCAGGAGCTCATGACTGTAAGTATCTAGTCCTCCCAAGAGCAGATAGATTCCTTCAAAGATCTATCTTCCTGCCTATCGGTGACCTCCTCTCACTCCATCTGTCCACTCTGTCTGCTTGTTCTCCGTCTTTGCAATAGCTGCTCGTGTCTGTTTGCCGTCTCACGCGGTGGGTAACGCACCTGACGCAGGCTTGCTGTTGTGGGATCTTGGTTGCTGTGGACTCCCACAGTCTGATTAGTGTCAGTCGACCTCCAGGTGCAATGGTTAGTCCGGACGGATCAGGCAGGCGGATGCAGGCAGCGGCTCCCTGGGGAGCAGGCTGTGCGGGCGCCGCACAGGGGGTGGCTCTTCCTCCCCATATCGACTCCGGTGCGCCAGTGCCGGTGCTGCGGTGAGTCACCCCCCACCACACACCTCAACCCCAAATGGCACTTTGAGTGTGCCAGCTGCCGAGTGGAATCCCGGGGCAGCCCCGCACAGGCTGGCAGGCGGGCAGGGAAGTGCCTTAACCATTCAGCACTGGAGGAAAAAGCACTGGGAAAAGCCCCATATCCCGTGCCGGAGCAGAACTGCATTGAGGTGGGTGATATCCATTATTTACATGGTCAAGAGCTGAAGTTTTCCATGTTTGGTAAAAAGTGAATCTGTATTTGAATTACGCAACGAAGAGTCTCCCTGAGCACTTTCAAGACCCAAAGCATAGAGAAAACAGACAGCTTTCTGTAAGCAGCCCCCAACAAATTTATGGGTGTTTGCATACATTTCTCATCTGTACAGCCCATGTCTCTAGGGCAGTTAAAAACCACTCTTCTAAGTCCTGTGCACTGGCCAGAAATACATATGGAAACGGCATGAATGTATATGAGGCTCTAGTGAAAAGTGCATTTGTGCAGCTGGGGCAGAGCAGGTGCCAGCTCTGTTCCTCCGATATAACCTGAGAGGGGACTGAAGGAGAGTTATGACTGGGAAACCCAAAGGAGGAGCAGCACCGAAAAGCCAAAGCCAGGACAAAGATGCTTTTTGGTTGAAGTAGCCTACAAAACAGACTTTGCTGTTTTTCTTCACAGCATCAGCTCACTGGGACCTGAGTTGTCCCCGCTGTAGATCTTTCACTGAGATGCTTAAATGAGGAGCATGGAGACAAACTTACCTGCCTTCAGCTTCTGCTACAGAGCAGTAAGGTCTGAATTGTCCCTTGAAGTGCTTCTTTGTCTCCATCATGCAGGGAAGAGCCCAAGGCCCCATAACTATTAACATTATTGCCTCTGTTAGCAATATCTGTGTAACATCCTGGTAACATGTTAAGATTTAGAAATACCAAGAGTTTCACATTGAAACCGAAGGATCACTCACCTATCTGCCTGGCATGGATTACACTGGTCCGTTTGTTTTCTACAAATTCAGGTTTATATGAACACGAGTCTGATTATTAATTGATGACAAAGAATTATTTATCCAGGGTTAGACTAGAAGAAGTGCAATGGGGATGTTGCATGATTGGGAAGCATTTCACGAGCCTGAATGCCTTTTTTCATCCAGCGTGATTTATTGTGCAACATATGGTTGAAGGAGAGGGGAGGTGGAGTTGCTGGAATCTGTGCTCTGTGAGCCTGCCAAACTCCATCCCTCAGTCCTCTAACAGGGAGGGCTGTTCTGCCGGCGGGACTAGGACCAGCAGAGCCAGATATGGCCCTTGGCCCAAATTTAAAGACAGCTATACTTGTTGGGCAAGTGCTACAAAAACTGTCAAATCTCCAGGGGTACCTTCCTCTGGATCAGTACCAAGAAGTCTCTCCTTTCTGGGGTTTTTACTTTTCTTTGGGGTTTGGTTTTTTTTGCCATCAGTATTCCAGGAAGACACTGCCTGACAAGCAGATTTACAGAAACAACATATTGGAAGCAAATACTACAAGACAAAAAAATACAATAAGCAACTTTGGAGTTTGTGGCCCTGAGAATTAATCTTAAACAACTGTTTTGTGGGAGGGAGTGGCATGTGGGCTCTCTTGAGCCTCACCCTCAACCAACCTCACTTGAACGCTGACATTCAAACACCAGAAACCAAGGGCTCCACCAGCAAGTATATTCTCTGTCATTGTAACCAGCTCACATGCGGCTCAAAGACAGGAAAAAGACGGAAAGTTCATCAAATTAATCGCCTACCATAAATTTCCTCCCGGTTTTCTATGTCACTGACTTCATCTTACCCGTCTTTTGATCTCAAGTCATTGTTTCTTTCTCTCTTCCTTCCTTCCATCTTGCTTGCTTGCTGGGACACTGGCGATGTCTGTGTCTCCTCCCTCTGTGCAAGCTTGCTGGCAGCTTCAACATCGGCTCATTTTGTGTCTCCACTAGGATCTGTGATGACAGTGACATACACCAACCGTGTGGCTGACGCCCGCCTAGGCACCTTCTCACAGCTCCTGCTCCAATGGAAAGGAAGCATCTACAAACTTCTCTACTCTGAGTTCCTTATTTTCATCTCTCTCTACTTCACCATCAGTCTTGTCTACAGGTAAGCATCCTTACACCCCGACACTAACACAGCCCCTCACTCCAGCCTGTCCTGGAGCAGGACAACTGAGCAACACAGGATTGGGACAGTGATCCTGGTGAAGAGGAGCTGGCCAGCCACTCACCAGCCTCTGTTCACAGGAGGAAAGGAAAGGTCCTTCCTCACTGCTCCAATATGGCTTAGCAGCTGACAAATCTCCTTTTTGTCCTGGGAAGTAACAGAGTTTCTCTTCCCTGGGATGAAGAATTGCATTTGATGATTACCTACAGAAGAATAGTGTGTAGATCAGTGGAGATCAAGGCTGAACTAGTACTGGAGATGTCCCACAGTGGGGAGCTTTAGGAGAGAGTTCCCCTTGTTACACAAGAGGCGATACCTTGGGTACATTTTTGAGAGCAGACATCAGCTCTGGGACCACAGATCTTTGATAAGGCAACTGTGCTCTGTGGCTGGTCTGGTTTTGGTGAGGAAAGACAGGGAGCTCCCCTAGCTGGTTCAATCACAGATGCAGCGCAGAGATAGAAAAGCAGCTTTAAGAAAGAGGCAGGAACTCACATAAGAGCAGAGCTTGGACTGACGTTTCGCAGGGTATTAAGTGAACTGTGGTGCACATCCAAGCTCTGTGGCAAACCCTTGATACCAGATAGCACCCTCCCGAGTGAGAAAAATAGGGGTGGTCCCTGACATCAGACTGCCTCGCGTACCACACACTCCTGCCAGTGACCACTTCTGGCTCCTTTGGACTCGTCAGCAGGGTATTCTGGGGAGGTGGGCTGATGTCCCAGGCTCGCGAGGCCTGTTCACTCACATCATCCCCAGACTCACGGCGTGGCAGTGTCGTGACGACCCATCCTTGGCTTCCCTTGCCAGGCTCCTATCCCAGCAGGCCCAAGAAGGCACAGACTCTTCTTTGAGGCTGATGCTTCTGTTTTTCCCTTTTAGGCTGATCCTGAGTGAGAGCCAAAGGCTGATGTTTGAGAAGCTGGCGCTCTACTGCAACAGCTATGCTGAGCTAATCCCTGTGTCCTTTGTGCTGGGTAAGGAGCTCTGTCTGGGAACACACAGGGAGGGGAAAAGGACAGCATTTCTTCCCCCTGGTTTGATACAGCTCTGCAGGCAGGCAAGATTCGCTGAGCAGATCCCTCCCTCTGCCTTTGTGTAGCTCCTACATCATTCCATGTCGCAGCTGTGAGGTATGCCCCCAGCACACAGCTTGCACTGGCCAGATGGACTAGCATATTCTAGCTTCTGCCAGAAGGGCAGGCACCAAATAAACTGTGAAAGCCAGACTCTAACTTTAGCATGGAGAGCTGAATTGTCCTTCAGGCATGCCTGCACCCACTCCCGTATGAGCAGTACCAGCCTTCCTTCACATAAGCATTTACATCTCCCACTCCTTTAGGATGGCTAATTTGCTCAGCTCACCTCTAGGTTTCTACGTGGCTCTGGTGGTGTCCCGCTGGTGGGCTCAGTACGAGAGCATCCCATGGCCTGACCGCATCATGAACTTGGTCTCCTGCAACGTGGATGGGGAAGATGAGTATGGGCGGCTCCTGCGTCGCACCCTCATGCGCTACAGCAACCTCTGCAGCGTGCTGATCTTGCGCTCAGTCAGCACTGCTGTCTACAAACGCTTTCCCAGCATGGAGCATGTCGTGAGAGCAGGTCAGTACTGGTACTGCCTTCTATACAACTCTGGCACCAGGCAGACAGCGGCACCTTGCCGCTGTGCTTGGGGCAAAGAGCCTTGGAAAGGGCCAAATGGCCTCCAGACTGGAGACGGGATAATGCTGCAATGTGCTCAGCTGATGTCTGCAGCGGGTGCTAAGCATCTGCTCATGCCCTAGCTCTGCTCTTCTGGAATAATCAACTGTTTATCTTTTCCTATTGCATGCTTGTTCCTGCTAGTAGCTAGAAGGCTTGTTTGAAAGATGAAGGGTCTCTGCCCAAATTTTTTACGTAAGGAGAGTGTCAAGATCCGGTTTGTGAATGCAGATATGCTGCAGGTCACAGGGCAGCCCTGGCTGATCAGATTAGGGTAACTGTGGTGCAGCGACTTCACTGGGAGCTGCTCGCCCTGCACTGGAAATGTGCATGGGAAGAGAAGAGCTCTCTGTAGTAAATGACCCTGCACGGATCTATAGCAGAGCACGAGCAGACCCCTGCCAAGTGGTATGTTTGTCCTTCCTCAGGGCAACAGTTTTCCACTGGGCAGGTGGGAATTGGAGCCTCAGACCTCCGACCTTAACCGCTGGGCTCCCTGAATCCTCTCTGAAGATGCTCCTCAAGGTACAACATTTCCCAGTCTGTTCAAAGGGAGATGTCTGCACCTGCCCCAGTCAACTGGGTTCCCTTTGCAATCCAGAGAGAGAAACAGGCACTTCTAGGACACAAGTTATCCCATTCTCAACAAACTGTGTAAGTACACCAGGCAATTGCTCCCTCAGCAGTACTTTATCTCCCTGCTGGCTGTGATCTGATATGCAGCAGACATCCAGAGTGAAACAAGATAAAGCCTGCCTCTCACACTTCTAGAACTCAATGTTTTAACAAGAAGACTTGCCCTCCTTCTACGTGTCTTCCAAAGGCTGAGTGCCTGAGTCCATCCTATGATTTTTAAGGAGAGCTAAGGTGACCACCTGAGATTTAGATGTTTTCATTTCAGACCAGAGCAGTTTCTTTCTGCCCTCTATGGCCATCCCTCTCCCATCTACTCTTTTCCACCTAGGCCTCATGACACCAGAAGAGCACAAGAAGTTTGAGAGCTTGAATTCCCCCCACAACAAGTTTTGGATCCCATGTGTGTGGTTCTCCAATCTGGCTGTGAAGGCAAGGAATGAGGGGAGGATCCGGGATAGCGTGCTGCTCCAAGGCATCCTGAATGTGAGTGACAGAGGCAATAGGCAACTCTTTGAGATCCTTGTCCAGTCCTCTGGGTGGAATTACAGGGATTTCAGGCAAGGAATAAGAACGGTGAGGTAGACAGTGAGCCAAGCCGGTCCCTGGGGATAGGTTATTACATTCACTTTGGTGGGAAATGCCTCCACTGCCACTCTCCAGCTTGTGACAGAAGAGAGCTTTTCATGGCCTGCTGCCATGGTAGCAATGTCACACACAGTAGAGGCGAGGGGAATGTGACATCCTTCTCAAATGCGGGACTGGGAGGAACCACGAGACTCACATCTAGGCATAGTAATGGCAGACACCCATGCAGCAGGTCCTGGATCAGCCTTCCTCCAGCCTTCACACACTCCAGAGCAGCCAACCACAGCGGCCAGTGGAGGTCTCTAGGATACAGATGGAAAGCCGCAAGGAAGCACAAGGAAGCACGTATCTGGAAGAGACGAGGAGAGGTCAAAAGCATCCCCAACAACCAAGGTCCCTGTAGAAAACTTCACTATTGAAAACTCTTAGATAGTCCTGGGAAGCAGGCCATGCTCCACAGGCAAGACCTGGCAACAATCACTGCCCAGCTGCAGAGAAAAAAGGTCCAGAGCAGCTCATCCTTCCTGGTATTCATGCGCAGAGAAAGTCACATTGTTTCTGTTGCCTGGAGTGAGATTCATCTGCCCAGAGAAAGAGATCTCTCTCTGAGCTATTTATCTAGAATCACTATATAGTCAGGAGGGAGAAATGGATGCTCCCGAGACATTCTTTGCCTAACCTGTTGGCTACTCATTTTGTGAGGAGATAAACTCTGCTATGAAGTGAGCTCGGAAGGGATCTTGGGCTCAGATAGAGACACCCAGGCAGAAAGAGTTCCTCCAGGGCAAGTGTGAGACCCTGCTGGTAGTCTGCTGGGGTGAAGCTGGGCACCAAGGGAGCAGGAGTCCTGGCTGAGCCCCCCCTTCCAGAGGAGGTGTGAGAAGGAGGGAATGGGCTGGAGCAGTAAGGGGCAATGGGGCCAGAGAGGCTCAGTGTCCCCAGCCAGGAGATGCAAAGTTATGCTGACAGGCCATTCCTCTTCCCCACTGCAGGAGCTCAACACCTTGCGCAGCCAGTGCGGGCGACTCTATGGGTACGACTGGATCAGCATCCCCCTGGTCTACACTCAGGTGAGAAGGGATCCCCCACCTCCTGCTCCGCTGCCTGCCTGTGCACACTGTCCCATGCTGCCAGGGGCACCCCCATTTACACCCATACCTGACCCACACACGGACCGTGCTGGTGCGAGGTACACTCGGACCCCTCACCCCCACCTACACGTCGGCGCTCTCATACGTAGCTCAGCAGCGCACACCCAGCCCAGCCTTATTTCCGTAACTCAGACGCAGCCACCTCTATAGAAACACACGCTGTCCAGGGATAACTAACCACGATGTGTGCCACACAGGTACACGGAAAACACAGATACACGCAGGTCCGCTCCCTGCACCGCCTTGCAGGGAGCATGTCCCTGAAGCAGTTTCTTCCTACTCAGCGGAGCCGAGACCTGTCTGCCAGCAAAGCTGCTCCAGCAGGCAGGCAGCTCTGACGGAGTTGTGCTCGTGTGTGAGCGCGAGCTGTGTGCCTGTACTCGGCTGTTCAATAGCTCTCTCGATGCAGACAGATGATTCGGCACCAGCTTGCTCCTTTGTCTCATACAATCCGGCTGCTCAGATAACACTAACGCACTCTGCCGTGAAATGGGAACTGCTTCCGTTCATGCAGCGCTGAAAGTTAATGGGGAACAGGGTCGGAAACTATATTCCTGCACAGACCAGGGTCCTGCACACTAGGAGCAAAAGCAGTATCATAGCATGTCTTTGCCCACTCTGCAGTACACGACCCATTTTTTTTATAGGTGCCCATCCACAATGCAAAGTCTGTCATTCCAGGTACTCTCTATCCTGCCCATCATGAAACAGCCCTGCGCTGTTCGCTGCACGGAACTGCACGGCTAGCTCCAGAGCCTTGTGATGCTGGGTTTTTTTTTTTTTTTGAAGCCCCTTGCTTGTTGCGGCAAAAGGCCACGCAAGAGTCTCAGCTGCTTTTAGTTTGAAAAGGGGAAGTTTCCAGTCCCATGAGTACAGAGAAAAGCACAAAGCTCACTGTAGCCTGAAATCTGGGCGGGCAAGCAAGCAGGCAAATATAAAAAAGGTCCAGCTTGAGGACCAGGAAGGAAGGAGCTAGTTCAGAGCTGGCAGCACTGCCAGGGTTCCGCTCCCTGACTTAGAAGTGGCCTGCCAGCATGGACTGAGCCCCGAGGGGCTCGAGACAGCTTTCAGGAGAGGCAAGGACAAGTATGAAAAGAGCTCACAGCACCCCTTACTCCAGCCATGTGTCAGTTGTTTAAGCTCTCTCCATCCAGGATGTCACGTGCTTTCTTCTGCCGCTATCTTTCTGTGACACCTACACAGATGTCATTCCAGGGACAACGTGGAAAGAAATACAGTGTGTGTAACAGCTAAAGGGTAAAAGGCATATTTAAAGCTTTCTGCAGTGGAAATGCATCTTCCTGCAAAAAGCAGAGAGGCCTGTCGTAACTGAATCCAAGGCTTTCAAAAGGCTACCAAGCCAGCAGCTCTGCAGCAGCTTGCCACTCTGTGTGGGGTGGAACCGAAGGGAGATGCTGGGAAAGCCAGCTGGGAACTCAAAGCTTCTCTGGTGTATCTGCTGGCATCTTTCCCAGGTGGTGACCGTGGCTGTTTACAGCTTCTTCCTGGCCTGTCTGATCGGGCGGCAGTTCCTAGATCCAGAAAAAGCATACCCTGGCCATGAACTAGATCTCTTCGTGCCTGTCTTTACATTTTTGCAGTTCTTCTTCTATGCTGGATGGTTAAAGGTAAGTCCAAGAAAATACGCCTGGAGCTGGAATCTGACCCAGTCAAGGGTTTTTCCCAGTGTGTGCTCACCAGGAACCCAGCTGTGTTCTTTGGTCTATGGGCAACATGCCAGGTGCTGGCAGACAAATGCGAAGCCAACAGGGGCTGAGGGTATTGCCAAGACCTCCTCAGTTTCTGATGTCTCACCCTGGAGATCAGCTCCACCTTTCCTAAGCTTTGGTCCTGACTAGTTTGGGGAAAAAGAGAGGCGGTAGGCTGTGCTTTACCTGCAGTGGTGGTCTGCAGTTGCAGGAGGGCTACGTGAGCAAGGGGCAGTTATCTGTGTGTACCAATGCCTCCCAGCCACGGGCAAGCCTCCATTTTTAACCCACCCCTTTTTGGGAGGAACAGCATTGCTTTGAATTCAAGGAACATCACACTTGACTCTGCCCCACAGGCCGCCTTCCCTGCAGGAAAAGGGGCAGGTATGACCATGATGACCTTTGCTATGTGCTCTCCACATGCAGGTGGCCGAGCAACTCATCAACCCTTTTGGGGAGGACGATGACGACTTTGAAACCAACTGGCTCATTGACAGGAACCTGCAGGTAAAGTGAAGGCAGGACCCTCCAGATGAGCCCCACCTGCAGAGGAACACTAAGGCAGGACTGCACCTGAGGGCTTAGCAAGCCCCATCAGTGCCGTCATGAAGTTCTCCTGCAACACCTCTGGTGCCCACCTTCCATACCTGCAATGGGGCAGAGAAGCAGTCCCTGTTACCCTTGCACTTTCCTGAGGTGTGGGTGGCTGCATGTTAAGAAGAGGCCCAGGATCTCCAGAGGGAGATGGCTAGGAGAGCACAAGCCTTCCCAACAAATACAAGGGTGAAGGTGGCCAGCTCAGTGTTCCCCCTCAGCAGCCAAGGAGACAAGCCAGGCTCCAGGAAGAATGTGGGGCAAGATCTGTGCCAGGAAGACCCCCCCCACACCAGGGAAGACAGGACTTCTGGCATAACTTTGTACACAGAGACCAACTGCAGCTTTAGTCCATGTTCTGGCATACACGATGGATCCAGGCTGTTCGTTTCACACCCTCGCTACCTTTCCATGACACATCATTCCTGCCTCTCCCTAGCTTTTTCCACCGTGTCTGTATCTAAAACTGCCTGCTCTGCTTTCTTCCATGCAGTAACTCTCCACCTTCAGCCCTTCCTAACACTGAGCCCTTCTGTCCTAGTGAGCATATTGCTCTCCTGTCTCCTTCAGCATCACTTTCCTTCCACTTAATCAAATCTCTCCGTGTAAAAAACAACCCAAGTGACAGGAAACCACATAGCAAACCCAACCGCTTGCCTCGCTTCTATGCTACATTGCTTCCTCCTAGCCCTGCATTCCTTTGTCCACTGGTAACAGGCACACGTAATGCTACTCACCCCGTATGACATTTCTGCTGTCCCCTGCAGGTCTCCCTTATGGCAGTGGATGAGATGCATCAGGATTT
The DNA here is from genome assembly GCF_964195595.1 of Calonectris borealis. NCBI lineage: Eukaryota > Metazoa > Chordata > Aves > Procellariiformes > Procellariidae > Calonectris > Calonectris borealis. Next base: position 19,363,197 of record NC_134325.1, read on the forward strand.
ACCCATTCTGGAGAAGGACCTATACTGGAATGAGCCTGATCCCCAGCCACCCTACACCGCAGCCACTGCTGAGTACAAGCGCCCATCGTTCCTTGGCTCAACTTTTGATATCAGGTGAGTGCAACCACGGGGTGTCAGAACAGCCCACATTTGCACCTTGGATCAGGTGTTGCGCAGGGTGTTATACTTGAGGAGTAAAAGCAAGCAGTAATATCTTTCTCCATAGCCTGTGAAATCTTGCTCTAAGATACTTTTAGGCTCATCCAAAGACAATAGCCAACATCCTCCACGGAAAAGGGTGCCTCTGACCTCTTGCTCCCCTCTCCTATGATCATCCCTATTGTGGAGGGCCTAACACATATCTAATGGCAATACTGGAAGAGAGAGGCTTACTGCTGGCAGCAGCGCTCCCTGTGCTGCCAGCCTCTCCACAGAAACCACCTCCTTTTGTGGCTGTGTAACAGCCCGTTTTGCCTTTCCCCAGCATGCAGAAAGAAGAGATGGAATTCCAGCCCCTGGAACAAATTAAAGAAAATGAGGAGGCAAACCATTCCACACCATTACTGGGACATCTGGGCCGCCTCCTCGGCGTCCAGTCACCAAGCTTCTCCAGGTCCTCTTCCCGGATGAACCTGCTGCGCAGGCGAGGAGACCCTACATCCCCCTTCTCCCATTATACGTACCAAGACATGGGCAAGTCTGGAAGCCCTTGCAGCATCCACCAGCCAAGGGGAGACTCCAGCTCACAGGAGCAGTGGGACAGCGAAGACAGAAAACTAAGGGAGTTTGACGCCTTCATGTCAACCCCATTTTATGAGAGACCTGGTTTCTACAGTGCTCCACAGACACCGATCAGCTCTATCCCCATGATTTTCCCTTCTAGACGCCAAGGCCGCAAAAAGCCTCCTGCGCTCTCCAGCATCGCTGCTTGCTCGACTTCTCTTAGGGACGTCATTGTCAACTCCTCACCTTCCAGAGTCAGCGATATGTATAAGAGCCAGAGCTCCCTTGGCTCAGCTGCCAAGGAAACATTCATTTGGCCAACAGATCGGAGCAAAGGTCCTGACTCGCTGGTTTTAACAGCAGAAGAAAAGAGCAACTCTAACAGTAAGAGCAGAGAAGCTGCTACCGCAGGAAGTCCAGGAGCCCAGTCCGCAGCATCAGACAGATGCCAAGAATTCCCCTTCTCGGCAGAGTCCCCAGACCACGAGAAGCAGGGTAGCTTCAAGAGTCTGAAGAGCTTGAAAGGTTCCCACCCACCCTGGCTAACCCTGGAGAACACAGCATCAGCCACCCCCAATTCAGAGCATTCAAGTGCCTTTCACACCCCCAGCAACAAAACCCCCGGAGGCAGTGCCTCCCTCTGCTTCTCATTCACTCCTGTAACATCCCCAGTGCTGGAGAGATCCCACGTGGGGAACATGGGCCCTGATGCTCGCAGCCTAAGTTTAGAAGATACAGCCAGCGCTCCAGACCAGCATTCAGCAGAGGTTTCCAGGACGACGAGAGATTCTGGAAATGGAAGCATTAATACTCTCCCTAAAAAAGAGCAAAGACGAGCGGAGAGTCCATCCCCCAATGACTCTGGCATCTCTCTAGCCGAAGGTGACTACGTGGGACTGATGGAGGTGATCATGGAGACCAGCGAGAGCACATGTGAAGAGCAGATAGACCAGTACAGCTAGAGAAGACCAAAAGACACACAGTTCTGTTGAGATACCTGCCATATTAGTGATATTGCAGTATCTTTACACCTGGCCACACTGGCACTCACCCAAACAGAAGGGCAGTGCAGCCAAACCACCTACTGCTGGAACATGCAGCTAGAGCCCAGCCTAGGCTAAAGCCAGCACCAATGACACACGGCTACTGGCCTCGAGTACAGTAGCAGGCACAAGTTCAGTGTTGCAACAATAACAAAACAAACAAAACCCCTCTACATTTGTAGCAAAAGAACAAACAAGACTTTGAGTGTTAGGTATTACAGATACCTAACAGCAGAGCAATAGCTCAGCCGGTACCAGCCTGAAGAACCTGGAGTGCAGGTGTAGGCCAAAACAGAAGAGGAACATAGTTAATAAGGATTCCTCCCCCCCTCATCACAGCAAGAATTGGAACTTGAGCTTTATGTTAACATTTGTCACAAGACCCATCACAAATCTCAGGTAGGACTTGCACTACTGACAAGATACTCCAGGGAAAGTAAGAGACTGAAGCAAGTCGTATAATTTGTGATGCAGACCCACAGTGCTTCTTGAAGTCGTGTCTGGCTGGTGTTTTCCAGTACTGGAAAAGTAACGGAATAAGGCAGGGCAAGTGTCCACTAGAAGAGGTGGCGGCAGTCAATGGTATTTGCCCAGCACATTGCTTCCTTTAAGTTCCACATCACATCTGCCACTGATTTGACAGTGCTCAGAGAAGTCATCTGGATGGTAGCAGACACCATACAGCTATGAATTTTTACTGTCTTCCCCAAGAAAATAAAAGCAAGGCTGAAGTCCAGGACCATCCGTTTCATTTCCTCATTTTAGTTTCCACGCAACAATAGGAATTCAGAGAAACCCCAGTAGTTTTCCTACTTCTTCTGTCTTCAGAAACAGCTGCACATCTCCCATATCACAGGGAGCACATGACAAATTTACTCTACCTCCCACTTCCCTTCCAATGCCTTCACAACACCTGCCTACCCTCTCTGCCTCCCGAGTACAGCTGCTAGACCCAGGCAGATGTCACCACCACCCGCTGCAGCTCCCGATAGCGTCCTGAGGCAGTTCCTGCAGCACTGCTGTTTCAGTCTAGCCCGATTACAGCACACAGCAATGAAGTCTGGATTCACAGTACGTCTTCTCCATACACAAGTGTAGTGCCATTTGTTAGACAGGCAGATGCCTAGTGAGGCACTAACACCTCCCCTTCACTTGCCTCATCTACATTTACAGAGACCAGATACTCAAGCCCTCCCTTCCTTGGACATTCATTACAGCTTCGGTGGCAAAGGCATTTACAACACAACTTTAAATCACTGAGCAATTCCTGCAGTGGATCCCACTGGACTCAAAAAAAGCCATTTTTATAGAAGCACTGAGTAAAATCTGATCCCTCCATTATATTCCTTCATCCACGCCCAACTTAAGATGACTGTCACAACAGAGACTACGGAGCACAATCCTGCAAGTACAGGCCTCTCGCTCCCGAGAGAAACAGAAAAAGCCAACTTGAACCAAGTCACTTTATTGGATGGAGGGCAGTACACAAAACACAAGAGAAAAGAGGGGCGATATTTGGTACAGAGTATGAGAACTGTTAATCTAGATAGCTGAAGATGCATGCATGGCTGGACAGTAAAGTAGGAGTCCCACTGAAACCCACAGGGTGGCTCTTGGCAAGACTTCAGCTCTCATTGTCACTGTCCCCTAGGGTGTGCTTGTCAAAGAGGTACTCTGCCATGCCATATTTTGGTGCCCCCATCTTCCGCAGGTTGGTCACATGGTCGCCCAGCTCTTTGATGGACTTCACCTGTTCATCCAGGTAGTGAGTCTCAATGAAGTCACACAACTGAAAGGGAGACAAAAGAGTTTAAATATAGGCCTGAACAAGCTCACCCTGCTGAAGCAGCATCTGAAATTCTACCAGTCCTCTCTAGGGAAAGGAGAAGATGCAGAGTAACAATTTTGAAGCTGCAGAAGATACCCAAGAGGAAGAAGGCTTTAGTTCTGCCTCAGCAATGCCAGAACAAGACCAAAGTGAGGCAGACTTATCTAGGCACACTTGCTCCAGAACTGCAGTACAATGTCAGCTCACAAAATGCCCCCTCTTCCTCACTACAAGAAGCAACAGGCAAGTTTCTGAACATATTTAGAAGCCCCCACTGCACAGCACTTGAATTCATGACCATGAGGATTTACACCTGTAGAATAGTCCAGCTATGTAGTTTCTTTTAGAAAAGTCCCTCTAACTTATGCAGGACACTCCCAAGAGTACCTTGATTCAAACACATGCTAATCTCTTCTTGATACTAAGACACCTCAATCCAGCCTTGCCAGTAACTCCCACCTGTGAAGAAACCTGTGTTTTCAGACACTGTGTTCTGAAGTGTCAGGGCTTTTAACATTCGGAAGAAGTGACTCCAACATTCTATGACAAAAAGCCTTACAGGCATCCATTGGTTTAAAGTAAGAACTCATCCCCCATAGAAACAAGACTTCTCCATAGAGCTTAATAAATTTCTTCTCTTCAAATGCTGTTCACGAGTGCTCTCTGTTCCCAAGAGCAACAGAAGGGTTCAAACAAAGCAATGCACGCACTGTTCTGTAAGGCAGGCCTCAGCCACCCTAACATGCTGCAACTGGTCCTCCTGGAAAAAAACTGGCAATAATCCTACCAAACAGCTAAGGCACACCTGGCCCTTCCCTTTGGAAAGGCTGCACCACTAGTTCACACCCTTTTTTCTCCTTTAGGAATGGCAGGGACACACAACTCGCCCCCAAACCCACACTACTGGACACACACAAGTGCCCTCATTGCACAGCCACATTCGCAGCTTCAGCATCCACTTACGTGCGGGTCATTCTTTTCAGTTGCCAATTTGTGCAGTTCTAACAGCGACTGGTTCACATTCTTCTCCAGGTGCAGGGCACACTCCATTGCAGTCAGTCCATTCTCCCAGTCATCACGATCTGGCTTCTAGAAGGAGAAAGCACACGACCATATTTTCTGTAAGTACCCACAGACCATTAGGGAGCAAAGCCTTTTTAGATCAGTCTCAAAGCCTGTTTAGACCAAGTTCAGGCATTTAGGCATCTTCAAAAATTTGGCGGACACACAGTGCACACTCTGAACCGAACTGAATGCGTGCTCCAAGTCCCAGACCTGTCCCCATTCCCTACGTTCTCCTCGTGTTATGTTCCCTGAGCTCTTGCAGGCAAGACAACCAACAGAGCTACCGTCTTCCTCCTCCCATTATAACCTAATGACTTAAAAATCTGCCTACATAAGTACGCAATGGGCACAACCTCAGAAATGAAGCAGTCAAGACACCAGTACAGGCAAGTCTAGTCTTCAGCTCAGAACTGCCTAGTATAGAGTCTGGTGTTTACAAGTACTCAGACTTACTAGTAAGCAAGGGAATTTTTCTCAAGTGCCCATCACTTTGCTGTTTTCCCCGTGAAAAGTTGTCTTGCATTAAACTGGCCCTACGACGTTGCTTACTTTCTGCTGTTCCAAATAATCTAATTAAAGTGACTTCAAGAAAACACTGCTATGAAACCTTGCAGTGAGCCATAACAAGCAATTGGAAACTTGAGATTTCATACTCGCATGGCAAGCGAGTTAAGAGTTCTCTACAAAGCAGTGCAGAGAACAGAGAAGGCTCTGGCCATTAAATTTAAGGTAGATGAACCAGTTGTGTTCTAGTTACCCTCACCCCACAGCAAACCACTGAGGGCTAGACATCCTCTTCTTACACAGGAAGTACTTGTTATTAGTCAATCAGCACAAATTATCAAATTACCACGCATCTCTAGATTTTGGGCTGAGTGCCACGCGCAGATTGCAGCAATGCAGTATGCTTATCTACTGTCAGCTGCTCCTTCTGGGAGAGGACTCACAAGGAAATTCCTCCCCTTCCAGCCTGGAGATAGACCACAAGTCTAGTTCTGCATTAGATAGGACAACCCATAGGTCCACTCCTCACCTTGATGTCCTGCAAGAAGATGCGTCCGCCCCTCTGATTTTGTAGCTTCATCAGTTTCTCAGCATGCTCACGTTCCTCATGGGATTGATGCAGGAAATACTTGGCGAAGTTTTTCAGAGCCACATCATCCCGGTCAAAATAGTAGGACTGAAAAATAAGAATTCATATGCTCAAAACCCCAAGCTTCGCTCCACCAGTCACACAAAGCCAAGGCCGTACTGTGACTCCAGATATGTCTCCTATCAGCCCTACTGCAAGATGGCTGGAGTCCAAGCTAAGGCTAGCAGTAGCACTGACGACAGCAAGGCAGTGTGGCAAAACTCTTGCCTTAGTAGCAAGTTAGATTTTCCTGACTAGGATTAAATTTTAACCTGTATCCCTACCATGAACACCAAGGACACAAACAAATGGTATTTGTGGTTCAGTTCTGAAGATACAAAAAACCCCACAAAGATACCTGATCTTCTGAACACCATTCAAGTGCCTTAAACACAGCAGACTTGAAAAGCCTTTTTCAAGAAGGAGAAAGTCTTCCCTGCTCCCTTTGCTTGCCCGAGTTTGTTTACAGTGATCACAAGTCAAGGTTCTGACTTGCAATACCAGTTAAGGGTGGCCAAGAACTTTAAGGTACTTCTGCAACAAAGCTCCCATGCTTCACTAGGCTTATCAGGGATTAGTCTAAGAAGTACACTTTCTACTTTGGGGAAAAAAAAGTTAGTATCACATTTAAAAGACAAAAGATAAATTGAACTAAAATACATATTCAACAGCAAATACAGGATCATCTTTTTTGAAATCCCAAAAAACTGTAACAGCAGTTAGAGGCCATCACACAGCTTGTTTGTTCTTTGGTCAGAGCCATTAGGCAGGATTCAATGGAAAGCTTTGTATCTACTGCCAGTTATTTACCAGACAAACTACTACAGAATTCTCTTAAACCAGCAGCTTGGAGGTTCAAGGCAAGACACTGGTGCTTGTGTACCACTATCACTCACCAACATAATTACATTCAGCTCGTAGCTGAGGTTCAGACCATTGTAGTAACACAGAAGCAAGCTGTAAAGTTCTACACCTACAAGCCACAACATGCTACAGTGTCACTAGAAAGTCTCAAGTTACCTGCACGACTAAAGCACCAAGATTGCTGCACAGAGGTCAGAGCTGCTGTTTGGACCAAAGCTGCTCATCTCAGCTACGGCTAAAATGGGAGTCTCATGCCAAGCGAGACATGTAAGCACAGCGCCAAGGAAACCACGGATTCCTACCAATTCACTTCAAAAACCATGAAGGAAAAACCTTGCCTCAGAGACAAAAACGCCTGTGGGAAAGGTGCCAATCGCTTCGTTAGTCAACTCCTGCTATCCAGCCCAGCCCCAAGGGCAGAGCCGCTTGGAAGCTGCTGAGCTGTGCTGATAACGACTCCGCCAAGGACAACGGACAGAGAGCGGTTAACGTGTAACTGAAGGTCGCCACCGAGATAAAGGCCTCACCTACAGAAAACAAGCGGCCGCCCCACCCCCGGGGAAGGCCGAGAACGCCCCCGAGGCGAGGGAGGAGGAGCGCGGCTGCGCCTGCAGGCACCGCCCGGCACTCGGGAACCCCGCCCACCGCGCCCGCTCCCCGCACATCGGTCAGGCAGCTCGGCCACCGTGCGTGCAGAGCCCAGGCTGGTCCCTCGTGCAGAGCCCGTACCGGGGAGCGGGCAGCGCCAGCGAACTGCGGGGAGCGCGCACGGGTCAGCCAGCCCCGCAGCCCCGGCTGCGCCTCTACCCCCTGCAAGATCCTTCCCTCGCACCACCAGCCCCCACCAGGCCCCATATCTTTTCTTCCTCAGGCAGGCCTCACACAGAAGGTGCGACACTTCTTCCCCCAACCCCGGCAGGGCCCAAACACAGGGCGGGCCCGGGTCCCTCTCAGGGGAGAGGCCGCACCGGGTGGGCCCGCCTCCCCCGCCTCCGTGGCTGGCCTAACCCCCCTGCCCCTACCTCAACACTGGCGTCCCCAGGTGGGCCCGAAGCGCCCCCGCCCCTTCCCCACTGGCAGGCCGCACGCCTCTCCTCCCTTTATCCCCACATACAGGCCGCTCCATCCCCCCCGCCGGGCCGCTCACCATGCTGAGGTACACGTAGGAGGCGTAGAGCTCCAGGTTGATCTGGCGGTTGATGGCGGCTTCGCAGTCCTGGTGGTAGTTCTGACGCACCTGGGAAGGGGGCGCTGCCATGGCGCTGCCTTAAGGGGTGAGGCGGTGGCTACGACGGCGGGGGTAGCGGTGGTGGTGGGGAGGGCGGCGGGCCCGAGCGCGGCCGGTTCCGTCCAAGCACTGTTGACGCAGGAACCCGCTCCGCTCAGCCTCGCCGACGCGCTCTGACCCGCGGCCTCCCCGCGCCGACCCTTTTATAGTGCCGCAGCCACACCGCGCGCGGCCCCGCCCCCCGCGCGCGCGCGCGCGCGCGCGCACGCACGCGCTGAGGGGCGGGGCCTTCCGCCGCGGTACTGCTAACCCAGCGTGACTCAGCACCTCCCCCGACGGCGCGTGCCTCGGCCCACCCCTCCCTCCCCTGGGTGGGCGGGGCTTGCGCGCGCGCGGCCCCTTCCCAGAGCGACGCTCAGGCGGCGGCCGCTGCGGGCGCAGGTCGGGGCTGGGGGGGCCCGGCCCAGCCCAGCCCAGCCCGGCCCCCCTGGGCACCATCCCCCCTGCCGGCCACCCCAAAACCGTCAAACCTCCCACATCCAGGCTTAGCCGAACCCCGTCCCAGCCCAAACCTGGAGGCTGGGGGCGTCTCGCAGCCAGAGCGCGGGACCCCGCAGGGAGGGAGCAGGCCTCGGGCAGAGGCCCAGCAAGCAGCGAGAGACAAACTTTGTGTCTGTTCGCCGGCGAAAAACAGCGTGGAGCTTTTAAACCTTAATAGTAAACGTCTGAGCTGCTTAATTAATACAGCGTTGGGAAGGAAGAAATCCATGGCATGGCGGATGGGCTTTTTTCCTCCTTTCACGTATTCTGAAAGTGGTAATTGGGACTGGAAACCACTGGTGACTTGGTGGCGAGACCTGGTGAGTTTTCAGACCTCCTTTCAGTGACCAGGCCCTCCTTTGGAGACTGCCTCAAAAATGCTCCTAAGAAATGCGAGAAACAATTAAATAAAGGTGAAAATCCTTGGTTAGCCTGATGAGCCAACCAAGCAAGAACCAACAAACACAGCTGAGCGGTACCATCACCCTTCAAAGTTGCCCCGAGTTATTAACAGGCGCCTGCAGCTCTTGGTGTTTGCTGACGACCTGGGGAAGGAAGCACGCTGGATGTTGGCGCCAGGGATGACTAAAGGCACCATACACAAGAGAGCTGGTGAGAAACTAACACTTCTTGCCCTCGGGTGTTCACTTTGCTTGATGGTGAGATTTAGGATAGGAGTCTATAGGCAGTTCAAACTCAATGATGAATAATAAAAAGGTAATTCAGAAATCAAAGGTCAAACAGAAAAAACTGAGCCTTCGGATAATGATTATTTCAGCTGCTTGTACTACCACAGGCATTCTGTCTGTGTGGTCATTTATTTTCAATAAACATTGGATTCTTTTACTTCCTGGTTTCTGAAATTTTAAGCAGATTGTAAGTGCAACCTTGAGGGCTAAAAACATCCTACTGAACTCATCCCGTAACATCGGGCTCCCAAAATGTTGGCTTTTACTAAGACAGTATTAGCGTTGAAATTAATCAGAAATATTAGAAGTTACTGAGCCTGTAAACTCAGATTAAATCAATTTTCCTTTAACCAGTTTTATTCAGTCTTTGAACCTTCCCAGTAATGTGTGATTTCCCACGCGTGACTGCATAGGTGTCTGTCTGTGTGTAAAGGGCAGTGCAAGGCTTGTGGCCGCACAACGGCACTTTTAAAGGCGCTCTGAACAGCTGAAGGAAACGGGCAGCCTATGGCTTCCTTTGCTTTATGGTTTTCTGTTGCTTCTGTCGGTTAACCATCAGAAGTAATTAAGATCTGTAAGTTAACGTGGGTCATACCTATCGCTTCAGCAGGCTGCCAGGTACATTTGAAATCTGTTCCCCTCCCACACAAATGCTTATGTAAAAAAAAAAAAAGTTGTAACTGCTGGGCGGACTTGCGTTACTGTTTTCATACTGTAGTATTTTCACCAGCTTGCAGGTACCTCAAACAAACCTTGCATTTGGCTGAAGAGGCTTGTCAAAAGTTAGGAGTTGTCCTCCTGAAGCACAGACTCGTGTATAACTTGACACTCTACGTTGGCAGCTCATTGCAGAGTATGTTTCAGTATTTCAGAAAGACTAACCTTGAACCTACAAAACACTAAACCATTTCTTCTACATTATGTTTGCTGTTCGTGCTCTCTTTCCACCTAACCTTTTTGCCTGTGACTGACACAGGCACACTTGGAACTATCAGAAGAGAGTTACCCAGCAGCTTGTAGATTGCAAGCTATTCCTGTTTATTTTTTCCAATCCTCATTACATTGTTTCACGAAAAGGCTGTTCAGCAGCACAGTTTGTAAGCGATTGAGCAAAAAATCCATTCTAATAGGAATACTTCCTCTGTAGTTCGGACAGTCTGTGCCACCCATGATTAAATGTCAGTAAGGTTAGGGAAGTCCTACGTTCTGCTTTCTGCATCAATTCCAAGTTGCACAATACACATTATCTTTGATGACAGCAGATTTACGTGGCCAGAATAGGACACACTGGGTTGTACAGCCATGCATTGTGGTATCTTGCTGACCAACGTGAAGAGTGTTTAACACTCTGGTCTTACAAGAGTTTGGGTTCAGCCATACCCAGACCTTTTCTGTTGGTTGTGCAACTGACTCTCGCAAACTACTGTCACATTGTGTTTTAAGTTTGACTTTATTTCATACTTTTTTCCTGTGGCTTGGGTTAAGCTTTCTTTTATCTTGTGCCTTTCTTCCTGAAGAATGCATTTACAAGCATTCTTGGGAAGAAGCCTGCTAAAAGCACTACCATACTCAGCCTGGACCTCCCATCAAATAACATTCACATTCAGTAATTGCAACCTCATTTTTTTCATCTGACAATGCTTCGCACACTACTTTCTATCATATTATTTTCAGCAGCTAATAGTTATTGCACCCCTGTCCATTATTCATTAAACTATTCGAATTAGAGGGGAAACCCTGGCCTTTCTCATTCAAATCTATTAGATTAAAGATGTTGGCGTATGCAGGAAAAAGTGCCTGGTAATCCGAATTCCTTCTTTCAGGACACTTTTACACACAAACATCACAGCTACCCAGGGACTGATCCGTCCTCTCAGCAGAGTGCATGCGTGGTGTTACTTTGAATTCATGTCAGCTCTCAGCTGCTTTGTTGGTCTGAAAGAGGCATGCTTCGTGCTGCCCACCGGCAAAAGTCAACGTATTGTCTGCCTACACAAGCTTCGAATTGTTGAAGACAATCTCTGTTTTCCCTTGGACAAGATCCCATCAGAAACAATGGAGCAAGCTCTCTTGTTTACAGCTTAGCTATTATACAGAGAGCACAGACCCCAACGTCAGCCAATTTAGGGACAGTAATGGTTAGCTTCCTCATATGACAGCTGGAGAGGACAATTTAAGTGTGCAAAAATAATCTAAGCTTCTTTGATGAATGTTTCCATATATATACAGAAGATGATTAAGGCAGAGAACTGGTGGACCTAGATGCAGAAAAATCCGCCAAGACTCCGTTTGCACACACCTCAGACTATCTCAGTGGAGCGGCATGCGTCGTGCGTGCATGCGTCTGTCTGTCTGTCTGAGGGAGTCCCAGCCTGGGCCAAGGGTAAATAGCTGTTAGTTTGGGAGCCTGGAGGGGGGTTTTAAGAGGGCATGACACATGGTTACAGCAAGTTTGCGCAGACAGGGCCATGCAGCAAGTGCATTTGACGCTGGCAAAGACTTTGCGTATGGTAAGGCCTTAGGTATGCTATTAAAAAAAGGGAAAGTTTCTATGACTCTTACACCCACTTTAATGTTATTCATACTCACTCCACCTGTGCCCTTCTTGTGCATGATTTTTCCAGATGGCAGTGATCTTACTGTGGGCTGAAAACACGACTTTTAAACAGATACTGGAAAATATTTGCACAAAGTAAATTCTGAGCTTGTGAAAACAGAAGCCAGATTTTTGCTGATATAGTCCCTGAGCAAAAACTTAGCATGTGACTTAGGCTTCCAGCTAGACCTTCAACGAGAGGGCTCCCTTGATGTGCGCACAGAGCTCACTGTAGCTGGACAAGCCAGAATGTTCAGGAATACACAATGTTTCATTTACCATCTATAGAAATCGTTCCCCTCTAGCTTTAAAATGCTTGCTTTTTGCCATGCTAGTTTAACGGCTAGAATAATAACAGATCTGAGTTAAAAAGCAACAACTGTTCCAAATCCAGTGAGCAAGAGAGAGCTCAATAAGCCTCAAATATTACATCAACAAAAATACAGTAACCTTTTTTCAAAGCTCAAAGTCCTGTAAATAAGATAAAACTGTGCATCCAGTCAAATATTTGTTATGGAGAACTTCCACCCACAAACTTCAGTGTAATTCAGCTCACAGACTTTATGTAAACACAAAAGCAACCCTAAACTTGGCTCCACGGTTGATCATGTGCCTGGAAATTTGACACTGATCTCAACTGTGAGTTTTGAAAGCCGTTTACTAAAAACATCTGGGCTCCACTTGTTCTGTAAGGGATCCTAAAAATGGAATCGCTATTAACTGGAAACAACTTCTCTAGCTCCTTGGGCAAAACATTGTGCAAATTTTTCAGTCATTTCTTTTAGGTACCCAAATTTTTACATGTGGGAAACCCAGGTCTTAGGCAACAGGTTTTCACTGAGTACTTACGGCACAGAATGCAAATGACTGCGTTACGCAGAACTGCTAGTTCCTGGAAACACAGTCGTAAGACAGAAAGGCAAAGGATATTTAAAGTTACTCTAGGAAATTTGCTTAGGAGACGACTGAACACTAAGCTGTTCTCCTATAGGGAAAAAAGTCACAAAGACAAAATAATCCGTAACACTCTGTACTACAGGATTTTGTAGACAAGTAATATAAAACTCATTTTAGACAGACAAACATTTTCTAAGTTGTGTTATGGTTTTTTTCTCTCTCTGGAACATTTTTGCACACAGTCTAAATGAGATGCCCCAGGAGATTACACTTCTCTAATGTGTAATGTTTTAATTTAATTTTTCTTCTTTGGCTCTAAAAATGTGCTTAGAGGCAAGAGATTGAGGAAGAACAACGTTAATAATACAATAATTCTGTCTGCCTGGCACGGCCAGAAGCAGAACGTGGTGAATTTACTAGTATGTATCAGCCCTATTTAACCTAATTTCAAGACTGACTCCACCGCCTGTGACTGAAAAGCTCTAGCTCTGATCCCAAGGACAGCCTGTGCACTAGATGGACATACTGTAGCTTTCACAAGACAGATTTGTCAAGTTGCAAAAGCCACAATTAGTTTAATGTTGACATTCCACCACAGGCCACAATCCACAGCATTTGCTATACTGTCATCATCCTCTTGTAGTGTCATCCACTTTTTTCCCCTCTCAGATTTAGAAAGTCTTAAAAACAACGGGGTGGGGGGTGGGTATCATTCTCGTTCCCTGTTCCTGTTGGGGAACTTTTTCCTCAAATATTGAAAAGCTGGAAAAAAACCACTCTTGCAAATAGAACCACCCAGCTAGAGTCAACAACCATAGTTCTTAACACACCAAAAATCACCTCCTTCCTGTCATGAATTCCCCTGCAAAGAGGAAGGTAAGTATTCAAGCCTTCATGAATGATCAGGCAGCTTTCATTCTGAGTAGGAGACACAGGCAAAATGTCAGTTTTTAAAGATGAGGTTTCATTTGGGAACCTGTCAGAGAGACAAACGTTAAACAGATGTCCATCCCCCAGGCTGTCAGCTGAGGCCATCAGTTAATTTTGTGAGGATGCACAACAGCGAGCCTTAAGCACACACGCTGGATTTGGCACCCTAACAGCACTATGCCCGGCCCCACGGGCGACACAGGGAGCCGTCGTGCTCCCAGCACGGTGCCATGGCGCGTTGTAGGGTTATCAAGCAGAAGTAAGTGGTGGCACTGTACTTGGTCAGTGAGAGACAGAGGCTGGTGGGGGAAATAAGGCAGCAGCCTTTAAAAGCTTCCCTGTCCCATGACTGTGCCCATAAACCAGGCTATCCATCTGCCAATGCACGCTCGTATTTGCAATTATTGCTCGTCCCTGAGATGCCATTTTGACAATTTATGTAGCCTCAAGTTTGAACAGACGTTGTACAGCATTAAACCTTCCAGAGTAGGTGGTGTTTGCTTTTATATTTAGCCACCCAAAAAGGGGCAGGCAGACAAATGCTTTCAAGCATGATGAGAAGAAACAGGGAACTGGCAGTTAAACACCAGCTTAAAGAACACGCACCAGCCCGATAAAGCACCAGCTCCACCACAAAAGCAAGCAGCGACCTCTCTCAGGCAGGACGTGCTGATGGGGAGGGCACCTCCGAACTGCTGTTGTCGAGCAAGTCTCTCCAGGAACTCATTTCATGGCTTATTTAGAGGAAGTGAAGAGATTACATCGTCTTAGTGGCTTAGAAGAACTGGAGGGATTTTCTCTGTTAAGGTGAAACATAGGTTGGTGAGGGCAAGTAGAAAGCAGAGGGAGTTTTCTGAGCGTCTGTGGGAAAAGCTGGTTCCTGCTTTGCTATAAAGGGACACTGAAAACACCCATGTGGTTTATGCAGCTGAGATGCAGCCACAACTCCCCAGGCTCCACACACACAGCCACTTGCACACCTTTCCTGCTGGGTGTTATTTCCTCCTAAGCCATGTCCAGCCCCTCGCCATCGGGGTAAAAATATTTAAAAGCAGTTCAAAGGGCTCAAGTTGGATCTGCTCCTACATATCCTACCTGTGGAGCAGCCAGCTAGTTTTGAAATGCAGAGTATTTGCCCCCGCAAAGTCACCTCCAGATGAGCTGGACGCAGCTCCTTCCACAAGCCAGCAGCAGCCGGTGGGGAAGCGATCCACTGCTGCTTTCCCTGTGCCATAACCGCTTCTGCCCCGCATGCTGAAGAAACTGTGCAAGAGGAGAGCCAAGAGGAGAGTCTTAGAACCTGGTTCACCCTTTTCAAATTTAGTCCACAACAGCATTTGTGGGGAATAAAAAGCAATGAAACTGGACAGAGAGAGAAATAAAATGGGGAAAATAGTCAGCAGGCTCTACTGGGGCAAGACCTGACTTTGATATTAATACAGAGGATCGGATATGAGGACCACGTATATGTTGTCATCTTCAACTCGGCAGATGTTGGACCGTGCCCACAGATAGCAACATTTCAGCAACCACTAAAACAGTTACAGAACAGGCCACCTGCTCCATGCAGTCAGCTAGATAACACACAAGCGCAGCTACAGGAGTATGCGCTGCTGTAAAAAGGAGTATATAAACTCCCTAGCAATCACATCTGGCTATTTCAGACTGTTGCACTAGCTGCGTTGGCAGACGTTCTGCTGAACAGACTAGGAAGAATCATTAAAGCCAGGCAGACCACGAGCCTCTTAAACCGTAGCCATCAGCTAACGTTGCCCCGTGTTTTTGGTCAGCGTGCTGGAAAGATACTCCCACTAAAAGCTGTTATTATCCGTCTCGTGTGGTAGCAAATAATGGCAGTCTGCAAGGCTCTCAGACTTTTCTAGGATAGCAGCCAGCTTCATTTCAGGTTTAAGACAGCCGAAGGTCTGTCTTAGGGAATCAGCCCCTCCCCTCAGTTGCTCTATGAGTAGTCCTGCTCAGTCATGCATGGCCACACTGCCCAAAACCTGTCTATTTAGACAGTGATGACCAAGACTGAAACCAGTCAAATCAGGAACTTCCCAGTCCAACAAGAAACAAAAATATTTCTGCTCCACACTTATTTAGCACAGGCTGGACTCCTTGCCTTTTGTTTGATGCTCCTCGTTGCTTCTACAAGCCATTGTGAAAGGGACAAAACCCGCAGGACAGCAGCAGGCTCGGAGTAAAGCTACACCGTGCAGCTGAAACATTCACACAGCTTGAGGTTGTCAAAAAGGGGAGACTGCATCCCTCACACACACACAAACATACACACACTTCATTTGCCTCTTTTCCCTGTCTCCAGCCACCCTACTTACCCCCACACTAGCTTCAATGTTCATCAGGACTTCAACAGGCCAGTTCAGCTCATGAACCTAGCAGAAAACAGAAGAGGAAAAAGCAACCACTTTTGGCCAGTTTCCAGGGTTGGCTTGGCCGATGGATGGATGTAACAAGCTCCAAAGTCAGGAGTGGGAGGACAGCAGGTTGCTAGATCAGCTCAAGCATGCAGGTTATGCCTTCATGCTGAGGTGGATGAGGGGTGCTGGCCAAGCTCCGCAGCAATGGGAAGCAGAAGGAGGGGGGAGATAGAAGCGAACTGCTTCAAATGCCACAGCCAGATCCTTGAGAGGTAGTATACACACTCCCTGAAAGCAGAGGGTGCTTCCTCACACCTGCCGTGGCCAAGACGTTTGTTCCCAAAACCGCATGGGCTATAAATCCTGTGCCTAATTTGGTCCATGTAACTTCCTGTTTAGACAAGCCCTCTGAATTTCTGCTGGCTGTCACGATCCCACCAGTACACCTCCACAAATGAAATTAAAGTTTCCAGTGTGTGTGTGTGCAAGCCAAGAAAGGAAAAAAGCAACAACAAAACAGGAGGCAACCGAAGCCTTGCTCACAGGGCTCAGTCAGTGCAGGCCTGTGATACGCTCCGATGGCAGCGAGGCCCTGAGCACACGGTGGTAGCAGGGTTAGGACCTTCAAGTGTTGCAGGGCAGATGGAGATGAGACACACCGAGGAGACAGCTCACAGCCAGCCACTCCTCAGATGGGGACTCGTGCTGAAACGGCAAAGGCTGAACACCTAGGATTTGGCCAAGATGCCAGGACACTAAGCAGTGAAGATGTTAAATCAGGCCCAAAAGGGAAGCGGCTGTAACGAGTTCTCTTACAAAGCGTTTCTCCAGTCAGGAGGTACAGATTGAGCAACAGGCTGACGTCAGCTAAAATAACAGGATGGTGGAGGGAGTGGCTCAGATGCTAAACCATGCGGATGTTACTTAGGACACCGTGTAAAACATAATTTCTGATTGGGAAGAAAAATAAACCAGAATTGCACCATTGTTACTTAATCCAGGAAACTGTCAGTGAAGTTCAGCTGTATGATCTGGCTCAGCATGACCACACAAAAAAGCTACCAGCCTTTTACTGGAGTTCGTAAGCGACTGCGTCGCTAGCCACAGCGAGGCTTAACTAACAGTGAAGACTGCCTGACATAGGCAGGTCCTACTTCTTTCCCTGCCCCTACAGCCTCACGATAGCAGAGCTTCCCTGGAGAAGATGCTGTGTCAAGTCCAGGTCCTTGCCCAGCAAGGAGGATGCACGCCGGCCCTTGCTCACTCATTATCCCGAGTGCCTACTTTTGGAAGCAAGGGCCAAATGGATTTGCCATCAAACCTTGTGCTTATTTAACTCCCACTCTTATCACACACCTCTTTGATTGGTCAGTGCAGATCCGCAGACAAGGAAAAGGCTGTCTCACTGCCCTGTTAAAAAACAATTTTGGATTTAAGATACCCAATAAGCCAGAACTGTCCATATATACTTTGCCAACAATTATGACTGGTCTAAACACTAGATAAGTGATATTTGCTGATCCTGCCATTAAGCCATAGAGTAGCCTTAGGGCAGCACATGAGTCCTTACAAAAGATCTCCACTATTTCTCTACCTTTGTTATTTGCCCAGAAGCTCACTTGTTAAGAAAAGCCTGTGTTTACTCTCTGTTTTCTTCATCTTTTCATATACTTTGGAGTCACCAGGGTCTACCTCCCTCCCTGTAAATGTGAACATTCCAAGATGAACAGGGTGAACCAGCTAGGTTGTCAGCCTAGTAAAGAAAAGAACAACCACTTCCAGTGTTTTCTACCAAAAACCCTTCTCCTTTGCATCGTTAGCTTAGTCCTGCCTGCAAGGCCCTGTGTCATCACTAACCTCCTCAGGTGGGAAGGGTTCAATACCTTCTTGCTCTGCTCTAGAGGCCAGAAAAGCAGCTCAATCCAGAAGTGGCTCAGTACAGGAGAAAGAAGTACTTCCTAAATGACTTCAGCCTAAACTGGCCCATAGTCACATCACAGTAACACAACCGTACAGAGGCCTACAATAACAAAGCTGGCAAACTAGTTAAAAAGCTGGAAATTGAGAGGACTGAAAAGGAAGAAAGAAGGGGACTGAAAATCTATCTGTTTCTACAGCCACATCCAGCATAAGAAACACCAGTGCATGGAGAGACTGAGGAACGGGAAGAGCAAGCGACATCTTTATTACTTTAGATCAAGAAACGTTCTCTTCTTGTCCTGAGTCCTTCAGATGTGCCTTCTTCCAGAAACAATTGGTAGGAGACAGTTCTACCCCTTTCCCCATATCACCCGCAACCATAATCAGACAGACCTCTCCTTGTTTCAGTCAGTTCCTGCTTTCCTGTTAGAAGGGAGTATCAGGATTGCGCAACAGCGACTACAAAAGCAACCAAACCCTAAGGACTAGGAATCGGGAAGCTGACACAATCTCTTCCTGACCAGCACATGACCTTTATTCATTTTCCTTCTTGATAACGAGATAGCATTTCATTTTCAGGCAACGTGTTTTGTCTGACATCAGCAATAACCAAACTAAGAAAGGCACTGCTAATTTGCCAAGAGCAAATTTTAAAAAGCATTTTTTTTTCACCTTTGAAAACTAGCGGATTGTCCCTGTGTTATACCGCAAGTCAGGGGATATGTGAAAGGTTACAGCACTTAGCTTTAATTTCAGAGTTCAGTTGTCTTGTGAAGAATGCTGTCCTTTATAACTCTCTCTAGGAAGATTTCAGAAACTTTGTTAATATTGCCATCTTGCTTCCAGCACCAGGATTACAGTCAACAGCTAGCACACCGAGAAGTTGCTCAGGAACTCCCAGCACTCCTCCTCCTCCTCCTCCCATTTCAACCTCTTCCCCACAAAACACAGAGATTTAATAGAATTTGGGGGAGGGAGGAAGGACAACAGAAAACTGCCAACTGCCAGTGGTGCCTTCCGGTATCATTACCATTTGCAGAGCTAACACACCCACCTAATCCCATCATCGTAAAGCAAGAAAGCTCACTTTCCTGTAAGTACTTTCCACTTTGTTGGTCTTCATATACATTAGCTCTGCTTCCTCAAGCTGTACAACTGTGTCATAACTCATCTGAGTCTTCTTTCCCTTAGCAGAACCAGTCTGAGTGACACTTCCACCTCATCTGTCTGCCTAAGGCTGCCTGTAACATCAGGCCATCTCCCTGCTCTCAAGCCTTCGCCAGCCTGTGACCCAGAGCTGCTCCAGCTCAGCGCGACCTCAACTTCCCGTTACAGCAGGCAAGCACACCCTGCCAGCCAGCGGGGCCAAAGCAAGTCACCAAGCAAACTTAAGTACTGATACAGGCCTCTGGTGTCTGTGTCAGTGCAGCTCCGGGGAGGAGGGAAACAACGGCAAAAGAGAGAGGCAGGCTGGGTACAGCACTGAACTGCCCTTCCCCTCCTTCCAGCCCTGCTGCTCGCCCCGCTCACCCCCATCAGCAGTGAACCAGAAACCAGCACCCACCCCGCAGGCACCTCCTCACCCAACAGGACCAGGAGCGAGAGCGGCCACGACAGCCAGGCGAGGCCTTGTCCCGCCCGGGCAGCACCTGGCCCCGTTACCAGCCCAGCCACCAGGCCCGGCCTCCCTCCAGGCAACAGCGGGGTAGCTCAGGCCAGGCCTGGGGCCCCGGACGGAGCTTACACGGGGAAGGGGAGCGGGGCCCCGGTGGGGCCGGGGCGGTGGAGCCTGCGCCGAGCCGCCAGCGGGGGGAGCCCCTGCCTGCGCTGCCGCCGCGCGGGCCGCAGGGAGCGCTGCCGGCGGAGGAGCTCCCAGCTGAGCCAATCAGGGAGCTTCGTGAGCGGGGCCGGCGGGGCGCCTGCGCCGCTGTCCCGGAGCATGCTGGGAGATGTAGTCCCTGGCAGCGTGGCGGGAGCGCGGATCGCAGGCCGCCCCCGCGCTCAGCGGGGCCGCTCCCGGGGCCTGTGGGGAGCCCTCTGCGGTTCGGCGGGGTGCTGTCGACTGGCTGGGGCGGCTCGCGTATAGTTCTCTCCTCAGGGTCACTTGGAGGCCGGCATCCCCCAGTGCTGCCGCAGGCGGGGGTCCCGGGCCCTGCGGGGCCGGCCGGGTGTTGCCATGGTGATCAGGCCTCGGTGTCGTGGAGTGATGACGTCGCCACAGCGCCGCCGAGCGGCGTCTTGCTGGGAAGCGTAGGCCGGGGAGGCGGCTTGCGGGCGTCCTGGTGCCCGGCAAACCTCTGCCTGAGGGGAAAGAGGGCCGGGGACAGCCCTGGCAGCCGCCAGCTCCCGGGCTGGGTTCTCCAAGTGCTGTGGGGCGAGGGGGGCTCGCACGCAGCCGGGCCCCGGGCTGCCCTGTGCTGAGGAGCCCAGCGAGGGGGATGCGGCCTGGACATGGCAGGGAGCGGGTGATGTCTGTCAGTAGCGCATACAAACAAAGGACAGCCAGGATTTAACAAGCTCCAGGGTAAACATTTGCGTGGTCCCTCCTCTTGTAGGACACAGAGGAGTCTCCGCTGGCCAGGCAGGCCTGGGCCTTTGCCTCCTCCCCAGAGCAGAAAGGCACCATTTCAAGCTGCCATCGTTCGCCACATCCAACCAGGACACTGATGACACCGGTTCACAGATAACTGGCAGTAACAAGCGATAGGACGAGAGGAAACGGCCTCAAGTTGCGCCAGGGGAGGTTTAGATTGGACATTAGGAAACACTTCCTAATGTTGGGTTGTCAAGCATTGGAACAGGCTGCCCAGGGAAGTGGTGGAGTCTCCATCCCTGGGGGTATTTAAAAGACGTGTAGATGTGGTGCTTAGGGACATGGTTTAGTGGTGGACTTGGCAGTGCTAGGTTAACAATTGGACTCGATGATCTTAAGGGTCTTTTCCAACTTAAATGATTCTATGATTATTTCCTTATTTTCATTCTCTTTGTGATTATAATAATTTCTGTGCTGGCATTCGTCCTTTTGATTCTGTGAGCTACTAGCAACTCCAGACTGAACAGTCTAGGTCTGCCTCTGATTGTACTGTAGCTTCCTACACACCATCTCACAGCTCTTTCCACAACTTGGTTTTCTCAGCAGCCTGAGCCAAGGTTACACAGTTGGGCTATCTTAGAGTTGGACCTTGGACTCTTGACACAGAGGGAGGTGAAAGCTGAGGAGAAGATGAAAGGGGGAGGGTTACAGGGAGACGTTTATAATCTATAGGAGGAAGGTAAAGAGGAGCACACCTAGCATATCTTCTTCATGGAAACTGCACCAAATACAACGGTGTGCTGCAACTTCACAGAACAGTTAAATTGCATCTTCAATTTTCTGTTGCTGACATTTATACCTAACAGGCACACATAAAAAATTTTCTTCCGCTGAGGTTGCTAACCTAAGAAATGACTATTTTCACTGTTTAAAAAAGCCATGATTATGTATTTTCTGGTGGGAACATGTGAAAGAAGATGAAACAACCCAGGGCCACGTCAAGTTGGTCTTCAGGAGATACAGTTATTAGGAATCATCGAATCGCTTGGATTGGGAGGGGTCTGAGGGAGTCACCTAGTCTTCCCTGCCAGCATCCCAATGCTTTTCAGCTGAGCTGCGCCAACCAGTAGGTCCACAACCCGTCTCGGTGGTTGAGGGTTGTTCTGGCTCAGGGACAGGACAGGGTGCTTGTCTTTGCTGAACCTCAGGAGGTTCCTCTTGGCCCATTCCTCCAGCTCATCAAGAGTGCCTCTGAAGACTAATCCTGCCTTCACAGCTATGAACTGCGCCGCCCCTCCAGTTTACCATTACCTGAAGACTTGCTGAGGTGCCTTCTGCCCCTTGTGTCGGTAACTGATGATGCTGAACAGGCTCGACTCCAGTGTTGTTCCTTGAGTGATGCCACCCATAATTGGCTGCCATTTGGACTTCAAGCTGTTGACTACTGCACTTTTACCTTGAAGGTCCTGCCCCTCATCTTTACCCTGCCTGCCTGGCAGGGGGGCAGCTGCCGTTCCCCATCTCCTTCACCACCACTCCGCAGGAACAGGCTCCCAAGGGGGAACACAGGAGCATTTCTCAGGCTGGCAAAGGATGGGATTAGGAAACCCGTAGTTTAGCTGCAGATTCCTTGCAGACAAGGAATGGGCAAGGGCGACTGGAACGGCTTCTACAGACACCAGCAAGTGGAAAGCCAACAAAAAATGGGTCCAGTGCTGAAATGACAGGAGCCAAAGAAGAGGCCCACTGCACCCATGCTGCAACAGTATATTAAGCAGGATATAATTAATATTTGTTTATATTGAATCCAGACACCAGTGTACTGCAGAAGTATATCTTAACATCGGTGTACGTGTTTTGTAACTGTGATGCTGCCGATACCATAACCATCAACAAGCATTTCATAACACAATTAAGCAGAAAAAAAAAGTAATTATGCCGCAAGAAGAGAGACAGGAGCTTGCGGTATAGAGGCAGAAACAGATTGTGGAAAAACATATGCAAGTAGTAAAATCTTCAAGGTGAGAGCACAGGACGAGAACAAGCATGAAAGATGTCTGGTGGGAGCAGAACAGGCAGGAAGAACGCCTGGTGAAACTTGAAGAAGTTCAGTCCTAAAAACATGATAAACTATATCCTATAGACTCCCTTTATAGAAAGTGAAGAGAAAGAGATCCTTCTGGGAACGGATCCATCTGACCTGGGCTTTTCTTTTATGATAAGGTGAATCACTTTCTAAGTTGACTACTTTTTTGCAGTGATTACCAAATGAACCTGGGAAGCTAGTTCACATGCAGGTATTCCTACCAAGTCACCTACATTTAGTCAGGTGGATCCCATCACTTCTATTTTTATTGTGTATTGCGCCAGAAACACACTGTATCGTTTTCACTTCTAAGAAAATCACTGAGGAAACACTGTTCTCTCTGCTGCTCTCCTTAGGGCATCCTTCACCAGTTTGTTCCTCAGGCTGTAAATCAGGGGGCTCAGCATGGGAAAGATGACAGTATAAAACGCAGAGATCACTTTGTCTGCGTCCAGCGAGTAGCTGGAGGTGGGTCATAAATATGTGGAGAGAGCCGTAGAATAACCCTACGTAGAATAACCTCTAAGATGGGAGGTGCAGGTGTAGAAGGCTTTGTGCCTGCTATCTGCCACATGGATCCAGAGGATGGTGCTGGGGATGCAGGCATAGGAGACAACGATGGTCAGGAAGGTGCTGGTTTGTATAAAGCCACACAGGGTGACGAGGGGGACCTCGCTGATGTGTGTATTGGAGCAGAAGAGCTCCAGCAGTGGGGGAATGTCACAGAAGAAATGGTTGATCACGTTGGAGCCACAGAACGACGACATGAACGTGAAAGACGTGCGCACCAGCGAGATCAGAGCCCCGCTGAGATAAGCCCCAGCTACCATGGAGGTGCAGACCCTGCGGGACACAGTGTAGAGAAGAGGATGGCATATGGCCATGTAGCGGTCATAGGCCATCGCAGCCAACATGGGCACTCGGCATCAGCGAAGGCAGCAAAGAGAAACATCTGCGTTGCACAGCCAATTGAAGAAATGTCTTCCGCTGTGCTAACAGATTCACCGGCATCTTGGGAGCAATGGCAGATGACAGCTATGGTCTAAGAAAGATAAATTGCTTAGGAAATAGTACATGGGGGTATGAAAGCAGGCATTGAACTGGACAAGGCCAGCGTTCCCCACAAAAGTGGCATAAATGAGTAGGAAGAGCCCAAACAAAGATATCTCCACTTCTGCATGGCTGGTGAAACCCAAGAGAATGAACTCGGTCAGTGCGCTGCAGTTTTCTTCAGGCATTTCATTACCTTGTGTTTGGCTTCATACACGTAAGATTTGTCAGGGGATCAGTCGGTCCTCATGGGTAAGCAACACACAAACACATTACATCCTTCACAAGATACAGGTAGTGGAAATGTAAGCATCTCACCCGGTATCAGAGGGGGAAACCAGTGGCTTAGATGATGGCCATTAGGAGGACCTTCAAAGAGAGCTTCACAAACACACTTTATATGTAGAATTCCTTCCTGTATATTCCTTTCATATATATGAAATAGGACCTCAGATAGGATTTTATTTAAGAGCTAGACCATAGTGCAGGTATAGAAGAAACTTTGTATGATATATCACCTGAGGAAAAACATATTAATTGAGTATAATAGCTGTTACACATTTACCTGTGCAAACAGTAGAGTAAGGAGTTCAGGCACAGTTAATAATGACCTTTCTGAGTCAGCAGTGAAATTGAACACTGGAAAAAGGGGATTGAAATGCTGGAACATAAGCAGTTTTTTTTTTTTTTTTAGACAAAAAGACATAATTAGTTTGGAACAAACACAAATCATTGTGTTTAAAATAAATGTTGCATCTCATTATGGGATTTCTTACAAAATATTTTGTGGGTTTATTTTCCTGAGGCTGATTAATTGTTAAGCAATTGATGAAAAGAAAGCCATGAATATTGTTTTTAAAATGTTCAAACACAAATATTTTTAGATTTTCCAAGCAATTTTCCCCACATTTTTTTTTTGGCTGAAACTATTAATTGAATTTGAATTAGACTCCGTCCCCTAGAAAATTAACTCTGGGAATTAAATTTAGCTTTCCAGAAAAAGTGCATATTTTAGCTTAACTTTGCAAAAGTTAAGATGCATTTCTGTTGATGCCAGTAAAAATTCTAGGCAGGGCAGATATATCTTGCTCACCTTTACGTTTACAGGAAATGTAAGGATTACAAAAGGACATCTGATAAAATAACTGCTAACACAGGTCAGTTAAATAATCTTGTAACTATCAATGCTGTGTGGACAAAGTCTATGTTCCTGAAGAAATAATAATAATCTAAGCTGCTTCATTCAGGGTAGGATACTAGGTGGTTACAGTAGAGTCTGGAGGTTCAGAAAGGAGGGCTTCAGTTCCCAACTGTTTCCAGGTGCTCTAGTTGCAATGAATCTCACCTGTAGTTGGCTTTCTAAAGGTTGGTCTGAGTGCATCATCTTCAGTTCCGTCTGTAACCGTTACAGAGGGTTAGGTGGGATGCATCATACCCTGGATATGTGCATGTCTGTTGATGAGGAAGGAAGCCTGGATGACCAATATAGATTCACTGCCAAAATTTTAGATGGTTACACTCGAGTGAGATGAATCCCGTTTTAGACAGCTTTGTTTGATCTTGTCTTTCAAGATCCTTCATTCTTGGTGAAGGCTTGGTGCATGCTAAAATCTGAATCATTTTCTGGCTGCTGTTTACTCCAGAAAATATCTGGGGTGACTCAGGTCATGACATTGGTCCCCCAGTTACGTTCCTAGAATAAGGTGACAAAATTTCAATCGTGTTTTACTTTTAGCCAAGATCAGTTAAACAGTGACCGTGTAACATTACAATTGATTTTGACACTATCACAGGCAATTTGAGAGATTTCTGGTGAAAGTAAAAAAATAACCTTCCTGCCCTGAAATACATGCTATGGTTACGCACATGTAGCTGTTTCTTCCTATTTTCAACTGTTGATCATGCTCTGAAGTTTAGGTACAGAAATCCTACCAGCTGCTAAAAATTCAGTGGTCTCTGATGAAGACCTGCAAGAGATTTCAGTTCCCAGATCAATATTTTAGGTGCAAAAATTAATAAAAAATAAACTCCCCCCTTTTTAAAGATATATTCATAATTATTTTTTCTTTTGTTGTATTGTGATGTAGTAACTCCTTTCCTTTAGTGCATCTGAAATTCATTCAGTCAACAAGGCAACTGATTTAGAACAATTTCTACACAACTCCCTGAATGGAAGGAAATTTTATTCACTAGGAGACTTACCTGCTAGGGAATATTTCTTTTTTTCCTGGATGCAGGAAATGTTTCTTTTGGGGAATGTCACAGATTTTGTATCTTCCGTTTGGACACGGGAGACCATAATGTTCTCAAGGGAAGAGCAGAACAAACTATTAAAATGCTACTGGTGTTGTCTCAGTGTGGAAATGTTTCAGTGAAACGATATGCTCTAAAGATATTGTAAGCACTCTTGGAAATGCCTCTAACATTTCCTTTGGCGGGAAACACATAAACAGTATTTTTTTAAAGCATCAAAACAGTGCTGAAACAAGGATGGACATTTTAGCAAAATGAAGTCCCAACCTGTGATCTGGAATCACGGATAAAAGGCCACTGGGACCCTGAAGCAACCGCTTTTTGAAAAAAATTCAAATGCACCTTGAAATGATCCTGACAATTTAGAAAATGGAATTCAGGCAGTCATTAGAACTTTTGGTAACGTGATTAGGATCATATCAAATTAAAAGGTGCTGGTTCTCAATAGCTAAGGGCCCTATATAATACAGAAATTATACACCCAGAGGAAGATTTAGAGTAGTTTAACTTGTTGCCTTACTACTTATATTAAGCAGTAGTTAATCCTTCATTAATACCAATTTGGTTTAAAAAAAAAAGGAGCTAATCCTTGTTCTTTCACAGGAGACTGATATTAATTGACCTAAAGGCATTCAGTGAATAAAGTAAGAATATCCAGCAGCTATCTAGGTGGTCAGATACAATAAAAAAGCTTTCAATTCAGCCTATTCACTAGCAGATGTTTACCTTGTTTGACAAATGTGCAGCTGATGTCTTTTTCTGTGAGGAAACTTGGGTAACTTTCAACATTTTTATTCCCCAACTAACAAGCTTTATTTGCATTGCTTGCCTTTTCCTTCCATCTAGTTCGCGTGTGCAGTGGAGGGCATATATATGTTCATAGGCAAGCACTTAAGGTCTTACGGTTTTATTTCATCTGAACTGAGCCATTCCTCCCAGTGGTCTCCAAGATCATCTAAATAGGATGAGGACAACTTTGAGGCATGCATTTTGTGTTGGGCAGTACACCAGACCTCAAAGGCTCTGGAGGTCAGAGGAACCACAAAAATGCATGAAAATTCATCTTAACTAGTTTTAGGCATCTAAAAGTTATTAATCTAAGTTAGTTGTGTTCTTTTAGCTATCATTGGCAAGAAATAGGCACTTCCAAAGGACGACTCATCCCATCGTAAAATAAGTTTCTAAGGAAAATAGCTTGTGTTGCTTTCTGCAGGTCTCTCCCCTCCCACACTGACTATAAAATAAGCCCAGACGGCTAGGTTAGGCTTGCATAGCTCAATTTTATGCTGCTGAAATTATACAAAATGGATCTTACCCTTCCTATCCCCCATACCCTGTCCCTCAGCACTTACGCAGAACACAGCTTGAAGCTCTGGGGTGTGAGTTCACAGATGACACCCCTGAGGCAAGACTCTAGACACTGACCAAAGCAATCACATGGGAGGAAAGCAAAACAGCACAGCAGAATTGATTTTTATTTCTCCCATTTCAACGACCTGTCTGTGAAGAAATGGGAAAGCTCCACGAAGGCTTCCAGTAGCCAGTGATGGATGTATTTGGACCTTCTGAAACTCTGGGCAGGGGCTAAACTGTGACATGACAGGGATGTAATGGATGCTCTGGTTTGGGCAGGGGGAGTGATGTGGGAAAGCCCCTCCAGAGGAATATGGGAAAATTACCATGTTTGGATTGTTATTCATTTCTGTGCTCTTTCATTTGATATTCTTAGTATGGGGTTCATCATTCAACTTAATCAATTAAAAGTTACTTGTCTAAGCCTAACTTCTAGGCTACTCCTATAATCCATGTAGAGGAATAATCACTCAAATCCTAGAAAGTATCCAGAGCACAAACATCTATATGCAGGCTACTGTGGACATTGCTTATCTGTGTTCAGGAGAGGACTGCGTATCTCTCTTCTGATCCAGTTGTGCTTTCAGGGACCAGTCATGTGTCTAGTATTAATCAGCTACCTAGTATTAATCAACTCTTTCAGATGACTACAGACTGTAAATCAGTAAAAATACATGTTAATGGTCCAACAAGGAAGACTGCCAGCGATGTAAACTATCTTTAGATGAAATAAAGAGAATGCAGGCTGGAATTCAGCTTGCATGTGTTGGTATTGTTTCATGAGGTCCAAGCAAAAACTTGAAATCATGATTACCCTCCCTTCAAGTCAGCTCCTTCTAGTTCTTATATAAAGGCTGATCATTTCATGAGGCCAGTGATCCTCTGCAGCCTCTTGCTCTGTATGACCCCATGACTTAGAGGACCTGTGGCCAGAGAGAAAGTGTCATCTATGTAAAAACAACACGAAAAGAAAGCTCCAACTTACTGTCAAAATAAATGATAATATTACCTAGAGAAGAATATGAATCCTCTGCTTATGTTCTGGAGGTTTTCTTCATTGTTGTTATTTTTTTTCCTTAACGAGCTCTCTATTCATAAACCAAAGACCTCAGCAGACAGCAACCATTGCATCACTCAATGGGATCCCTCCGGGACACATTCAGCACTTCAGGGAAGCTGATTGTGAAAGCTGATTGTGAAAGCTGATTGTGAAGACCTTGCCATTCCCCTGCTGACTCTGCATACCATCTCATCTGTAATCAATGCCAGACGGGGAGGAGCAGAATGTGCCAACAGCTTACTTGATCCTGAAGTCAGAGCTTCTCTAAATGCCATTGTGCATCCAGCTTCCTAGCAGCATTTGTTCCCGAGGAAAAGAAAGCATCATTTTTAACGTTAGTTTCCAAGGTAGGAAACATATCCATAGTCTGAAATATTATAAAAACTGACAGACTGTTAATTGTGTCACTGTTTTATTATCTATCCTTACACTGTACCTTAAATCTTGCACACAGAATGCACCTAATTGCAGTCTATGCTCATATGCACAACATTAAAAAATTAATTAATTAATTTTCATGTAAGGAATGCTGAAAGTAAAGTCTATGAAAAAATAATGCAGTCAGAGAGGAAAATTGTTTTGACCTGAGCTGGATTATTTTTCTTATTTTGGAAAATAGGACAACAAATACTTGTGAATGTCCATGGCTTCTTTTCCTAACGTGTGGAGACTTTTGGACTCTTGCTCCTGGAAGTTTGTACTTAGAGTGAAAAATGACATTCAGGTCAGTACTTCACAAGAGAGGTCTCTGCCCTCAGCTGGGGCAGATCTGTGATAGCTGCAATTCAGCCATTCTCTGTGGTTACAGCAGATGCAGGGTTTCAGTCTTAATCTCAAACCACCAATATCCACATAAGTTCTAATATTGGCTTGATGAGCACTGAAATGTGGGGTTACAGCAAAAGAAGAATCATTTAACAGCATCAACTTGTCATACAGACTGTAGTGTTGGTCACTACAAATAGTCCAACTGACTTGTCTAGAATTTCCGATAGCGCAGAAAATTATTAGCAATCAAGCTGTTGGGCTCTGCAAGTTGCCGCTAATCCATTGAACTACTGTAACTGTCTGAAAGTGCACTCTTAATTACTCTCAATACAATGCAAACAACAGCTTAAAAGATATTTCAATCATTCAATTGTTTCAGTAAGAAGCTCCACCTTGCAAGCTTACGCATTCATTTAATACACCTGCAATTAACGGTTCTCATTTTCTACAGAACTCTAAACAGAAATGTCAAAACAAGACCACAATCTGAAAATGAGAGGCATTTTTCTTGAAGTCAACGTTTTAACAGGAGTGAAAAGGTAATGATGAGATAATAGTGTTCTTTCCTTTGTTTCACCCATAGACATGCTGTTATTTAACATGCCTATGAAGTCTGATGGTCTGATTTGTCTGACTAAATATTGCCTACAGAGATAGAGTTCTACAGTTTATCTAATCATTGTGTGCTCTTTATAAGCAGTGATGAGAAACTGGCACCTCTAAGAGGCAATTCATTTCACCCTAAGTAAGTAGACATTTTAACTAGCTTACATGAATTTTGCCTTAAAGTGCCTACTTTTCTACAACTCTAAATGAAGCCTTGAATGGCTACCTCAAATGTAGCTATCCACTAGGAAGTAGGTAAATTAGGCAAGAGGGATTCTGTCTTCAGTGTCAGCTCCTATGTTTCTTTCAATTTATATGCAACTCCTTTCTTAACGTTGGCCAAAACAAGTGTGATTTTGTCAGGACGGATGTACAGACTTTCCTCCTGCCATTAGCATCAACTGGTTCAGGGACGCAGGGCAAGGTCCATGACTACACTGCCCCTGTCTTCTCCTTTGAATTGTTATGTTTGGAATCAGCAAATAAACTTGAATGAAATTATCATCTGCTTTTTAACATAAATTGCTTGTCTACGTGGATATTTTTTTTTTTATTTGGGGGTATCTTCCTATGAGGACTTCTCCTCAGAACTGCACTAGCCAACTTAAATGTCATCCTTTGAAGCTGAGAGCCACTATTTAAGAACAACAGAGCAGATAACCAGAATCATCCTGTTATTCCTCCTAGGCACCATGGACACAGATAAGAATTTGAGAAAATTTAACAATAGAACTAACCAGGAAATATTAAAAAAGATCAGAATGAATAACAAGTTTCTCCTCTTTCCTGGAACAATCTCAGCAATGGAACAAAAGTAATCCTTCTTTGAGACTTCATTGCCGAAGTGTTAAATGGATAACAGCAAGCTTCTCAAGAGAATTGAGTTAAGCATCCAGTTCTTGCATACTAACAGCTAGGTTTCCATTAAAATAAAGCAGCATCCAATTTTCTTCTACTACATTCCTGCCCGACGTTCCCAGCATCATTATGACTTATTCTTCTATCCAGAGTTGTAACTTATTTGTCGTCTTTGATTTTTCTCCCTCTTAAAGATTCAGGTTCATTAACAGGATGGTCAGAAGAAACAAGACAACCGTTGATGAGTTCATTCTCTTGGGAATCACAGATATTTGGGAGCTGCAGGTCATTCTTTTTGTGCTGTTCCTTCTGATCTGTGTCACCTCGTTGGTGGGGAATCTCGGCATGATTGCATTAATCAGGCTTGACTCTCGACTCCACACCCCCATGTACTTCTTCCTCTGCCACCTCTCTCTGGTAGACCTAGGTAATTCCTCAGCAGTTGCTCCCAAAATGCTAGTGAGCTTCTTTGAAGAAAGGAAAGCCATCTCTCTGCTAGGGTGTGCAGCGCAGATGTACTTTTGTGGAGTCTGCATAATCACCGAGTGTTACCTGCTGGCTGTGATGGCCTATGACCGGTACGTGGCCATCTGTAACCCTCTGCTCTACATGGTCACCATGTCTCAAAAGTTTTGTGTCCAACTGGCTGTGGGATCCTACATTATAGCTGCTGTGAGTCAAACAGTGCTTGTCAGCTCAGTGTTCAGTTTACACTTCTGTGGCCCTAATGTCATCAATCACTTCTTCTGTGACATTCCTCCGCTCCTGAAACTTTCCTGCTCCAGTACTACTGTCAATGAACATGTGCTTTTTACCATTGCTACTTCTATTGCATTCAGCACTTTAGCATTCATTGTTGTCTCTTATAGTTATATCCTTACCACTGTCCTGAGGATCTGCTCCTCAGAGGGCAGGCACAAAGCTTTCTCCACCTGTGCCTCACATTTGACATCAGTCTCAATTTTTTACGGGACTATGATCTTCATGTACCTCCGCCCCAGTTCTAGCTACTCCCTGGACCAGGACAAAGTGGTGTCTGTTGTCTACACCATGGTGATTCCCATGCTGAACCCCCTGATCTACAGCCTGAGGAACATGGAAGTGAAGGATGCTCTCAAGAGACTCCTAGAAAAAGTTCTTGTTTCCTTCAGAAATCAAACTGGTAAAGAGGTGTCGTAAAATAAACAAAATAAACTTGGACATTCTTGAATTTCAGTCTCCATTTGGCTGCTGACCATTTAAACTAAAAGAAAAAGAAGATAGCAATCATGAGGACCCAAGTGCTTGTGCATGTTATTGTTACAAGATATAGTGAGCCACTGCTT
Source organism: Calonectris borealis (assembly GCF_964195595.1). Lineage (NCBI taxonomy): Eukaryota > Metazoa > Chordata > Aves > Procellariiformes > Procellariidae > Calonectris > Calonectris borealis. The sequence goes on from NC_134325.1 coordinate 19,394,925, forward strand.
TCTTTTTCCTCTGTCAGGGTGTAGCTATACTGTCTGATTTTACCCTTAAACCCACTAATTATACTCAAAGCCTCACATGCACTCCTTTCCCACATGCCACCCCCTACTTTAAAGACTTGGTGTTCTTTGTGTCACTCCATAAGAAGCTGTATTTTTCAGATTGAGAAGCATCCCTCACATTATTTAGTTCCTCTGGCAGATCTTGAAGAGGGAATGATGGGGCAAAGAGGAGATCCATCTCCTCCTGGACATTTGCTAAGAATAAGTCTGGGCTAACGTGTTTGAAACCAGGAACATTTCCAATTGGCAGTGTAGTCTGAGTTTGCAGAAGCCAGGTTTAACTTTACTAATGAGCAGTGCTGTTTTAAGATCAAATAAATTAATGCTACATATGGGCATTCCCCAGATAAGGGGAATTCAGCAATCAGACACAGTCTGATGCAATCAGTTCTATGTGACATCTTTATAGGACCCTCTGCTGATACAGAAAACCCATCTATCTTTAAAAGACAAACAAAAAAATTTGCAAGTCCCAGCTGTGGGTTTAAATAGAAAATGTCATCTAAGATCATGGATCACCACTCACAAATACTTATTCATTAGCAGAACCGATGCCAGACCACACCACATCACCTGAAGCTCTTTAGGAGCAGCAGAGAAAAGGAGAGCTTTTGTCTCAAAATACTTGTGGGGAAGCTCTTCTTAGGAAAAATTACCGTAGGAGATACATATTTCACCCCTTCGATAATGAAGTGCTCAGACACAACTAAATAGGAATTTCCCATTTCCCTGTTAGATACACAAAATTAGGGACATGAATCTTAGCCATGCAGAAACAGAGTGGTTCAGACACACCTGTGACACAATGTTCATCTTAGAAAAGATATTTGGGAGGATGACTGATCCCTAGCCTGACGTCAAACTCATTGAACAAACCATGAAAAACTATTGGACATGACATGAGAAACCACTGGACATAACAAGTAACAGTGAGGAACTGTTGAATTCCCACCATCATGACAGATAGCCAGATTTCACCGGTGGTTAGGAGGGCACCAGAGGTGCTAGAGACGGGCAGACTTCACAAATGGTTGAAGGGGATGCATTTGGGCACCTTTTGGGGAGCAGAGCCTCACAAGGCCAGCAGTGCCTAGGAACCATACCAGAAACACCACGGGTCTAGTTTACCTGGGTATCAGGAATAGCAAAATCAGGTGTGAACGTAGCAAAACCGGAACGAAAATGGTGAAGTGATCAGGGTGGGTCATTTATTTGGGAGGAGACAATGGTGGAGAAACTAGGTATCATGGCTAGTGAGGGAAGAGCAAGAAGGGGACAATGAGAGAAGGGAGAACTTCTGCCAACAACTGGGTTTTAGAGCTTAGAAATTCTTTTGGGGAAGAGATGCAACTACATCCCAGGTATAAGCAATGCAATTATTTCACCATAATCAGCTGGGACATCAAACTGAATGAAAATCTCTATCCATGTGGCCACACAGAGACAGCAGAAAATGCACACCCCTAGTAGAATGAGAGCTCCTAGTCACTTCTGCTGTACGCGATAGGTTGGGAACAGAAAAAAAATAGCTTTAAGGCGAGATGGAGCGGAACGTCAGATTCTCCCCCTAAAAACAAGAAGTTTTGTGAAGAAAAAGGAAAGGGGTTTAATATTGAAGATATTCAGGGATATTTCATACCTGGGTTAGACAGACTGAACAGTGTTTTCTTCTGGAGTCCATGAAAGTTTAGAAGTAGAGGCACATTCCTGCAATGTATCCGCATGGCTACTGTCAGAGAGCTGCAAGGGCCAGCTGGTCCCCAAAGGACAGGAGGAAGGAGCCAAGGAGGACACCAGGACAGGCAGTGCCTCACTCTTGGGGCACAGACCTACAGAGGCTGAACACAGCCCGCAGAGCCAAGGGCTGGCAACGGGGTCCGTTAACAGCCACAGCAAGCAATGAACTAGGTACAGGGTCCATCCACAGTGTGCCACCAGGAGCAAAGGGAGATGGGCCAGGAACAGCGGTGGGGACAAAGCTGCAGTCTTGATCCAGAGCCCATCCAGGAGGCAGAGGCATGGCTGCAGCCAGACACACCTACAGCATAGCTAAGGAAGGACTGATGGTCCTAGACTGGGCTTAAATGGGCCATGGGCAGGGGCATGTGTGTGGAGTGGTCCAGGTGAGGCTGGTCAGGGCCATTAAGTCCTATTAGTGCCTTCAAGGCCCTGGCAGCTTCTAGGTGGAGTTGGGAAGTAGTAACAGGAAGGCTGAGTTTTGGCCTTGAATTAGCATAAAAATACTAGCGAGAAGGTGAATCTCTGTAAGAGGAGTGATTCTTTTGGAGAGTTGAGGAACTCATTAAGAATGCACTGAAAAGGGCTGTTCTATGCCATTTAACCCCTCCTTTTGCTTTCCAAATAGAAAGAACTAAACACGAAACCTCACTTTCTGAATCAGCTGAAATACCCGCTTTACATGATAGTAAGTTTTCAAGGATCCACAGCTTCCCAAGTAGAGGAAATATAGTTTCTAATATATGAAGATGCAAAGTACTTAAAGGGCAGCTACAAAGAGGATGGAGGCTCTCTCTTCACAAGGAGCCATATGGAGAAGACAAGGGGCAACAAGTACAGGTTGCACCGGGAGAGATTTCATCTCAACCTAAGAAAGAAATTTTTTACAGTGAGAACAATCACTCACTGAAACAACCTCCCCAGGGATGTGGTAGAGTCCCATTGCTGGAGGCTTTCAGGATACAATTAGACAGGGTGCTCAATAATCTCATCTAGGTTCCCTTTCCCACAGAAGGTTGGACAAGATGATCTTTCGAGGTCCCTCCCAACCTGGGCTATTCTATGATGATTGTATGAAGTGCCACCGAAGTAATAAACACTATTTCACGCGTGTGTGCACATGTATGCATGTGCAGTCCCAGGTGAATGATAGTTATGTATTAGTCTTTAATCTCCTCGTTCTCAGTGTTTATGTTGGCTCTATGGATTACACTGCATCTAAGCAGCTCATCCCATATATTGTATGTACATAAATATTTAAGAGAGTAAAAAAAACTTTAAATGGAAAACAGCCCACTTAGAGGAAACAAGGTATCTTAGCAAAACATCATTAGATTTACTCAGCTACTTTCTGCAGTAGGAGTCTTGGGTTTGAAGTTTTGAAAGTCGTTGATTCCAAATTTATAATGCTTCATGGGTACAAGGAAGGTGGTCATGACAGATATGTGCATCTTTGCACATAACTTGGGGCAACCTGATCTAGTGAAAGATGTCCCTGCGCAGATGATGATTAGTATGGAGATTTAATGGATACAGGGTTTTTTCCTTCACTTTATTTAGACTCCCCATATTTTTTTCATTTACAGGGATACCTTTATACAATTAGAGGGGAACTCATTCCAGAAATACAGCTTCCCCTCCCAGCATCCTGGTGCAATAGAGCGTGTCAGAGAAGACTGTATTTGTAGAGATGTGAGTGAGCAACTGCAGGGAAAGACTGGAGATTCGCCTGAAGCATCAGTATAAAAAAAGATTACCAAACAGCTTGCCAACATTTTTCTGCCTATTCCAGCTGGCCGTTTGGTGATAGTGCTGTCTGTACTCCCACGCTGCTGTTCCAACAGGGCAGCCCCACTGGTGAGAATATGAGAATAGCTCTGCAGTGTGAGATGAGTCAGCCCAGGGCTATCGATTTCTGACGGCAGCCAAAAATAGATGTTCAGGGACAGAGTATCAGAAACTGGACGAGTATGTTATGATCCTTCCTGTTAAAATTTTTCCAACTGTGGCAAAGAAAATCACAGCTGTCTGACAGAGCTCCCTCTTTCTAGTGATGTAGGCTATTGGGCAAAAGAAAAAAAAAAAGAACGTCTCGTTTTTGAGGAACACTTATGGATGAGCACCTAGCTCCAGGAGGGGTTACAGCTGATGACCCCTCCTCAGAGATGAGAGCACCTCTTCATCCTGGCTGAAGACGCTTATATTCCTAATGGAAGCAGGTCCAAAGTGAGGTCTTCCTTCCCCTCAGGCCGCCAGAAGTTTGAATGAGCCTTTGGCACACCTCACCCAGCACTGACACCTCATCAAAAATGTGTCATGAACCAAACCCAGCCAGTGAGCCCAAATTTTCGCGGTTCCAACAGCTGAAGTTAAAAAAACCCCTACACCCTAAACATATTTGCTGAATGCTGTGCAGTTCCCTCAGAAGCTCTTCTGACTTCTTGAGGTGTCCGTCTTGGGTCCGGGCAGATGGGAAAGAGATGAATACCTGGTGCTAGGGGAAATGATCTAGACTGTCCATTCCAGCACTGCCTTCCCACTCCCCCAGCCCTTGGGACGTCTTTTCACCAAATAGCGGTATTTATCCTCCTCTTTCCAAACAGAGAGATCAATCGCTCTCTAGAAATGCTGATTCCTCTGAGCTGAATATGGAGGAAGCGTTGTTTCCCCTGTGCTCTGAAAATGGCTATTTTCCGCTGTTAACTATACAGACAGTTAGTAGCTTAGACAACCTAGATAACTAACTTTTGGGCACCTGGGGAGGATTTCACCTTATGAGATGTATCAGATTCTGCATCTCCCGATGTCTTCAGACCAAAGCTGGAGTATTAGTGTGTTTCACCCTCACAGAAGTCATCTGGCTCAAAGTAGGAATAACTGGGTAAAATTCCATGTTTAGACAACCCTCTAAAAAATCCCACAAATCCATTAAAATATTTGGTCCCTTAAGATTTGAAGTGTAACGTACGGTTCACCAAGTCTTGAAAAGGCAGTTGTAAAAACTTTTACCAAAACTTCAATTGTTTATGACTTAAATACTTAAAATTATGCTTGGGCTTGTGTTTACAAGAAATAATTGCAATGCAACCTCTGGGACCACTTCCCTTTGGCATTTAAAATTGGTTATGGTGTCTCAAAAGGGAAATCTTGAAATGCGATTTCAATTCTTCCACCACGCTGCTATCACTTTGAACGCCTTAAATCCAAATGTAAAGGACTAAGCCACTTTGCATTTATTTCTTACCTCCAAGTATCTAACACTTCTTTTGATCAGGCGAGGGGTGCCTGCCACTTTCTTTTGTGTATTCTGCTGCCAGTATTCCTGTTATTGGATGAGTTTCAACCTTCTTGTAGATTGGACATTTTCAGGTACAGAAAAAACACTCTTTAATTTTACAAATCTTGAACAGAGATATGTCAGGATGATTTCAAGGTGGTTTAGTCCATAGGAGAATTTAGATAGGTCCAAGGCGTGTTTGTCACTGCTGATAGATGTGCCGTGATAAGATAATGGTTTCTGTAAGAAACCCCTTTTAACCTTGAGCAAAGTTCTTACCTTATTTGTGTCTACTTTTTCTCACCTATAAAGCATAAATGACTCTCATCCTTCAAACTCCTTTGAAATCAAAAGGTGTAAAGTTCAGAGCTCGTGCTGTCTACTAACGTCAATAATATAAGGGGGTGATTTTCCAAAGTAGGTAAGTGAGCTAGAAGCACCGATCTCAAGCCCGTGGAACCACTCATGAGCAGTTTGGTCTCAGCTACTCCAAAGTATTTAGGAAACGAAATCCTATAGAGAATCCCACTCTAGTTCTTTATACCATAGCTAGAGGAAATTTCCCTTCTCGCTCCCAGAGGCTTGCAGTTTTCAGCTGCTGAAGGATGTTTTTTAATGTGGTATGATATTCATCAAAAGCATTACCACAACTGGTTTACTGAAGGCAAAATTGAGTTGTTCTTGGCCTCCGGAGTGTAGTTATGTAAATTATAAATGCCTGAAGAGAATCAGAAGCTGAATGTAGCTGTTGATGTTGGCACAGGCTTTAAAATGATTGTGCATCTATGTGCTTAAATGAGAGAAAGCTGTCTCTCGAGTTCTACATCCATCTTAAGAAAGATGCTGAATTTCGTATTATGCAGGTTCTTAGAGTTACGGCATCATAACTGATAGAGCCCACCTGGTCTAGAGAGTTCAGGTCTTGAATAAGACTTGGATTAATGCCAGTAAGCATCAGGGATCAGACCCATCTCACCGGAATTTAGGTGTTTACATATGAGCTGATGGCCACATTTGCACAGGTGCCAGTGAAAAGCTAGTTGATACGGTTGATACAAGTCTTCTGCAGCTCTTCTATCATACGTGCTTGTCCCATACAGATGTCCTGGCTACCACAGTGAACCCAAAACGGCAAGAGGCGTGGATGCTTCGGCACCTTAACCCTTCCTTTCAAGTCAGGAGGGAGGCACCTGCCTTCGCTGACTGGGAGATCGGTGCTGAGCAGTCGGGGCTCCCTGGGCTGCAGTGGAGACGGACTCCTCCGGTTGTATTGACTGGGGCGGTGGCTCAGCCATCCCACCTACCTGAGGCAGTAATCTTGGGCTGAGGCAAAGGGCCTCCTGAACTGAGCTTTTTAGGATTATTTTTGAACCTCCCTTCCACCACAGTTTCTCTTTTGGAACGATGCTTCATTTTGCAATGCTTTCCCCTGACAGCGTAATTGCTAATTCAGGTTGTGAGAGTCTGCTTGGTCTTAAAAACACAGGATAGGATTCAGTTTCAGGGCAAGGCATCAGGTTTAGGCATCCACATATAAACATTTACATGGAAGTTATACATGTAAATGTCTGTCATGAGTGAGGAATAAACCAGGGGTCAAGGTTAAGCCCAGAAGGCCACTCGGGTTCTCAGGAACAGCTGAGAAGTTGAGATAGCTAAAGGTATCACCTACTAGCTGGTCATCTGAATCGCCCTTTAGAGTCCATTGACCGTATCAACGAGGCATCCAAATAATGTGTTCAGCCGCAGCAGCCTGGTACCACTTGGACACCCCAGCGTGACCTGTCGTTTGGGCAATTTTCATTCCAGAGGAGCACAAGCCCTCCAACATCCCTGCATCAAATGTGACGGCCGCCTTCAGATGTCTCAGATACCCTACAGCATATCGAGTGACATTTATTAGTGTCTTCCACAGCATTATTAAGGTAGGCATTCTGCTACTCTCCTTTTACTGCACGAAGACTCGGGATCCACAACTGTGACCATATACTACTCGGAAACTTTCATGTCATAGTAAAGCCTTAAAACCTCTTAGGCGATACTGCGTAAAGACAGAACATGGACAGTAGGAGCTACAGTGACGAGAATGCCATAAGATCCTAGATATACCTTAAGGTGGTTGGACATATGTAATTTGTTAGATGTGGTCAGCGTGCTGAATTTTGGCTTTATTGCAGGAAAAGGATACAGGTCTATGGATATTTGTCCACAAGAGTAGATCTGTGTCATAATGAGAGTGTCTGAAGGATTGTTTCGCTCCAGAAGTCTGTTTTGTGTTTCTTCCCAGGTTAAGACAGGATATCGAGAACTGGGATTTTAACACCTCCTCTTTGATCTAACCTTGAATCTTGATTTTCTAAAGAGGACAGTAGTTCTCTTGGGCATTTAAATGTGTCCAAATTAGGCATTCTTCTGTTAAATCTGTGTAATTAGAGTGCAACCAACATGAGCAGATGTTCAGCTGAAGCTACCATGTAACTTTCTCAACATTTTCTCGTTTCTCTGGTCACCATCATAGATAATATAAAATAGATGGTGTGTTGTGTCTGGTACTTATCTTGCAAGAGATTTGAGTTGACTTTGTTACTATTTCTTGTCTTGACAGTTAAACCACTGGAATAATAATGGCCAGGGAAAACCAAAGCGTAGTGACAGAATTCATCTTTCAAGGCCTTTCCTCCCAGCCAAGGACACAGACTGCTCTTTTCGTAGTGTTCCTGGTTTTTTATCTGTTCACGGTTGTTGGGAACATCATGATCCTTACAGTGATCAGAGCTGATTGCCAGTTGCAGTCACCCATGTACTTTTTCCTTGCCAACCTGTCCTTCTTAGATACCTGCTATGTCACCACTAACATCCCCCAGATGTTGGTGAACCTCTTGACCAAGAAGGGGACCATCTCCTTCTCCGGATGTGCTGCTCAGATGTATTTCTCTCTGACATGTGGCATGGCAGAGTGTTTTCTGCTTGGGGTCATGGCCTATGATCGATATGTGGCAATATGTCACCCCTTGCTCTACACCACTGTCATGAACAGGAAGGTTTGCATTCACATGGTCGCAGCTTCCTGGGCCAGCAGCCTACTGAGCTCCATGGTCGTCATCACCCTCATCTGGCGGCTGCCCTTCTGCGGGCCTGGCATCTTGAACCATTACTTCTGCGAAGTGCCAGCAGTGCTGGCCTTGGCCTGTGCCGACACTGCCCTTTCGGAGTTGGTCAACTTCATCTTCAGCATCCTCATAGCATTCATCCCCTTTCTTCTGATCATCACGTCCTACGCCCGTATCCTTTCCGCCATCTTGAAGATTAAATCTGCACGTGTGCAATCCAAGACCTTCTCCACCTGTGGATCCCACCTGATGGTGGTAACCATATTTTACGGGACAGTTATCTGCAGGTACATGAATCCTAAGTCAAGGGTTCCACAGGACAGGGACAAAGTTATTACAGTGCTTTACGTCGTTGTAGCCCCATTGCTGAACCCCCTCATCTACAGCCTCAGGAACAAGGACATGAAGAATGCCCTGAGAAGGGCGATGAATAGACCCAAATCCCTGTTTACTTAAAGGCTTTTCAGGCAGTGGTAGTGTTGCACTTAGTTCTATGAGTTGAAACAATACTCAGATGTGATGATTTCTCTACCTGCAAGTGTCCTAGCCTTATTTTTACAAAGACTGAGGTGAAATCATACGTGTGCTAAATTCAACAGCACCTAAACAAAAAGACCTTGCATACAAATAACTTTCTAAATAACGTTTGGGGTTTGGTCTAAACCCCAGAGGCTAAATAAAGACATTGCAACTTCAGCGTGCCTCACTCTGGCAATTCATTTAAAATAGCAGCGGGAAATGCCCATAGCAAGAAAGACAAAAGGAAGAAAAAAGAAAAAACAGTTAAAGAGCTGTGAGAAAAAATAAGCACTTTATATAAAGCATGAAAGGTATTTTGCTTCTGAAGGGTTTCGTAATTCACTTCAGAGCAGACAAACATTTAATTCATGTTGCAAACATGAGCTGCTACTGTGATTTCCCTTCAGACCTGGAGATTTCTCAACGTCTGCTGGGTTGGTCAGCAAACAAAACTGCCATCTTCTCCAATGAAGGGTGCAGTTGTTTGCAACTAATATTTATCCCCTTGCGCTGTGAGCGTTTTCTCACCCCAGCTTCCATAACCCGCTTTGCTTCCCCCGTAACTCATTTCTGCCCCTCTTAACTCCTACTGCATTTCAGTCCAACTCTGGGGCCCCATGGGCCAAGATCCTTCAATCTTATTTTGTCATGTGGACAGCTGGCAGTAGATCGTTTTGTTTTCTGATTTGAGTAGGGCATAATCAGACGTGAATATCAGAGAGGGGTTTTCTTTCCGTGCCTCAAAGACAGATCCCTAGGTTTTAAGTAACCCAGGCAAGATGAAGAATATTTCAGACCTCCCGAACTTGCTGACAATTAAACTAACCTTTTGAAAGATGTGCTTTGTACTCACATTCATGCAACACAGGTGGTTTTGCTCCCCACCCACAAGCTTGCTCAGTCACGGACGACCGTGCATCCTCCTTTCTGTGGTGTGGGTTTGTTTGTCACTCAGTGACATTATAGCCAAAATCTGGATGCCGTTGGATGCCATTGTAATTCCAATTTCGTATCTGAATCCCCACTGACTACAGAGGGAGAACGCCTCTCCACAGACTGATCAACCTTCCCATTGTGGACATATTTTGATGACTGAAGTTAAATACTTCAAGCCTAGAGAAACCCACAGAAAGTCCTTCCCCAATGGACTTCAAAGTCTCAATAAACGAGTGTTTGAAAAGCAAGAAGAACAAATCCCTATTACATCTAAGACATGTACAAAAGTATGATAGAACATCTTTAAAGCCAAAATCTTGTCTTTCCCTTTTAATTTTGCGGTCCAAACTGTGTTTACCTCCGTCCCATACAGGGAAGGACCAAACTAAGGGATCATTTCAGCCCTGGCTCTTTACACTGTGGCTCAAGCACCAACATCTGGAGGTGGCATTCATGGGTCTGAGCCCAGAAGCCCACGCCAGAGAGCCAGACCAGGGCTCTCCTGCGGCTCAGAGCAGGGCACGTGGCCCCAGCTGTGGCTCTGGCCTTCCCAGCAAGGGCAGGGACAGGAGAAAGCTTATTTAGTGGTGTATCTTCAACTACTCCCTTACTCTTACGCCATGTAAGATATAAAACATATGAGGACACACTCCTTGCTTGGGTTTTTGGGCAGATCGCTGTCCCCTGGGGGAAGGTCACATGCCAGGTGTCTCTCCCTACTGCTATATGCCACCTTTGAGGGTGGCCAGGGGAAAGGTTTGGGTCTGACATCTGGCACAGGTCCTGGCTGGGCTAGGACGTATTGCCACTTTGGTCAACGACTCATTCTTCTCAGCCCCAGCAGAGACGTGCTACGCTGGCAGATATTCCTGCTGCTCAGCGCCATCCCAGACCAAGACCCTCCAGCCGCCTACCAGGAGCATTAGTTAGCCCTGAATTATGTCAGCTGAGCCAGCCCAGAATTGAGTTTGGACTTGGTGGGCTATGGACTGGAGAAGTCTGCATTGCCTGCAGAGCCTCTTGAGATAGCGCAAGTGAGCCCTTGGATAGGTGAATCTTTGGCAAGTAAATACAAAGATAAAAGCAAAGATATTTAGTGCAGAGCAAGCCAGAAAAGGAGAAATGTAGCCAGAGTCAGTCACCAGCTTTTCCCCAGACCAACCCGGGCTCCCACCACACCTAAAGGACTCTTCACTTTTTTCAAAGATGCTTCCCATGACTGAAAGATAGGGAAGATAAGGCAAAGATAAAGCCTCTGATTAGTGAAGGCAGACAAATGGATATGAACTGTACATGTAGGGAGAACGGGGGTTTCTTAAACCTTAACAAGACTAAATACTAGCAGTAGGTGGAGGCAATAGTCGTAGAATGACCCACTGGAAGCTTCTCAGCAGGCCTGAACTCGAACATCAGCTAAGGCGTTAAATCTATTTCCATCACAAATTACGCTTCTCCCCTTCCAAAAAAAGGAACTCCCCTGGGGACCAGCCACCCAGCAGTTATCAGCTCCCCATGAGGACCAGGGCTTGAGAACGTGAGGCTGCTCCTATCTGTCTAGAGGGGGCCTCATCTGCTCCGTCTTCCTGGTCGGGTGGCCGGTAGCAGACCCCCCCTATAATGTCACCTGTCCCTGCCCTCCCTTTAATCCTGACCCATAAGCTCTCTGTTGGCTCCTCATCCGTCCCAGGGCGCAGCTCCATGCACTCCAGCTGGTCATTGACATAGAGGGCGACACCCCCTCCTCATCTCCCCTGCCTGTCCTTCCTAAAGGGCCTGTATCCTTCCATTCCAACAGTCCAATCGTAGGAGCCATCCCACCACGTCTCCATGATGCCAATAAGATCGTAGCCCTGCAAGAGTGCGCACGTCTCTAACTCCTCTTGTTTATTCCCCATGCATCGTGCCTTTGCATAGAGGCATTTAAGTTGGGCGCCCGATGAAGCTGCCTTACTGGCTGGAGTTCCTTTGTGCTCCTCTTCAGGTGCTCTCCTGCTGACCTGCGATCCTTCTCCAGGCTCTGGGCATCCATTGATGGCCCTGGCATCAGACCGGTACGAGTGGGATGGATTGAGGTTCCCCTCCTCCCGCAACTTTACTTTAAAACCCTCTTCACCAGCTTGGCAAGCCTTTGACCGAAGATGCTCTTCCCCTTCTCTGACAGATGGACCCCATCAGCCCCTAGTAGACCAGGTTTCTCAAAGACAGTCCCATGGTCTAAATAACCAAAGCCCTGGCTGTGGGACCCGTCCCATAACCATTTGTTGACTCGCCACATTCGACTGGCCCTTTCCAACCCCTTTCCTTTGACCGGGAGGACTGATGAAAAAACCACCTGTGCTCCAGAGTCCCTTACCATCGCTCCCAGGGCTCTCTAATCCTTCTTGATAGTCCTCAGACTGCTCCTGGCTCTATCACTGGTGCCCACGTGAAACAGCAGCAGCAGATAATAGTCAGTGGACCGTACGAGGCTTGGTAGCCTCTCGGTGACATCCCTGCTACGAGCCCCCAGTAAGCAGCACACCTCCCTAGAGAGGGCGTGCGGTCGGCAAATGGGTGCCTCAGTACCTCTCAGAAGAGAGTCGCCTGCTACTATCACCCATCACCTTTTCTTAGATGTGCTGGTTGTTATGTCTCGTTTTTGAGGAACACTTATGGATGAGCACCTAGCTCCAGGAGGGGTTACAGCTGATGACCCCTCCTCAGAGATGAGCGCACCTCTTCATCCTGGCTGAAGGTGCTTATATTCCTAATGGAAGCAGGTCCAAAGTGAGGTCTTCCTTCCCCTCAGGCCTCCAGAAGTTTGAATGAGCCTTTGGCACACCTCACCCAGCACTGACACCTCATCAAAAATGTGTCATGAACCAAACCCAGCCAGTGAGCCCAAATTTTCGCGCTTCCAACAGCTGAAGTTAAAAAAACCCCTACACCCTAAACATATTTGCTGAATGCTGTGCAGTTCCCTCAGAAGCTCTTCTGACTTCTTGAGGTGTCCGTCTTGGGTCCGGGCAGATGGGAAAGAGATGAACACCTGGTGCTAGGGGAAATGATCTAGACTGTCCATTCCAGCACTGCCTTCCCACTCCCCCAGCCCTTGGGACGTCATTTCACCAAATAGCGGTATTTATCCTCCTCTTTCCAAACAGAGAGATCAATCGCTCTCTAGAAATGCTGATTCCTCTGAGCTGAATATGGAGGAAGCGTTGTTTCCCCTGTGCTCTGAAAATGGCTATTTTCCGCTGTTAACTATACAGACAGTTAGTAGCTTAGACAACCTAGATAACTAACTTTTGGGCACCTGGGGAGGATTTCACCTTATGAGATGTATCAGATTCTGCATCTCCCGATGTCTTCAGACCAAAGCTGGAGTATTAGTGTGTTTCACCCTCACAGAAGTCATCTGGCTCAAAGTAGGAATAACTGGGTAAAATTCCATGTTTAGACAACCCTCTAAAAAATCCCACAAATCCATTAAAATATTTGGTCCCTTAAGATTTGAAGTGTAACGTACGGTTCACCAAGTCTTGAACAGGCAGTTGTAAAAACTTTTACCAAAACTTCAATTGTTTATGACTTAAACACTTAAAATTATGCTTGGGCTTGTGTTTACAAGAAATAATTGCAATGCAACCTCTGGGACCACTTTGGCATTTAAAATTGGTTATGGTGTCTCAAAAGGGAAATCTTGAAATGCGATTTCAATTCTTCCACCACGCTGCTATCACTTTGAACGCCTTAAATCCAAATGTAAAGGACTAAGCCACTTTGCATTTATTTCTTACCTCCAAGTATCTAACACTTCTTTTGATCAGGCGAGGGGTGCCTGCCACTTTCTTTTGTGTATTCTGCTGCCAGTATTCCTGTTATTGGATGAGTTTCAACCTTCTTGTAGATTGGACATTTTCAGGTACAGAAAAAACATTCTTTAATTTTACAAATCTTGAACAGAGATATGTCAGGATGATTTCAAGGTGGTTTAGTCCATAGGAGAATTTAGATAGGTCCAAGGCGTGTTTGTCACTGCTGATAGATGTGCCGTGATAAGGTAATGGTTTCTGTAAGAAACCCCTTTTAACCTTGAGCAAAGTTCTTACCTTATTTGTGTCTACTTTTTCTCACCTATAAAGCATAAATGACTCTCATCCTTCAAACTCCTTTGAAATCAAAAGGTGTAAAGTTCAGAGCTCGTGCTGTCTACTAACGTCAATAATATAAGGGGGTGATTTTCCAAAGTAGGTAAGTGAGCTAGAAGCACCGATCTCAAGCCCGTGGAACCACTCATGAGCAGTTTGGTCTCAGCTACTCCAAAGTATTTAGGAAACGAAATCCTATAGAGAATCCCACTCTAGTTCTTTATACCATAGCTAGAGGAAATTTCCCTTCTCGCTCCCAGAGGCTTGCAGTTTTCAGCTGCTGAAGGATGTTTTTTAATGTGGTATGATATTCATCAAAAGCATTACCACTACTGGTTTACTGAAGGCAAAATTGAATTGTTCTTGGCCTCCGGAGTGTAGTTATGTAAATTATAAATGCCTGAAGAGAATCAGAAGCTGAATGTAGCTGTTGATGTTGGCACAGGCTTTAAAATGATTGTGCATCTATGTGCTTAAATGAGAGAAAGCTGTCTCTCGAGTTCTACATCCATCTTAAGAAAGATGCTGAATTTCGTATGATGCAGGTTCTTAGAGTTACGGCATCATAACTGATAGAGCCCACCTGGTCTAGAGAGTTCAGGTCTTGAATAAGACTTGGATTAATGCCAGTAAGCATCAGGGATCAGACCCATCTCACCGGAATTTAGGTGTTTACATATGAGCTGATGGCCACATTTGCACAGGTGCCAGTGAAAAGCTAGTTGATACGGTTGATACAAGTCTTCTGCAGCTCTTCTATCACACGTGCTTGTCCCATACAGATGTCCTGGCTACCACAGTGAACCTAAAACGGCAAGAGGCGTGGATGCTTCGGCACCTTAACCTTTCCTTTCAAGTCAGGAGGGAGGCACCTGCCTTCGCTGACTGGGAGATCGGTGCTGAGCAGTCGGGGCTCCCTGGGCTGCAGTGGAGACGGACTCCTCCGGTTGTATTGACTGGGGCGGTGGCTCAGCCATCCCACCTACCTGAGGCAGTAATCTTGGGCTGAGGCAAAGGGCCTCCTGAACTGAGCTTTTTAGGATTATTTCTGAACCTCCCTTCCACCACAGTTTCTCTTTTGGAACGATGCTTCATTTTGCAATGCTTTCCCCTGACAGCGTAATTGCTAATTCAGGTTGTGAGAGTCTGCTTGGTCTTAAAAACACAGGATAGGATTCAGTTTCAGGGCAAGGCATCAGGTTTAGGCATCCACATATAAACATTTACATGGAAGTTATACATCTAAATGTCTGTCATGAGTGAGGAATAAACCAGGGGTCAAGGTTAAGCCCAGAAGGCCACTCGGGTTCTCAGGAACAGCTGAGAAGTTGAGATAGCTAAAGGTATCACCTACTAGCTGGTCATCTGAATCGCCCTTTAGAGTCCATTGACCGTATCAACGAGGCATCCAAATAATGTGTTCAGCCGCAGCAGCCTGGTACCACTTGGACACCCCAGCGTGACCTGTCGTTTGGGCAATTTTCATTCCAGAGGAGCACAAGCCCTCCAACGTCCCTGCATCAAAGGTGATGGCCACCTTCAGATGTCTCAGATACCCTACAGCATATCGAGTGACATTTATTAGTGTCTTCCACAGCATTATTAAGGTAGGCATTCTGCTACTCTCCTTTTACTGCACGAAGACTCGGGATCCACAACTGTGACCATATACTACTCGGAAACTTTCATGTCATAGTAAAGCCTTAAAACCTCTTAGGCGATACTGCGTAAAGACAGAACATGGACAGTAGGAGCTACAGTGACGAGAATGCCGTAAGATCCTAGATATACCTTAAGGTGGTTGGACATATGTAATTTGTTAGATGTGGTCAGCGTGCTGAATTTTGGCTTTATTGCAGGAAAAGGATACAGGTCTATGGATATTTGTCCACAAGAGTAGATCTGTGTCATAATGAGAGTGTCTGAAGGATTGTTTCGCTCCAGAAGTCTGTTTCGTGTTTTTTCCCAGGTTAAGACTGGATATCGAGAACTGGGATTTTAACATCTCGTCTTTTGATCTAACATTGAATCTTGATTTTCTAAAGAGGTCAGTAGTTCTCTTGGGCATTTAAATGTGTCCAAATTAGGCATTCTTCTGTTAAATCTGTGTAATTAGAGTGCAACCAACATGAGCAGGGGTTCAGCTAAAGGTACCATGTAACTTTCTCAACATTTTCTCGTTTCTCTGGTCACCATCATAGATAATATAAAATAGATGGTGTGTTGTGTCTGGTACTTATCTTGCAAGAGATTTGAGTTGACTTTGTTACTATTTCTTGTCTTGACAGTTAAACCACTGGAATAATAATGGCCAGGGAAAACCAAAGCGTAGTGACAGAATTCATCTTTCAAGGCCTTTCCTCCCAGCCAAGGACACAGACTGCTCTTTTCGTAGTGTTCCTGGTTTTTTATCTGTTCACAGTTGTTGGGAACATCATGATCCTTACAGTGATCAGAGCTGATTGCCAGTTGCAGTCACCCATGTACTTTTTCCTTGCCAACCTCTCCTTCTTAGATACCTGCTATGTCTCCATCATCATCCCCCAGATGCTGGTGAACCTCTTGACCAAGAAGGGGACCATCTCCTTCTCTGGATGTGTTGCTCAGATGTATTTGGCTCTGACTTGTGGCATGACAGAGTGTTTTCTGCTTGGGGTCATGGCCTATGATCGATATATGGCAATATGTCACCCCTTGCTCTACACCACTGTCATGAACAGGAAGGTTTGCATTCACATGGTCGTGGCTTCCTGGGTCAGCAGCCTACTGAGCTCCATGGTCCTCTGCAGCCTCACCTTGCGGGTGCCCTTCTGTGGGCCTGGCATCTTGAACCATTACTTCTGCGAAGTGACAGCAATGGTGACCTTGGCCTGCGCTGACACTGCCCTTACAGAGTTCGTCATCTTCATCTTCAGCATCGCCATAGTCTTGATCCCCTTTCTTCTGATCATCACGTCCTACGCCCGTATCCTTTCGGCCATCTTGAAGATTCAATCTGCACGTGTGCAATCCAAGACCTTCTCCACCTGTGGATCCCACCTGATGGTGGTAACCTTATTTTACGGGACAGTTACCTGCAGGTACATGAATCCTAAGTCAAGGGTTCCACAGGACAGGGACAAAGTTATTACAGTGCTTTACGTCGTTGTAGCCCCATTGCTGAACCCCCTCATCTACAGCCTCAGGAACAAGGACATGAAGAATGCCCTGAGAAGGGCGATGAATAGACCCAAGTCCCTGTTTATTTAAAGGCTTTTCAGGCAGTGGTAGTGTTGCACTTAGTTCTATGAGTTGAAACAATACTCAGATGTGATGATTTCTCTACCTGCAAGTGTCCTAGCCTTATTTTTACAAAGACTGAGGTGAAATCATACGTGTGCTAAATTCAACAGCACC
Organism: Calonectris borealis; assembly: GCF_964195595.1. Taxonomy (NCBI): domain Eukaryota; kingdom Metazoa; phylum Chordata; class Aves; order Procellariiformes; family Procellariidae; genus Calonectris; species Calonectris borealis. The sequence goes on from NC_134325.1 coordinate 19,412,090, forward strand.
TAAACAAAAAGACCTTGCATACAAATAACTTTCTAAATAACGTTTGGGGTTTGGCCTAAACCCCAGAGGCTAAATAAAGACATTGCAACTTCAGCGTGCCTCACTCTGGCAATTCATTTAAAATAGCAGTGGAAAATGCCCATAGCATCGTGACAAGAAAGACAAAAGGAAGAAAAAAGAAAAAACAGTTAAAGAACTTTGAGAAAAAATAAGCACTTTATATAAAGCGTGAAAGGTATTTTGCTTCTGAAGGGTTTCGTAATTCACTTCAGAGCATACAAACATTTAATTCATGTTGCAAACATGAGCTGCTACTGTGATTTCCCTTCAGACCTGGAGATTTCTCAACGTCTGCTGGGTTGGTCAGCAAACAAAACTGCCATCTTCTCCAATAAAGGGTGCAGTTGTTTGCAACTAATATTTATCCCCTTGCGCTGTGAGCGTTTTCTCACCCCAGCTTCCATAACCCGCTTTGCTTCCCCCGTAACTCATTTCTGCCCCTCTTAACTCCTACTGCATTTCAGTCCAACTCTGGGGCCCCATGGGCCAAGATCCTTCAATCTTATTTTGTCATGTGGACAGCTGGCAGTAGATCGTTTTGTTTTCTGATTTGAGTAGGGCATAATCAGGCGTGAATATCAGAGAGGGGTTTTCTTTCCGTGCCTCAAAGACAGATCCCTAGGTTTTAAGTAACCCAGGCAAGATGAAGAGTATTTCAGACCTCCCGAACTTGCTGACACTTAACCTAACCTTTTGAAAGATGTGCTTTGTACTCACATTCATGCAACACAGGTGGTTTTGCTCCCCACCCACAAGCTTGCTCAGTCACGGACGACCGTGCATCCTCCTTTCTGTGGTGTGGGTTTGTTTGTCACTCAGTGACATTATAGCCAAAATCTGGATGCCGTTGGATGCCATTGTAATTCCAATTTCGTATCTGAATCCCCACTGACTACAGAGGGAGATCGCCTCTTCACAGACTGATCAACCTTCCCATTGTGGACATATTTTGATGACTGAAGTTAAATAATTCAAGCCTAGAGAAACCCACAGAAAGTCCTTCCCCAATGGACTTCAAAGTCTCAATAAACGAATGTTTGAAAAGCAAGAAGAACGAATCCCTATGACATCTAAGACATGTGCAGCCAAAGCAGATAGAACATCTTTAAAGCCAAAATCTTGTCTTTCCCCTCCAATTTTGTGGTCCAAACTGTTCTGCTCTAAGAAATATCCTCCGGCCTTGTCTCTTTTTCCTTCTGCCTGTCAAGGAACCATCACCAGAAGCACCCAAGGAAGGTATCAGGAAAACCAGATCTAGCGCATGGAAAGTTATCGCAAAACACGGTGGGACACAGACAACTTTCTGATCTCTAAAGATGAGAGTCATCTCACATGTTTTTAAAACCCTGTAGTGAAGCATCGAAGTCTAAGCTAGCTCCCAAGGCTCTGAGGTGGTTCGCTGGGCTCCTTGTACAGTGGGCAGAGAAACTCATCCCATGCTGTGGTCAGTGTCTAAGAAAGAACCAGTGAATTGTCTATAAATGAGGGAAGAAGAAGAAGAATCACATTCATGAATCTGAGAGCTAGACATAAAGTTGCTTGCTTGATGTCAGGCAGCAGTGCAAAAAGTTCCTTAACCTGGCTGAAGCGGAGGTAGAAAGGCTTCAGAAGGCTTTGAGAGGGCACACCAGTGGCGAGCGCAAGGCATACCCCCGGCTGGTTTGCCAGATGCAAGTCTGGAAAGGATACCTCATTGGTTTCTGAACTGCTGGACAAAACTGCTCATTCATAGCCAGCCAGATGAGGGAGAGCTGCCCAAATTCTACAGCCGAAATAAAGAAAGGCATACCAAATCCGAACTGTTGCCAGGAGAATGCACTGTCTGACTGATTCGCCTGTGAATGGAAGACTGAGAAAGCACTTCTCACCTTAATATCTTGGGTTTTTTCAGAAAAGGGGAGTAATGAAATTGGTGTGCTTGAATAATGTGCTTGAAAAAATGTAAAATACAAAGAAGCTGTTACAGCTTCTGTGATCTGGTGCTTGTTTCTGTGTTTCTGCCTCTCCGTCCACTCAGGAAAACTGGCTTTTAGACACCTGGTTTAAGATGACTCTGAACAACCAGTTTTGAGACTGCCAGGGTTAGGCAGGATGAATTTCAGCTTTTATAGATGCAAGTATGCCTGTAACCTTGCAGGTATGCAAACACCCAGCATGCCTGAGGTTCAACAACACACCTAAAGATAACAGTTGTCCCAGATACACAGATTTGTAATTATAATTTCGTGGTGTACATTCTTTTTTTAATGTCTGCCAAGCCAAGACAACCGACCTTAATGGGCAGGATTGGTACTGGGGTGGTTTCCTCTGCAAGCTAGCAGAAAGTGGAGTCCCAGCAGAAAGTAACGGAAGTTTTTTGGAGTGCGATTCGTACTTCTTGTCCCTGTCTAGGGAAGATCACAGCAGTGACTAGAAAGGTATTTTGAGGGAGATTGGTGCATCCTGACCCTGCCTGGAGGTTGAAGTGTGGAAAATGCAATTAGTGAACAAATGCCACTCGTTAGCCGGTATCCTATGCACCAGAAGTGTGCTTACACCCGTCCCGTACAGGGAAGGACCAAACTAAGGGATCCTTTCAGCCCTGGCTCTTTACAGTGCGGCTCAAGCACCAACATCTGGAGGTGGCATCCGTGGGTCTGAGCCCAGAAGCCCATGCCAGAGAGCCAGACCAGGGCTCTCCTGCGGCTCAGAGCAGGGCACGTGGCCCCAGCTGTGGCTCTGGCCTTCCCAGCAAGGGCAGGGACAGGAGAAAGCTTATTTAGTGGTGTATCTTCAACTACTCCCTTACTCTTACGCCATGTAAGATATAAAACATATGAGGACACATTCCTTGCTTGGGTTTTTGGGCAGATCGCTGTCCCCTGGGGGAAGGTCACATGCCAGGTGTCTCTCCCTACTGCTATATGCCACCTTTGAGGGTGGCCAGGGGAAAGGTTTGGGTCTGACATCTGGCACAGGTCCTGGCTGGGCTAGGACGTATTGCCACTTTGGTCAACGACTCATTCTTCCCAGCCCCAGCAGAGACGTGCTACGCTGGCAGATATTCCTGCTGCTCAGCGCCATCCCAGACCAAGACCCTCCAGCCGCCTACCAGGAGCATTAGTTAGCCCTGAATTATGTCAGCTGAGCCAGCCCAGAATTGAGTTTGGACTTGGTGGGCTATGGACTGGAGAAGTCTGCATTGCCTGCAGAGCCTCTTGGGATAGCGCAAGTGAACCCTTGGATAGGTGAATCTTTGGCAATTAAATACAAAGATAAAAGCAAAGATATTTAGTGCAGAGTAAGCCAGGAAAGGAGAAATGTAGCCAGAGCCAGACACCAGCTTTTCTCCAGACCAACCCGGGCTCCCACCACACCTAAAGGACTCTTCACTTTTTTCAAAGATGCTTCCCATGACTGAAAGATAGGGAAGATAAGGCAAAGATAAAGCCTCTGATTAGTGAAGGCAGACAAATGGATATGAACTGTACATGTAGGGAGAACGGGGGTTTCTTAACCCTTAACAAGACCAAATAAGAGGCCTTGTCTAGCAGTAGGTGGAGGCAATAGTCGTAGCATGACCCACTGGAAGCTTCTCAGCAGGCCTGAACTCGAACATCAGCTAAGGTGTTAAATCTATTTCCATCACAAATTACGCTTCTCCCCTTCCAAAAAAAGGAACTCCCCTGGGGACCAACCACCCAGCAGTTATCAGCTCCCCATGAGGACCAGGGCTTGAGATCGTGAGGCTGCTCCTATCTGTCTAGAGAGGGCCTTATCTGCTCCGTCTTCCTGGTCGGGTGGCCGGTAGCAGACCCCCCCTATAATGTCACCTGTCCCTGCCCTCCCTTTAATCCTGACCCATAAGCTCTCGGTTGGCTCCTCATCCATCCCAGGGCGCAGCTCCATGCACTCCAGCTGGTCATTGACATAGAGGGCGACACCCCCGCCTCATCTCCCCTGCCTGTCCTTCCTAAAGGGCCTGTATCCTTCCATTCCAACAGTCCAATTGTAGGAGCCATCCCACCACGTCTCCATGATGCCAATAAGATCGTAGCCCTGCAAGAGTGCGCACGTCTCTAACTCCTCTTGTTTATTCCCCATGCATCGTGCCTTTGCATAGAGGCATTTAAGTTGGGCGCCCGATGAAGCTGCCTTACTGGCTGGAGTTCCTTTGTGCTCCTCTTCAGACGCTCTCCTGCTGACCTGCGATCCTTCTCCAGGCTCTGGGCATCTGTTGCTGGCCCTGGCATCAGACCGGTACGAGTGGGATGGATTGAGGTTCCCCTCCTCCCGCAACTTTACTTTAAAACCCTCTTCACCAGCTTGGCAAGCCTGTGACCGAAGATGCTCTTCCCCTTCTCTGACAGATGGACCCCATCAGCCCCTAGTAGACCAGGTTTCTCAAAGACAGTCCCATGGTCTAAATAACTAAAGCCCTGGCTGTGGGACCCGTCCCATAACCATTTGTTGACTCGCCACATTCGACTGGCCCTTTCCAACCCCTTTCCTTTGACCGGGAGGACTGATGAAAAAACCACCTGTGCTCCAGAGTCCCTTACCATCGCTCCCAGGGCTCTCTAATCCTTCTTGATAGTCCTCAGACTGCTCCTGGCTCTATCACTGGTGCCCACGTGAAACAGCAGCAGCAGATAATAGTCAGTGGACCGTACGAGGCTTGGTAGCCTCTGGGTGACATCCCTGCTACGAGCCCCCAGTAAGCAGCACACCTCCCTAGAGGGGGCGTGCGGTCGGCAAATGGGTGCCTCAGTACCTCTCAGAAGAGAGTCGCCTGCTACTATCACCCGTCACCTTTTCTTAGATGTGCTGGTTGTTATGTCTCGTTTTTGAGGAACACTTATGGATGAGCACCTAGCTCCAGGAGGGGTTACAGCTGATGACCCCTCCTCAGAGATGAGAGCACCTCTTCATCCTGGCTGAAGGTGCTTATATTCCTAATGGAAGCAGGTCCAAAGTGAGGTCTTCCTTCCCCTCAGGCCTCCAGAAGTTTGAATGAGCCTTTGGCACACCTCACCCAGCACTGACACCTCATCAAAAATGTGTCATGAACCAAACCCAGCCAGTGAGCCCAAATTTTCGCGCTTCCAACAGCTGAAGTTAAAAAAACCCCTACACCCTAAACATATTTGCTGAATGCTGTGCAGTTCCCTCAGAAGCTCTTCTGACTTCTTGAGGTGTCCGTCTTGGGTCCGGGCAGATGGGAAAGAGATGAATACCTGGTGCTAGGGGAAATGATCTAGACTGTCCATTCCAGCACTGCCTTCCCACTCCCCCAGCCCTTGGGACGTCATTTCACCAAATAGCGGTATTTATCCTCCTCTTTCCAAACAGAGAGATCAATCGCTCTCTAGAAATGCTGATTCCTCTGAGCTGAATATGGAGGAAGCGTTGTTTCCCCTGTGCTCTGAAAATGGCTATTTTCCGCTGTTAACTATACAGACAGTTAGTAGCTTAGACAACCTAGATAACTAACTTTTGGGCACCTGGGGAGGGTTTCACCTTATGAGATGTATCAGATTCTGCATCTCCCGATGTCTTCAGACCAAAGCTGGAGTATTAGTGTGTTTCACCCTCACAGAAGTCATCTGGCTCAAAGTAGGAATAACTGGGTAAAATTCCATGTTTAGACAACCCTCTAAAAAATCCCACAAATCCATTAAAATATTTGGTCCCTTAGATTTGAAGTGTAACGTACGGTTCACCAAGTCTTGAACAGGTAGTTGTAAAAACTTTTACCAAAACTTCAATTGTTTATGACTTAAACACTTAAAATTATGCTTGGGCTTGTGTTTACAAGAAATAATTGCAATGCAACCTCTGGGACCACTTTGGCATTTAAAATTGGTTATGGTGTCTCAAAAGGGAAATCTTGAAATGCGATTTCAATTCTTCCACCACGCTGCTATCACTTTGAACGCCTTAAATCCAAATGTAAAGGACTAAGCCACTTTGCATTTATTTCTTACCTCCAAGTATCTAACACTTCTTTTGATCAGGCGAGGGGTGCCTGCCACTTTCTTTTGTGTATTCTGCTGCCAGTATTCCTGTTATTGGATGAGTTTCAACCTTCTTGTAGATTGGACATTTTCAGGTACAGAAAAAACATTCTTTAATTTTACAAATCTTGAACAGAGATATGTCAGGATGATTTCAAGGTGGTTTAGTCCATAGGAGAATTTAGATAGGTCCAAGGCGTGTTTGTCACTGCTGATAGATGTGCCGTGATAAGATAATGGTTTCTGTAAGAAACCCCTTTTAACCTTGAGCAAAGTTCTTACCTTATTTGTGTCTACTTTTTCTCACCTATAAAGCATAAATGACTCTCATCCTTCAAACTCCTTTGAAATCAAAAGGTGTAAAGTTCAGAGCTCGTGCTGTCTACTAACGTCAATAATATAAGGGGGTGATTTTCCAAAGTAGGTAAGTGAGCTAGAAGCACCGATCTCAAGCCCGTGGAACCACTCATGAGCAGTTTGGTCTCAGCTACTCCAAAGTATTTAGGAAACAAAATCCTATAGAGAATCCCACTCTAGTTCTTTATACCATAGCTAGAGGAAATTTCCCTTCTCGCTCCCAGAGGCTTGCAGTTTTCAGCTGCTGAAGGATGTTTTTTAATGTGGTATGATATTCATCAAAAGCATTACCACTACTGGTTTACTGAAGGCAAAATTGAATTGTTCTTGGCCTCCGGAGTGTAGTTATGTAAATTATAAATGCCTGAAGAGAATCAGAAGCTGAATGTAGCTGTTGATGTTGGCACAGGCTTTAAAATGATTGTGCATCTATGTGCTTAAATGAGAGAAAGCTGTCTCTCGAGTTCTACATCCATCTTAAGAAAGATGCTGAATTTCGTATGATGCAGGTTCTTAGAGTTACGGCATCATAACTGATAGAGCCCACCTGGTCTAGAGAGTTCAGGTCTTGAATAAGACTTGGATTAATGCCAGTAAGCATCAGGGATCAGACCCATCTCACCGGAATTTAGGTGTTTACATATGAGCTGATGGCCACATTTGCACAGGTGCCAGTGAAAAGCTAGTTGATACGGTTGATACAAGTCTTCTGCAGCTCTTCTATCACACGTGCTTGTCCCATACAGATGTCCTGGCTACCACAGTGAACCTAAAACGGCAAGAGGCGTGGATGCTTCGGCACCTTAACCCTTCCTTTCAAGTCAGGAGGGAGGCACCTGCCTTCGCTGACTGGGAGATCGGTGCTGAGCAGTCGGGGCTCCCTGGGCTGCAGTGGAGACGGACTCCTCCGGTTGTATTGACTGGGGCGGTGGCTCAGCCATCCCACCTACCTGAGGCAGTAATCTTGGGCTGAGGCAAAGGGCCTCCTGAACTGAGCTTTTTAGGATTATTTCTGAACCTCCCTTCCACCACAGTTTCTCTTTTGGAACGATGCTTCATTTTGCAATGCTTTCCCCTGACAGCGTAATTGCTAATTCAGGTTGTGAGAGTCTGCTTGGTCTTAAAAACACAGGATAGGATTCAGTTTCAGGGCAAGGCATCAGGTTTAGGCATCCACATATAAACATTTACATGGAAGTTATACATCTAAATGTCTGTCATGAGTGAGGAATAAACCAGGGGTCAAGGTTAAGCCCAGAAGGCCACTCGGGTTCTCAGGAACAGCTGAGAAGTTGAGATAGCTAAAGGTATCACCTACTAGCTGGTCATCTGAATCGCCCTTTAGCGTCCATTGACCGTATCAACGAGGCATCCAAATAATGTGTTCAGCCGCAGCAGCCTGGTACCACTTGGACACCCCAGCGTGACCTGTCGTTTGGGCAATTTTCATTCCAGAGGAGCACAAGCCCTCCAACATCCCTGCATCAAATGTGACGGCCGCCTTCAGATGTCTCAGATACCCTACAGCATATCGAGTGACATTTATTAGTGTCTTCCACAGCATTATTAAGGTAGGCATTCTGCTACTCTCCTTTTACTGCACGAAGACTCGGGATCCACAACTGTGACCATATACTACTCGGAAACTTTCATGTCATAGTAAAGCCTTAAAACCTCTTAGGCGATACTGCGTAAAGACAGAACATGGACAGTAGGAGCTACAGTGACGAGAATGCCATAAGATCCTAGATATACGTTAAGGTGGTTGGACATATGTAATTTGTTAGATGTGGTCAGCGTGCTGAATTTTGGCTTTATTGCAGGAAAAGGATACAGGTCTATGGATATTTGTCCACAAGAGTAGATCTGTGTCATAATGAGAGTGTCTGAAGGATTGTTTCGCTCCAGAAGTCTGTTTTGTGTTTCTTCCCAGGTTAAGACAGGATATCGAGAACTGGGATTTTAACACCTCCTCTTTGATCTAACCTTGAATCTTGATTTTCTAAAGAGGACAGTAGTTCTCTTGGGCATTTAAATGTGTCCAAATTAGGCATTCTTCTGTTAAATCTGTGTAATTAGAGTGCAACCAACATGAGCAGGGGTTCAGCTAAAGGTACCATGTAACTTTTCTCAACATTTTCTCGCTTCTCTGGTCACCATCATAGATAATATAAAATAGATGGTGTGTTGTGTCTGGTACTTATCTTGCAAGAGATTTGAGTTGACTTTGTAACTATTTCTTATCTTGACAGTTAAACCACTGGAATAATAATGGCCAGGGAAAACCAAAGCGTAGTGACAGAATTCATCTTTCAAGGCCTTTCCTCCCAGCCAAGGACACAGACTGCTCTTTTCGTAGTGTTCCTGGTTTTTTATCTGTTCACGGTTGTTGGGAACATCATGATCCTTACAGTGATCAGAGCTGATTGCCAGTTGCAGTCACCCATGTACTTTTTCCTTGCCAACCTGTCCTTCTTAGATATCTGCTATGTCTCCACCAACGTCCCCCAGATGCTGGTGAACCTCTTGACCAAGAAGGGGACCATCTCCTTCTCCGGATGTGCTGCTCAGATGTATTTCTCTCTGACTTTTGGCATGACAGAGTGTTTTCTGCTTGGGGTCATGGCCTATGATCGATATGTGGCAATATGTCACCCCTTGCTCTACACCACTGTCATGAACAGGAAGGTTTGCATTCATATGGTCGTGGCTTCCTGGGCCAGCAGCCTACTGAGCTCCATGGTCGTCAACAGCCTCACCTTACGGCTGCCCTTCTGTGGGCCTGGCATCTTGAACCATTACTTCTGTGAAGTGACAGCAGTGCTGGTTTTGGCCTGCGCAGATATTGCCCTCACGGAGTTGGTCATCTACATTTTCACTGTCCTCATAGTCTTAATCCCCTTTCTTCTGATCATCACGTCCTACGCCCGTATCCTTTCGGCCATCTTGAAGATTAAATCTGCACGTGTGCAATCCAAGACCTTCTCCACCTGTGGATCCCACCTGATGGTGGTAACCTTATTTTATGGGACAGTCGTCTGCATGTACATGAATCCTAAGTCAAGGGTTCCACAGGACAGGGACAAAGTTATTGCAGTGTTTTACACTGTTGTAACCCCAATGCTGAACCCCCTCATCTACAGCCTCAGGAACAAGGACATGAAGAATGCCCTGAGAAGGGCGATGAATAGACCCAAATCCCTGTTTATTTAAAGGCTTTTCAGGCAATGGTAGTGTTGCACTTAGTTCTATGAGTTGAAACAATACTCAGATGTGATGATTTCTCTACCTGCAATTGTCCTAGCCTTATTTTTACAAAGACTGAGGTGAAATCATACGTGTGCTAAATTCAACAGCACCTAAACAAAAAGACCTTGCATACAAATAACTTTCTAAATAACGTTTGGGGTTTGGCCTAAACCCCAGAGGCTAAATAAAGACATTGCAACTTCAGCGTGCCTCACTCTGGCAATTCATTTAAAATAGCAGCGGGAAATGCCCATAGCATCGTGACAAGAAAGACAAAAGGAAGAAAAAAGAAAAAACAGTTAAAGAGCTGTGAGAAAAAATAAGCACTTTATATAAAGCGTGAAAGGTATTTTGCTTCTGAAGGGTTTCGTAATTCACTTCAGAGCAGACAAACATTTAATTCATGTTGCAAACATGAGCTGCTACTGTGATTTCCCTTCAGACCTGGAGATTTCTCAACGTCTGCTGGGTTGGTCAGCAAACAAAACTGCCATCTTCTCCAATGAAGGGTGCAGTTGTTTGCAACTAATATTTATCCCCTTGCGCTGTGAGCGTTTTCTCACCCCAGCTTCCATAACCCGCTCTGCTTCCCCCGTAACTCATTTCTGCCCCTCTTAACTCCTACTGCATTTCAGTCCAACTCTGGGGCCCCATGGGCCAAGATCCTTCAATCTTATTTTGTCATGTGGACAGCTGGCAGTAGATCGTTTTGTTTTCTGATTTGAGTAGGGCATAATCAGGCGTGAATATCAGAGAGGGGTTTTCTTTCCGTGCCTCAAAGACAGATCCCTAGGTTTTAAGTAACCCAGGCAAGATGAAGAGTATTTCAGACCTCCCGAACTTGCTGACAATTAAACTAACCTTTTGAAAGATGTGCTTTGTACTCACATTCATGCAACACAGGTGGTTTTGCTCCCCACCCACAAGCTTGCTCAGTCACGGACGACCGTGCATCCTCCTTTCTGTGGTGTGGGTTTGTTTGTCACTCAGTGACATTATAGCCAAAATCTGGATGCCGTTGGATGCCATTGTAATTCCAATTTCGTATCTGAATCCCCACTGACTACAGAGGGAGATCGCCTCTTCACAGACTGATCAACCTTCCCATTGTGGACATATTTTGATGACTGAAGTTAAATACTTCAAGCCTAGAGAAACCCACAGAAAGTCCTTCCCCAATGGACTTCAAAGTCTCAATAAACGAATGCTTGAAAAGCAAGAAGAACGAATCCCTATCACATCTAACACATGTACAGCCAAAGCAGATAGAACATCTTTAAAGCCAAAATCTTGTCTTTCCCCTTCAATTTTGTGGTCCAAAGTGTGCTTACACGTGTCCCGCACAGGGAAGGACCAAACTAAGGGATCATTTCAGCCCTGGCTCTTTACACTGCGGCTCAAGCACCAACATCTGGAGGTGGCATCCGTGGGTCTGAGCCCAGAAGCCCATGCCAGAGAGCCAGACCAGGGCTCTCCTGCGGCTCAGAGCAGGGCACGTGGCCCCAGCTGTGGCTCTGGCCTTCCCAGCAAGGGCAGGGACAGGAGAAAGCTTATTTAGTGGTGTATCTTCAACTACTCCCTTACTCTTACGCCATGTAAGATATAAAACATATGAGGACACACTCCTTGCTTGGGTTTTTGGGCAGATCGCTGTCCCCTGGGGGAAGGTCACATGCCAGGTGTCTCTCCCTACTGCTATATGCCGCCTTTGAGGGTGGCCAGGGGAAAGGTTTGGGTCTGACATCTGGCACAGGTCCTGGCTGGGCTAGGACGTATTGCCACTTTGGTCAACGACTCATTCTTCCCAGCCCCAGCAGAGACGTGCTACGCTGGCAGATATTCCTGCTGCTCAGCGCCATCCCAGACCAAGACCCTCCAGCCGCCTACCAGGAGCATTAGTTAGCCCTGAATTATGTCAGCTGAGCCAGCCCAGAATTGAGTTTGGACTTGGTGGGCTATGGACTGGAGAAGTCTGCATTGCCTGCAGAGCCTCTTGGGATAGCGCAAGTGAGCCCTTGGATAGGTGAATCTTTGGCAAGTAAATACAAAGATAAAAGCAAAGATATTTAGTGCAGAGCAAGCCAGAAAAGGAGAAATGTAGCCAGAGCCAGACACCAGCTTTTCCCCAGACCGACCCGGGCTCCCACCACACCTAAAGGACTCTTCACTTTTTTCAAAGATTCTTCCCATGACTGAAAGATAGGAAAGATAAGGCAAAGATAAAGCCTCTGATTAGTGAAGGCAGACAAATGGATATGAACTGTACATGTAGGGAGAACGGGGGTTTCTTAACCCTTAACAAGACCAAATAAGAGGCCTTGTCTAGCAGTAGGTGGAGGCAATAGTCGTAGAATGACCCACTGGAAGCTTCTCAGCAGGCCTGAACTCGAACATCAGCTAAGGCGTTAAATCTATTTCCATCACAAATTACGCTTCTCCCCTTCCAAAAAAAGGAACTCCCCTGGGGACCAGCCACCCAACAGTTATCAGCCTAACAAGCCCTTCAGGGCATCATGAAGAAGCCTCTATCGCTTGGAGAAGGAAGCCATGATCAACGCATTCCAGGAACCTCCTGGATTGCTTATGCCCTGCCGTGTTGTCCCTCCAACAGATAGTGGGGTGGTTGAAGTCCCCCATGAGGACCAGGGCTTGAGAATGTGAGGCTGCTCCTATCTGTCTAGAGAGGGCCTCATCTGCTCCGTCTTCCTGGTCGGGTGGCCGGTAGCAGATCCCCCCTATAATGTCACCTGTCCCTGCCGTCCCTTTAATCCTGACCCATAAGCTCTCGGTTGGCTCCTCATCCGTCCCAGGGCGCAGCTCCATGCACTCCAGCTGGTCATTGACATAGAGGGCGACACCCCCTCCTCATCTCCCCTGCCTGTCCTTCCTAAAGGACCTGTATCCTTCCATTCCAACACTCCAGTTGTAGGAGCCATCCCACCACGTCTCCATGATGCCAATAAGATCGTAGCCCTGCAAGAGTGCGCACGTCTCTAACTCCTCTTGTTTATTCCCCATGCATCGTGCCTTTGCATAGAGGCATTTAAGTTGGGCGCCCGATGAAGCTGCCTTACTGGCTGGAGTTCCTTTGTGCTCCTCTTCAGGTGCTCTCCTGCTGACCTGAGATCCTTCTCCAGGCTCTGGGCATCTATTGCTGGCCCTGGCATCAAACCGAGTGGGATGGCTTGAGGTTCTATTCCTAATGGAAGCAGGTCCAAAGTGAGGTCTTCCTTCCCCTCAAGCCTCCAGAAGTTTGAATGAGCCTTTGGCACACCTCACCCAGCACTGACACCTCATCAAAAATGTGTCATGAACCAAACCCAGCCAGTGAGCCCAAATTTTCGCGCTTCCAACAGCTGAAGTTAAAAAAACCCCTACACCCTAAACATATTTGCTGAATGCTGTGCAGTTCCCTCAGAAGCTCTTCTGACTTCTTGAGGTGTCCGTCTTGGGTCCGGGCAGATGGGAAAGAGATGAATACCTGGTGCTAGGGGAAATGATCTAGACTGTCCATTCCAGCACTGCCTTCCCACTCCCCCAGCCCTTGGGACGTCTTTTCACCAAATAGCGGTATTTATCCTCCTCTTTCCAAACAGAGAGATCAATCGCTCTCTAGAAATGCTGATTCCTCTGAGCTGAATATGGAGGAAGCGTTGTTTCCCCTGTGCTCTGAAAATGGCTATTTTCCGCTGTTAACTATACAGACAGTTAGTAGCTTAGACAACCTAGATAACTAACTTTTGGGCACCTGGGGAGGATTTCACCTTATGAGATGTATCAGATTCTGCATCTCCCGATGTCTTCAGACCAAAGCTGGAGTATTAGTGTGTTTCACCCTCACAGAAGTCATCTGGCTCAAAGTAGGAATAACTGGGTAAAATTCCATGTTTAGACAACCCTCTAAAAAATCCCACAAATCCATTAAAATATTTGGTCCCTTAAGATTTGAAGTGTAACGTACGGTTCACCAAGTCTTGAACAGGCAGTTGTAAAAACTTTTACCAAAACTTCAATTGTTTATGACTTAAATACTTAAAATTATGCTTGGGCTTGTGTTTACAAGAAATAATTGCAATGCAACCTCTGGGACCACTTTGGCATTTAAAATTGGTTATGGTGTCTCAAAAGGGAAATCTTGAAATGCGATTTCAATTCTTCCACCACGCTGCTATCACTTTGAACGCCTTAAATCCAAATGTAAAGGACTAAGCCACTTTGCATTTATTTCTTACCTCCAAGTATCTAACACTTCTTTTGATCAGGCGAGGGGTGCCTGCCACTTTCTTTTGTGTATTCTGCTGTCAGTATTCCTGTTATTGGATGAGTTTCAACCTTCTTGTAGATTGGACATTTTCAGGTACAGAAAAAACATTCTTTAATTTTACAAATCTTGAACAGAGATATGTCAGGATGATTTCAAGGTGGTTTAGTCCATAGGAGAATTTAGATAGGTCCAAGGCGTGTTTGTCACTGCTGATAGATGTGCCGTGATAAGATAATGGTTTCTGTAAGAAACCCCTTTTAACCTTGAGCAAAGTTCTTACCTTATTTGTGTCTACTTTTTCTCACCTATAAAGCATAAATGACTCTCATCCTTCAAACTCCTTTGAAATCAAACGGTGTAAAGTTCAGAGCTCGTGCTGTCTACTAACGTCAATAATATAAGGAGGTGATTTTCCAAAGTAGGTAAGTGAGCTAGAAGCACCGATCTCAAGCCCGTGGAACCACTCATGAGCAGTTTGGTCTCAGCTACTCCAAAGTATTTAGGAAACGAAATCCTATAGAGAATCCCACTCTAGTTCTTTATACCATAGCTAGAGGAAATTTCCCTTCTCGCTCCCAGAGGCTTGCAGTTTTCAGCTGCTGAAGGATGTTTTTTAATGTGGTATGATATTCATCAAAAGCATTACCACAACTGGTTTACTGAAGGCAAAATTGAGTTGTTCTTGGCCTCCGGAGTGTAGTTATGTGAATTATAAATGCCTGAAGAGAATCAGAAGCTGAATGTAGCTGTTGATGTTGGCACAGGCTTTAAAATGATTGTGCATCTATGTGCTTAAATGAGAGAAAGCTGTCTCTCGAGTTCTACATCCATCTTAAGAAAGATGCTGAATTTCGTATGATGCAGGTTCTTAGAGTTACGGCATCATAACTGATAGAGCCCACCTGGTCTAGAGAGTTCAGGTCTTGAATAAGACTTGGATTAATGCCAGTAAGCATCAGGGATCAGATCCATCTCACCGGAATTTAGGTGTTTACATATGAGCTGATGGCCACATTTGCACAGGTGCCAGTGAAAAGCTAGTTGATACGGTTGATACAAGTCTTCTGCAGCTCTTCTATCATACGTGCTTGTCCCATACAGATGTCCTGGCTACCACAGTGAACCCAAAACGGCAAGAGGCGTGGATGCTTCGGCACCTTAACCTTTCCTTTCAAGTCAGGAGGGAGGCACCTGCCTTCGCTGACTGGGAGATCGGTGCTGAGCAGTCGGGGCTCCCTGGGCTGCAGTGGAGACGGACTCCTCCGGTTGTATTGACTGGGGCGGTGGCTCAGCCATCCCACCTACCTGAGGCAGTAATCTTGGGCTGAGGCAAAGGGCCTCCTGAACTGAGCTTTTTAGGATTATTTCTGAACCTCCCTTCCACCACAGTTTCTCTTTTGGAACGATGCTTCATTTTGCAATGCTTTCCCCTGACAGCGTAATTGCTAATTCAGGTTGTGAGAGTCTGCTTGGTCTTAAAAACACAGGATAGGATTCAGTTTCAGGGGAAGGCATCAGGTTTAGGCATCCACATATAAACATTTACATGGAAGTTATACATTTAAATGTCTGTCATGAGTGAGGAATAAACCAGGGGTCAAGGTTAAGCCCAGAAGGCCACTCGGGTTCTCAGGAACAGCTGAGAAGTTGAGATAGCTAAAGGTATCACCTACTAGCTGGTCATCTGAATCGCCCTTTAGCGTCCATTGACCGTATCAATGAGGCATCCAAATAATGTGTTCAGCCGCAGCAGCCTGGTACCACTTGGACACCCCAGTGTGACCTGTCGTTTGGGCAATTTTCATTCCAGAGGAGCACAAGCCCTCCAACATCCCTGCATCAAATGTGACGGCCGCCTTCAGATGTCTCAGATACCCTGCAGCATATCGAGTGACATTTATTAGTGTCTTCCACAGCATTATTAAGGTAGGCATTCTGCTACTCTCCTTTTACTGCACGAAGACTCGGGATCCACAGCTGTGACCATATACTACTCGGAAACTTTCATGTCATAGGAAAGCCTTAAAACCTCTTAGGCGATACTGCGTAAAGACAGAACATGGACAGTAGGAGCTACAGTGACGAGAATGCCGTAAGATCCTAGATATACGTTAAGGTGGTTGGACATATGTAATTTGTTAGATGTGGTCAGCGTGCTGAATTTTGGCTTTATTGCAGGAAAAGGACACAGGTCTATGGATATTTGTCCACAAGAGTAGATCTGTGTCATAATGAGAGTGTCTGAAGGATTGTTTCGCTCAGAAGTCTGTTTTGTGTTTCTTCCCAGGTTAAGACAGGATATCGAGAACTGGGATTTTAACATCTCGTCTTTTGATCTAACCTTGAATCTTGATTTTCTAAAGAGGTCAGTAGTTCTCTTGGGCATTTAAATGTGTCCAAATTAGGCATTCTTCTGTTAAATCTGTGTAATTAGAGTGCAACCAACATGAGCAGGGGTTCAGCTAAAGGTACCATATAACTTTCTCAACATTTTCTCGTTTCTCTGGTCACCATCATAGATAATATAAAATAGATGGTGTGTTGTGTCTGGTACTTATCTTGAAAGAGGTTTGAGTTGACTTTGTTACTATTTCTTGTCTTGACAGTTAAACCACTGGAATAATAATGGCCAGGGAAAACCAAAGCGTAGTGACAGAATTCATCTTTCAAGGCCTTTCCTCCCAGCCAAGGACACAGACTGCTCTTTTCGTAGTGTTCCTGGTTTTTTATCTGTTCACAGTTGTTGGGAACATCATGATCCTTACAGTGATCAGAGCTGATTGCCAGTTGCAGTCACCCATGTACTTTTTCCTTGCCAACCTCTCCTTCTTAGATACCTGCTATGTCACCACTAACATCCCCCAGATGTTGGTGAACCTCTTGACCAAGAAGGGGAACATCTCCTTCTCCAGATGCGCTGCTCAGATGTATTTGTCTCTGACTTGTGGCATGGTAGAGTGTTTTCTGCTTGGGGTCATGGCCTATGATCGATATATGGCAATATGTCACCCCTTGCTCTACACCACTGTCATGAACAGGAAGGTTTGCATTCACATGGTCGTGGCTTCCTGGGCCAGCAGCCTACTGAGCTCCATGGTCATCATCACCCTCATCTGGCGGCTGCCCTTCTGTGGGCCTGACATCTTGAACCATTACTTCTGTGAAGTGCCAGCAGTGCTGGCCTTGGCCTGCGCCGATATTGCCCTCACGGAGTTGGTCATCTACATTTTCACTGTCCTCATAGTCTTGATCCCCTTTCTTCTGATCATCACCTCCTACGCCCGTATCCTTTCCGCCATCTTGAAGATTAAATCTGCACGTGTGCAATCCAAGACCTTCTCCACCTGTGGATCCCACCTGATGGTGGTAACCTTATTTTACGGGACAGTTATCTGCAGGTACCTGAATCCTAAGTCAAGGATTCCACAGGACAGGGACAAAGTTATTACAGTGCTTTACATCGTTGTAGCCCCATTGCTGAACCCCCTCATCTACAGCCTCAGGAACAAGGACATGAAGAATGCCCTGAGAAGGGTGATGAATAGACCCAAATCCCTGTTTATTTAAAGGCTTTTCAGGCAATGGTACTGCTGCACTTAGTTCTATGAGTTGAAACAATACTCAGATGTGATGATTTCTCTACCTGCAAGTGTCCTAGCCTTATTTTTACAAAGACTGAGGTGAAATCATACGTGTGCTAAATTCAACAGCACCTAAACAAAAAGACCTTGCATACAAATAACTTTCTAAATAACGTTTGGGGTTTGGTCTAAACCCTAGAGGCTAAATAAAGACATTGCAACTTCAGCGTGCGTCACTCTGGCAATTCATTTAAAATAGCAGTGGAAAATGCCCATAGCATTGTGACAAGAAAGACAAAAGGAGGAAAAAAGAAAAAACAGTTAAAGAACTGTGAGAAAAAATAAGCACTTTATATAAAGCGTGAAAGGTATTTTGCTTCTGAAGGGTTTCGTAATTCACTTCAGAGCGTACAAACATTTAATTCATGTTGCAAACATGAGCTGCTACTGTGACTTCCCTTCAGACCTGGAGATTTCTCAACGTCTGCTGGGTTGGTCAGCAAACAAAACTGCCATCTTCTCCAATAAAGGGTGCAGGTGTTTGCAACTAATATTTATCCCCTTGCGCTGTGAGCGTTTTCTCACCCCTGCTTCCATAACCCGCTTTGCTTCCCCCGTAACTCATTTCTGCCCCTCTTAACTCCTACTGCATTTCAGTCCAACTCTGGGGCCCCATGGGCCAAGATCCTTCAATCTTATTTTGTCATGTGGACAGCTGGCAGTAGATCGTTTTGTTTTCTGATTTGAGTAGGGCATAATCAGACGTGAATATCCGAGAGGGGTTTACTTTCCGTGCCTCAGAGACAGATCCCTAGGTTTTAAGTAACCCAGGCAAGATGAAGAGTATTTCAGACCTCCCGAACTTGCTGACAATTAAACTAACCTTTTGAAAGATGTGCTTTGTACTCACATTCATGCAACACAGGTGGTTTTGCTCCCCACCCACAAGCTTGCTCAGTCACGGACGACCGTGCATCCTCCTTTCTGTGGTGTGGGTTTGTTTGTCACTCGGTGACATTATAGCCAAAATCTGGATGCCGTTGGATGCCATTGTAATTCCAATTTCGTATCTGAATCCCCACTGACTACAGAGGGAGATCGCCTCTCCACAGACTGATCAACCTTCCCATTGTGGACATATTTTGATGACTGAAGTTAAATAATTCAAGCCTAGAGAAACCCACAGAAAGTCCTTCCCCAATGGACTTCAAAGTCTCAATAAACGAATGTTTGAAAAGCAAGAAGAACAAATCCCTGTCACATCTAAGACACGTACAAAAGCATGATAGAGGACCTTTAAAGCCAAAATCTTGTCTTTCCCTTTTAATTTTGCGGAACAAAGTGTGCTTACACCTGTCCCGCACAGGCAAGGACCAAACTAAGGGATCATTTCAGCCCTGGCTCTTTACACTGCGGCTCAAGCACCAACATCTGGAGGTGGCATCCGTGGGCCTGAGCCCAGAAGCCCACACCAGAGAGCCAGACCAGGGCTCTCCTGCGGCTCAGAGCAGGGCACGTGGCCCCAGCTGTGGCTCTGGCCTTCCCAGCAAGGGCAGGGACAGGAGAAAGCTTATTTAGTGGTGTATCTTCAACTACTCCCTTACTCTTACGCCATGTAAGATATAAAACATATGAGGACACACTCCTTGCTTGGGTTTGTGGGCAGATCGCTGTCCCCTGGGGGAAGGTCACATGCCAGGTGTCTCTCCCTACTGCTATATGCCACCTTTGAGGGTGGCCAGGGGAAAGGTTTGGGTCTGACATCTGGCACAGGTCCTGGCTGGGCTAGGACGTATTGCCACTTTGGTCAACAACTCATTCTTCCCAGCCCCAGCAGAGACGTGCTACGCTGGCAGATATTCCTGCTGCTCAGCGCCATCCCAGACCAAGACCCTCCAGCCGCCTACCAGGAGCATTAGTTAGCCCTGAATTATGTCAGCTGAGCCAGCCCAGAATTGAGTTTGGACTTGGTGGGCTATGGACTGGAGAAGTCTGCTTTGCCTGCAGAGCCTCTTGGGATAGCGCAAGTGAGCCCTTGGATAGGTGAATCTTTGGCAAGTAAATACAAAGATAAAAGCAAAGATATTTAGTGCAGAGCAAGCCAGAAAAGGAGAAATGTAGCCAGAGCCAGACACCAGCTTTTCCCCAGACCAACCCGGGCTCCCACCACACCTAAAGGACTCTTCACTTTTTTCAAAGATGCTTCCCATGACTGAAAGATAGGAAAGATAAGGCAAAGATAAAGCCTCTGATTAGTGAAGGCAGACAAATGGATATGAACTGTACATGTAGGGAGAACGGGGGTTTCTTAACCCTTAACAAGACCAAATAAGAGGCCTTGTCTAGCAGTAGGTGGTGGCAATAGTCGTAGCATGACCCACTGGAAGCTTCTCAGCAGGCCTGAACTTGAACACCAGCTAAGGCGTTAAATCTATTTCCATCACAAATTACGCTTCTCCCCTTCCAAAAAAAGGAACTCCCCTGGGGACCAGCCACCCAGCAGTTATCAGCCTAACAAGCCCTTCAGGGCATCATGAAGAAGCCTCTATCGCTTGGAGAAGGAAGCCATGATCAACGCATTCCAGGAACCTCCTGGATTGCTTATGCCCTGCCGTGTTGTCCCTCCAACAGATAGTGGGGTGGTTGAAGTCCCCCATGAGGACCAGGGCTTGAGAATGTGAGGCTGCTCCTATCTGTCTAGAGAGGGCCTCATCTGCTCCGTCTTCCTGGTCGGGTGGCCGGTAGCAGACCCCCCCTATAATGTCACCTGTCCCTGCCCTCCCTTTAATCCTGACCCATAAGCTCTCGGTTGGCTCCTCATCCGTCCCAGGGCGCAGCTCCATGCACTCCAGCTGGTCATTGACATAGAGGGCGACACCCCCTCATCTCCCCTGCCTGTCCTTCCTAAATGGCCTGTATCCTTCCATTCCAACACTCCAGTTGTAGGAGCCATCCCACCACGTCTCCATGATGCCAATAAGATCGTAGCCCTGCAAGAGTGCCCACGTCTCTAACTCCTCTTGTTTATTCCCCATGCATCGTGCCTTTGCATAGAGGCATTTAAGTTGGGCGCCCGATGAAGCTGCCTTACTGGCTGGAGTTCCTTTGTGCTCCTCTTCAGGCGCTCTCCTGCTGACCTGAGATCCTTCTCCAGGCTCTGGGCATCTATTGCTGGCCCTGGCATCAAACCGAGTGGGATGGCTTGAGGTTCTATTCCTAATGGAAGCAGGTCCAAAGTGAGGTCTTCCTTCCCCTCAAGCCTCCAGAAGTTTGAATGAGCCTTTGGCACACCTCACCCAGCACTGACACCTCATCAAAAATGTGTCATGAACCAAACCCAGCCAGTGAGCCCAAATTTTCGCGCTTCCAACAGCTGAAGTTAAAAAAACCCCTACACCCTAAACATATTTGCTGAATGCTGTGCAGTTCCCTCAGAAGCTCTTCTGACTTCTTGAGGTGTCCGTCTTGGGTCCGGGCAGATGGGAAAGAGATGAACACCTGGTGCTAGGGGAAATGATCTAGACTGTCCATTCCAGCACTGCCTTCCCACTCCCCCAGCCCTTGGGACGTCATTTCACCAAATAGCGGTATTTATCCTCCTCTTTCCAAACAGAGAGATCAATCGCTCTCTAGAAATGCTGATTCCTCTGAGCTGAATATGGAGGAAGCGTTGTTTCCCCTGTGCTCTGAAAATGGCTATTTTCCGCTGTTAACCATACAGACAGTTAGTAGCTTAGACAACCTAGATAACTAACTTTTGGGCACCTGGGGAGGATTTCACCTTATGAGATGTATCAGATTCTGCATCTCCCGATGTCTTCAGACCAAAGCTGGAGTATTAGTGTGTTTCACCCTCACAGAAGTCATCTGGCTCAAAGTAGGAATAACTGGGTAAAATTCCATGTTTAGACAACCCTCTAAAAAATCCCACAAATCCATTAAAATATTTGGTCCCTTAAGATTTGAAGTGTAACGTACGGTTCACCAAGTCTTGAACAGGCAGTTGTAAAAACTTTTACCAAAACTTCAATTGTTTATGACTTAAATACTTAAAATTATGCTTGGGCTTGTGTTTACAAGAAATAATTGCAATGCAACCTCTGGGACCACTTTGGCATTTAAAATTGGTTATGGTGTCTCAAAAGGGAAATCTTGAAATGCGATTTCAATTCTTCCACCACGCTGCTATCACTTTGAACGCCTTAAATCCAAATGTAAAGGACTAAGCCACTTTGCATTTATTTCTTACCTCCAAGTATCTAACACTTCTTTTGATCAGGCAAGGGGTGCCTGCCACTTTCTTTTGTGTATTCTGCTGTCAGTATTCCTGTTATTGGATGAGTTTCAACCTTCTTGTAGATTGGACATTTTCAGGTACAGAAAAAACATTCTTTAATTTTACAAATCTTGAACAGAGATATGTCAGGATGATTTCAAGGTGGTTTAGTCCATAGGAGAATTTAGATAGGTCCAAGGCGTGTTTGTCACTGCTGATAGATGTGCCGTGATAAGATAATGGTTTCTGTAAGAAACCCCTTTTAACCTTGAGCAAAGTTCTTACCTTATTTGTGTCTACTTTTTCTCACCTATAAAGCATAAATGACTCTCATCCTTCAAACTCCTTTGAAATCAAAAGGTGTAAAGTTCAGAGCTCGTGCTGTCTACTAACGTCAATAATATAAGGGGGTGATTTTCCAAAGTAGGTAAGTGAGCTAGAAGCACCGATCTCAAGCCCGTGGAACCACTCATGAGCAGTTTGGTCTCAGCTACTCCAAAGTATTTAGGAAACGAAATCCTATAGAGAATCCCACTCTAGTTCTTTATACCATAGCTAGAGGAAATTTCCCTTCTCGCTCCCAGAGGCTTGCAGTTTTCAGCTGCTGAAGGATGTTTTTTAATGTGGTATGATATTCATCAAAAGCATTACCACTACTGGTTTACTGAAGGCAAAATTGAATTGTTCTTGGCCTCCGGAGTGTAGTTATGTAAATTATAAATGCCTGAAGAGAATCAGAAGCTGAATGTAGCTGTTGATGTTGGCACAGGCTTTAAAATGATTGTGCATCTATGTGCTTAAATGAGAGAAAGCTGTCTCTCGAGTTCTACATCCATCTTAAGAAAGATGCTGAATTTCGTATTATGCAGGTTCTTAGAGTTACGGCATCATAACTGATAGAGCCCACCTGGTCTAGAGAGTTCAGGTCTTGAATAAGACTTGGATTAATGCCAGTAAGCATCAGGAATCAGATCCATCTCACCGGAATTTAGGTGTTTACATATGAGCTGATGGCCACATTTGCACAGGTGCCAGTGAAAAGCTAGTTGATACGGTTGATACAAGTCTTCTGCAGCTCTTCTATCATACGTGCTTGTCCCATACAGATGTCCTGGCTACCACAGTGAACCCAAAACGGCAAGAGGCGTGGATGCTTCGGCACCTTAACCTTTCCTTTCAAGTCAGGAGGGAGGCACCTGCCTTCGCTGACTGGGAGATCGGTGCTGAGCAGTCGGGGCTCCCTGGGCTGCAGTGGAGACGGACTCCTCTGGTTGTATTGACTGGGGCGGTGGCTCAGCCATCCCACCTACCTGAGGCAGTAATCTTGGGCTGAACCTCCCTTCCACCACAGTTTCTCTTTTGGAACGATGCTTCATTTTGCAATGCTTTCCCCTGACAGCGTAATTGCTAATTCAGGTTGTGAGAGTCTGCTTGGTCTTAAAAACACAGGATAGGATTCAGTTTCAGGGCAAGGCATCAGGTTTAGGCATCCACATATAAACATTTACATGGAAGTTATACATCTAAATGTCTGTCATGAGTGAGGAATAAACCAGGGGTCAAGGTTAAGCCCAGAAGGCCACTCGGGTTCTCAGGAACAGCTGAGAAGTTGAGATAGCTAAAGGTATCACCTACTAGCTGGTCATCTGAATCGCCCTTTAGCGTCCATTGACCGTATCAACGAGGCATCCAAATAATGTGTTCAGCCGCAGCAGCCTGGTACCACTTGGACACCCCAGCGTGACCTGTCGTTTGGCCAATTTTCATTCCAGAGGAGCACAAGCCCTCCAACATCCCTGCATCAAATGTGACGGCCGCCTTCAGATGTCTCAGATACCCTACAGCATATCGAGTGACATTTATTAGTGTCTTCCACAGCATTATTAAGGTAGGCATTCTGCTACTCTCCTTTTACTGCACGAAGACTCGGGATCCACAACTGTGACCATATACTACTCGGAAACTTTCATGTCATAGGAAAGCCTTAAAACCTCTTAGGCGATACTGCGTAAAGACAGAACATGGACAGTAGGAGCTACAGTGACGAGAATGCCATAAGATCCTAGATATACGTTAAGGTGGTTGGACATATGTAATTTGTTAGATGTGGTCAGCGTGCTGAATTTTGGCTTTATTGCAGGAAAAGGATACAGGTCTATGGATATTTGTCCACAAGAGTAGATCTGTGTCATAATGAGAGTGTCTGAAGGATTGTTTCGCTCCAGAAGTCTGTTTTGTGTTTCTTCCCAGGTTAAGACAGGATATCAAGAACTGGGATTTTAACATCTCGTCTTTTGATCTAACCTTGAATCTTGATTTTCTAAAGAGGTCAGTAGTTCTCTTGGGCATTTAAATGTGTCCAAATTAGGCATTTGTCTGTTAAATCTGTGTAATTAGAGTGCAACCAACATGAGCAGGGGTTCAGCTAAAGGTACCATGTAACTTTCTCAACATTTTCTCGTTTCTCTGGTCACCATCATAGATAATATAAAATAGATGGTGTGTTGTCTCTGGTACTTATCTTGCAAGAGATTTGAGTTGACTTTGTTACTATTTCTTGTCTTGACAGTTAAACCACTGGAATAATAATGGCCAGGGAAAACCAAAGCGTAGTGACAGAATTCATCTTTCAAGGCCTTTCCTCCCAGCCAAGGACACAGACTGCTCTTTTCGTAGTGTTCCTGGTTTTTTATCTGTTCACGGTTGTTGGGAACATCATGATCCTTACAGTGATCAGAGCTGATTGCCAGTTGCAGTCACCCATGTACTTTTTCCTTGCCAACCTGTCCTTCTTAGATACCTGCTATGTCACCACTAACATTCCCCAGATGTTGGTGAACCTCTTGACCAAGAAGGGGACCATCTCCTTCTCCAGATGTGCTGCTCAGATGTATTTCTCTCTGACATGTGGCACCACAGAGTGTTTTCTGCTTGGGGTCATGGCCTATGATCGATATATGGCAATATGTCACCCCTTGCTCTACACCACTATCATGAACAGGAAGGTTTGCATTCACATGGTCGCAGCTTCCTGGGCCAGCAGCCTACTGAGCTCCATGGTCATCATCACCCTCATCTGGCGGCTGCCCTTCTGCGGGCCTGGCATCTTGAACCATTACTTCTGTGAAGTGCCAGCAGTGCTGGCCTTGGCCTGCGCCGACACTGCCCTTACAGAGTTCGTCATCTTCATCTTCAGCATCGCCATAGTCTTGATCCCCTTTCTTCTGATCATCACGTCCTACGCCCGTATCCTTTCCGCCATCTTGAAGATTAAATCTGCACGTGTGCAATCCAAGACCTTCTCCACCTGTGGATCCCACCTGATGGTGGTAACCTTATTTTACGGGACAGTTATCTGCAGGTACATGAATCCTAAGACAAGGGCTCCACAGGACAGGGACAAAGTTATTACAGTGCTTTACGTCGTTGTAGCCCCATTGCTGAACCCCCTCATCTACAGCCTCAGGAACAAGGACATGAAGAATGCCCTGAGAAGGGTGATGAATAGACCCAAATCCCTGTTTATTTAAAGGCTTTTCAGGCAGTGGTAGTGTTGCACTTAGTTCTATAAGTTGAAAAAATACTCAGATGTGATGATTTCTCTACCTGCAAGTGTCCTAGCCTTATTTTTACAAAGACTGAGGTGAAATCATACGTGTGCTAAATTCAACAGCACCTAAACAAAAAGACCTTGCATACAAATAACTTTCTAAATAACGTTTGGGGTTTGGCCTAAACCCCAGAGGCTAAATAAAGACATTGCAACTTCAGCGTGCCTCACTCTGGCAATTCATTTAAAATAGCAGCGGGAAATGCCCATAGCATCGTGACAAGAAAGAAAAAAAGAAGAAAAAAGAAAAAATAGTTAAAGAACTGTGAGAAAAAATAAGCACTTTATATAAAGCGTGAAAGGTATTTTGCTTCTGAAGGGTTTCGTAATTCACTTCAGAGCAGACAAACATTTAATTCATGTTGCAAACATGAGCTGCTACTGTGATTTCCCTTCAGACCTGGAGATTTCTCAACGTCTGCTGGGTTGGTCAGCAAACAAAACTGCCATCTTCTCCAATGAAGGGTGCAGTTGTTTGCAACTAATATTTATCCCCTTGCGCTGTGAGCGTTTTCTCACCCCAGCTTCCATAACCCGCTTTGCTTCCCCCGTAACTCATTTCTGCCCCTCTTAACTCCTACTGCATTTCAGTCCAACTCTGGGGCCCCATGGGCCAAGATCCTTCAATCTTATTTTGTCATGTGGACAGCTGGCAGTAGATCGTTTTGTTTTCTGATTTGAGTAGGGCATAATCAGACGTGAATATCAGAGAGGGGTTTTCTTTCCGTGCCTCAGAGACAGATCCCTAGGTTTTAAGTAACCCAGGCAAGATGAAGAGTATTTCAGACCTCCCGAACTTGCTGACAATTAAACTAACCTTTTGAAAGATGTGCTTTGTACTCACATTCATGCAACACAGGTGGTTTTGCTCCCCACCCACAAGCTTGCTCAGTCACGGACGACCGTGCATCCTCCTTTCTGTGGTGTGGGTTTGTTTGTCACTCAGTGACATTATAGCCAAAATCTGGATGCCGTTGGATGCCATTGTAATTCCAATTTCGTATCTGAATCCCCACTGACTACAGAGGGAGATCGCCTCTCCACAGACTGATCAACCTTCCCATTGTGGACATATTTTGATGACTGAAGTTAAATACTTGAAGCCTAGAGAAACCCACAGAAAGTCCTTCCCCAATGGACTTCAAAGTCTCAATAAACGAGTGTTTGAAAAGCAAGAAGAACAAATCCCTATTACATCTAAGACATGTACAAAAGTATGATAGAACATCTTTAAAGCCAAAATCTTGTCTTTCCCTTTTAATTTTGCGGTCTAAACTGTGTTTACCTCCGTCCCATACAGGGAAGGACCAAACTAAGGGATCCTTTCAGCCCTGGCTCTTTACACTGTGGCTCAAGCACCAACATCTGGAGGTGGCATTCATGGGTCTGAGCCCAGAAGCCCACGCCAGAGAGCCAGACCAGGGCTCTCCTGCGGCTCAGAGCAGGGCACGTGGCCCCAGCTGTGGCTCTGGCCTTCCCAGCAAGGGCAGGGACAGGAGAAAGCTTATTTAGTGGTGTATCTTCAACTACTCCCCTACTCTTACGCCATGTAAGGTATAAAACATATGAGGACACACTCCTTGCTTGGGTTTTTGGGCAGATCGCTGTCCCCTGGGGGAAGGCCACATGCCAGGTGTCTCTCCCTACTGCTATATGCCACCTTTGAGGGTGGCCAGGGGAAAGGTTTGGGTCTGACATCTGGCACAGGTCCTGGCTGGGCTAGGACGTATTGCCACTTTGGTCAACGACTCATTCTTCTCAGCCCCAGCAGAGACGTGCTATGCTGGCAGATATTCCTGCTGCTCAGCGCCATCCCAGACCAAGACCCTCCAGCTGCCTACCAGGAGCATTAGTTAGCCCTGAATTATGTCAGCTGAGCCAGCCCAGAATTGAGTTTGGACTTGGTGGGCTATGGACTGGAGAAGTCTGCATTGCCTGCAGAGCCTCTTGGGATAGCGCAAGTGAGCCCTTGGATAGGTGAATCTTTGGCAAGTAAATACAAAGATAAAAGCAAAGGTATTTAGTGCAGAGCAAGCCAGAAAAGGAGAAATGTAGCCAGAGCCAGACACCAGCTTTTCCCCAGACCAACCCGGGCTCCCACCACACCTAAAGGACTCTTCACTTTTTTCAAAGATGCTTCCCATGACTGAAAGATAGGGAAGATAAGGCAAAGATAAAGCCTCTGATTAGTGAAGGCAGACAAATGGATATGAACTGTACATGTAGGGAGAACGGGGGTTTCTTAACCCTTAACAAGACCAAATAAGAGGCCTTGTCTAGCAGTAGGTGGAGGCAATAGTTGTAGAATGACCCACTGGAAGCTTCTCAGCAGGCCTGAACTCGAACATCAGCTAAGGCATTAAATCTATTTCCATCACGAATTACGCTTCTCCCCTTCCAAAATAAGGAACTCCCCTGGGGACCAGCCACCCAGCAGTTATCAGCCTAACAAGCCCTTCAGGGCATCATGAAGAAGCCTCTATCGCTTGGAGAAGGAAGCCATGATCAACGCATTCCAGGAACCTCCTGGATTGCTTATGCCCTGCCGTGTTGTCCCTCCAAAAGATAGTGGGGTGGTTGAAGTCCCCCATGAGGACCAGGGCTTGAGAATGTGAGGCTGCTCCTATCTGTCTAGAGAGGGCCTCATCTGCTCCGTCTTCCTGGTCGGGTGGCCGGTAGCAGATCCCCCCTATAATGTCACCTGTCCCTGCCGTCCCTTTAATCCTGACCCATAAGCTCTCGGTTGGCTCCTCATCCGTCCCAGGGCGCAGCTCCATGCACTCCAGCTGGTCATTGACATAGAGGGCGACACCCCCTCCTCATCTCCCCTGCCTGTCCTTCCTAAAGGACCTGTATCCTTCCATTCCAACACTCCAGTCGTAGGAGCCATCCCACCACGTCTCCATGATGCCAATAAGATCGTAGCCCTGCAAGAGTGCGCACGTCTCTAACTCCTCTTGTTTATTCCCCATGCATTGTGCCTTTGCATAGAGGCATTTAAGTTGGGCGCCCGATGAAGCTGCCTTACTGGCTGGAGTTCCTTTGTGCTCCTCTTCAGGTGCTCTCCTGCTGACCTGAGATCCTTCTCCAGGCTCTGGGCATCTATTGCTGGCCCTGGCATCAAACCGAGTGGGATGGCTTGAGGTTCTATTCCTAATGGAAGCAGGTCCAAAGTGAGGTCTTCCTTCCCCTCAGGCCTCCAGAAGTTTGAATGAGCCTTTGGCACACCTCACCCAGCACTGACACCTCATCAAAAATGTGTCATGAACCAAACCCAGCCAGTGAGCCCAAATTTTCGCGCTTCCAACAGCTGAAGTTAAAAAAACCCCTACACCCTAAACATATTTGCTGAATGCTGTGCAGTTCCCTCAGAAGCTCTTCTGACTTCTTGAGGTGTCCGTCTTGGGTCCGGGCAGATGGGAAAGAGATGAATACCTGGTGCTAGGGGAAATGATCTAGACTGTCCATTCCAGCACTGCCTTCCCACTCCCCCAGCCCTTGGGACGTCATTTCACCAAATAGCGGTATTTATCCTCCTCTTTCCAAACAGAGAGATCAATCGCTCTCTAGAAATGCTGATTCCTCTGAGCTGAATATGGAGGAAGCGTTGTTTCCCCTGTGCTCTGAAAATGGCTATTTTCCGCTGTTAACCATACAGACAGTTAGTAGCTTAGACAACCTAGATAACTAACTTTTGGGCACCTGGGGAGGATTTCACCTTATGAGATGTATCAGATTCTGCATCTCCCGATGTCTTCAGACCAAAGCTGGAGTATTAGTGTGTTTCACCCTCACAGAAGTCATCTGGCTCAAAGTAGGAATAACTGGGTAAAATTCCATGTTTAGACAACCCTCTAAAAAATCCCACAAATCCATTAAAATATTTGGTCCCTTAAGATTTGAAGTGTAACGTACGGTTCACCAAGTCTTGAACAGGCAGTTGTAAAAACTTTTACCAAAACTTCAATTGTTTATGACTTAAACACTTAAAATTATGCTTGGGCTTGTGTTTACAAGAAATAATTGCAATGCAACCTCTGGGACCACTTTGGCATTTAAAATTGGTTATGGTGTCTCAAAAGGGAAATCTTGAAATGCGATTTCAATTCTTCCACCACGCTGCTATCACTTTGAACGCCTTAAATCCAAATGTAAAGGACTAAGCCACTTTGCATTTATTTCTTACCTCCAAGTATCTAACACTTCTTTTGATCAGGCGAGGGGTGCCTGCCACTTTCTTTTGTGTATTCTGCTGCCAGTATTCCTGTTATTGGATGAGTTTCAACCTTCTTGTAGATTGGACATTTTCAGGTACAGAAAAAACACTCTTTAATTTTACAAATCTTGAACAGAGATATGTCAGGATGATTTCAAGGTGGTTTAGTCCATAGGAGAATTTAGATAGGTCCAAGGCGTGTTTGTCACTGCTGATAGATGTGCCGTGATAAGATAATGGTTTCTGTAAGAAACCCCTTTTAACCTTGAGCAAAGTTCTTACCTTATTTGTGTCTACTTTTTCTCACCTATAAAGCATAAATGACTCTCATCCTTCAAACTCCTTTGAAATCAAAAGGTGTAAAGTTCAGAGCTCGTGCTGTCTACTAACGTCAATAATATAAGGGGGTGATTTTCCAAAGTAGGTAAGTGAGCTAGAAGCACCGATCTCAAGCCCGTGGAACCACTCATGAGCAGTTTGGTCTCAGCTACTCCAAAGTATTTAGGAAACGAAATCCTATAGAGAATCCCACTCTAGTTCTTTATACCATAGCTAGAGGAAATTTCCCTTCTCGCTCCCAGAGGCTTGCAGTTTTCAGCTGCTGAAGGATGTTTTTTAATGTGGTATGATATTCATCAAAAGCATTACCACAACTGGTTTACTGAAGGCAAAATTGAATTGTTCTTGGCCTCCGGAGTGTAGTTATGTGAATTATAAATGCCTGAAGAGAATCAGAAGCTGAATGTAGCTGTTGATGTTGGCAC
The DNA here is from genome assembly GCF_964195595.1 of Calonectris borealis. NCBI lineage: Eukaryota > Metazoa > Chordata > Aves > Procellariiformes > Procellariidae > Calonectris > Calonectris borealis. The sequence continues at coordinate 19,442,463 of NC_134325.1, forward strand.
AGGCTTTAAAATGATTGTGCATCTATGTGCTTAAATGAGAGAAAGCTGTCTCTCGAGTTCTACATCCATCTTAAGAAAGATGCTGAATTTCGTATGATGCAGGTTCTTAGAGTTACGGCATCATAACTGATAGAGCCCACCTGGTCTAGAGAGTTCAGGTCTTGAATAAGACTTGGATTAATGCCAGTAAGCATCAGGGATCAGACCCATCTCACCGGAATTTAGGTGTTTACATATGAGCTGATGGCCACATTTGCACAGGTGCCAGTGAAAAGCTAGTTGATACGGTTGATACAAGTCTTCTGCAGCTCTTCTATCACACGTGCTTGTCCCATACAGATGTCCTGGCTACCACAGTGAACCCAAAACGGCAAGAGGCGTGGATGCTTCGGCACCTTAACCCTTCCTTTCAAGTCAGGAGGGAGGCACCTGCCTTCGCTGACTGGGAGATCGGTGCTGAGCAGTCGGGGCTCCCTGGGCTGCAGTGGAGACGGACTCCTCCGGTTGTATTGACTGGGGCGGTGGCTCAGCCATCCCACCTACCTGAGGCAGTAATCTTGGGCTGAGGCAAAGGGCCTCCTGAACTGAGCTTTTTACGATTATTTCTGAACCTCCCTTCCACCACAGTTTCTCTTTTGGAACGATGCTTCATTTTGCAATGCTTTCCCCTGACAGCGTAATTGCTAATTCAGGTTGTGAGAGTCTGCTTGGTCTTAAAAACACAGGATAGGATTCAGTTTCAGGGCAAGGCATCAGGTTTAGGCATCTACATATAAACATTTACATGGAAGTTATACATCTAAATGTCTGTCATGAGTGAGGAATAAACCAGGGGTCAAGGTTAAGCCCAGAAGGCCACTCAGGTTCTCAGGAACAGCTGAGAAGTTGAGATAGCTAAAGGTATTTATATTCTTCTGTTAAATCTGTGTAATTAGAGTGCAACTAACATGAGCAGGGGTTCAGCTAAAGGTACCATGTAACTTTCTCAACACTTTCTCGTTTCTCTGGTCACCATAACAGATAATGGAAAATGGGTGGTGTGTTGTGTCTGGTACATTATTTTCCACGGCAGATTCTCTCCCCTTCAGAGAGAAATCCAAGTTCTTGTTACATTTATCTTGCAAGAGATTTGAGTTCACTTTGTTACTATTTCTTATCTTGACAGCTAAACCACTGGAATAATAATGGCCAGGGAAAACCAAAGCGTAGTGACAGAATTCATCTTTCAAGGCCTTTCCTCCCAGCCAAGGACACAGACTGCTCTTTTCGTAGTGTTCCTGGTTTTTTATCTGTTCACGGTTGTTGGGAACATCATGATCCTTACAGTGATCAGAGCTGATTGCCAGTTGCAGTCACCCATGTACTTTTTCCTTGCCAACCTGTCCTTCTTAGATATCTGCTATGTCTCCACCAACGTCCCCCAGATGCTGGTGAACCTCTTGACCAAGAAGGGGAACATCTCCTTCTCCAGATGTGCTGCTCAGATGTATTTGTCTCTGACTTTTGGCATGACAGAGTGTTTTCTGCTTGGGGTCATGGCCTATGATCGATATATGGCAATATGTCACCCCTTGCTCTACACCACTGTCATGAACAGGAAGGTTTGCATTCACATGGTCGCGGCTTCCTGGGCCAGCAGCCTACTGAGCTCCATGGTCCTCTGCAGCTTCACCTTGCGGCTGCCGTTCTGCGGGCCTGGCATCTTGAACCATTACTTCTGCGAAGTGACAGCAGTGCTGCTCTTGGCCTGCGCCGACATTGCCCTCACGAAGCTGGTCATCTTCGTTTTCAGCATCCTCATAGCATTCATCCCCTTTCTTCTGATCATCACGTCCTACGCCCGTATCCTTTCGGCCATCTTGAAGATTCAATCTGCACGTGTGCAATCCAAGACCTTCTCCACCTGTGGATCCCACTTGACAGTGGTAATCTTATTTTATGGGACAATCATCTGCATGTACATGAATCCTAAGTCAAGGGTTCCACAGGACAGGGACAAAGTTATTGCAGTGTTTTACACTGTTGTAACCCCAATGCTGAACCCCCTCATCTACAGCCTCAGGAACAAGGACATGAAGAATGCCCTGAGAAGGGCGATGAATAGACCCAAGTCCCTGTTTACTTAAAGGCTTTTCAGGGAGTGGTAGTGTTGCACTTAGTTCTATGAGTTGAAACAATACTCAGATGTGATGATTTCTCTACCTGCAAGTGTCCTAGCCTTATTTTTACAAAGACTGAGGTGAAATCATACGTGTGCTAAATTCAACAGCACCTAAACAAAAAGACCTTGCATACAAATAACTTTCTAAATAACGTTTGGGTTTTGGTCTAAACCCCAGAGGCTAAATAAAGACATTGCAACTTCAGCGTGCCTCACCCTGGCAATTCATTTAAAATAGCAGTGGAAAATGCCCATAGCATCGTGACAAGAAAGACAAAAGGAAGAAAAAAGAAAAAACAGTTAAAGAACTGTGAGAAAAAATAAGCACTTTATATAAAGCGTGAAAGGTATTTTGCTTCTGAAGGGTTTCGTAATTCACTTCAGAGCAGACAAACATTTAATTCATGTTGCAAACATGAGCTGCTACTGTGATTTCCCTTCAGACCTGGAGATTTCTCAACGTCTGCTGGGTTGGTCAGCAAAGAAAACTGCCATCTTCTCCAATGAAGGGTGCAGTTGTTTGCAACTAATATTTATCCCCTTGCGCTGTGAGCGTTTTCTCACCCCAGCTTCCATAACCCGCTTTGCTTCCCCCGTAACTCATTTCTGCCCCTCTTAACTCCTACTGCATTTCAGTCCAACTCTGGGGCCCCATGGGCCAAGATCCTTCAATCTTATTTTGTCATGTGGACAGCTGGCAGTAGATCGTTTTGTTTTCTGATTTGAGTAGGGCATAATCAGACGTGAATATCCGAGAGGGGTTTTCTTTCCGTGCCTCAGAGACAGATCCCTAGGTTTTAAGTAACCCAGGCAAGATGAAGAGTATTTCAGACCTCCCGAACTTGCTGACAATTAAACTAACCTTTTGAAAGATGTGCTTTGTACTCACATTCATGCAACACAGGTGGTTTTGCTCCCCACCCACAAGCTTGCTCAGTCACGGACGACCGTGCATCCTCCTTTCTGTGGTGTGGGTTTGTTTGTCACTCAGTGACATTATAGCCAAAATCTGGATGCCGTTGGATGCCATTGTAATTCCAATTTCGTATCTGAATCCCCACTGACTACAGAGGGAGATCGCCTCTCCACAGACTGATCAACCTTCCCATTGTGGACATATTTTGATGACTGAAGTTAAATAATTCAAGCCTAGAGAAACCCACAGAAAGTCCTTCCCCAATGGACTTCAAAGTCTCAATAAACGAATGTTTGAAAAGCAAGAAGAACGAATCCCTATGACATCTAAGTCATGTGCAGCCAAAGCAGATAGAACATCTTTAAAGCCAAAATCTTGTCTTTCCCCTCCAATTTTGTGGTCCAAACTGTTCTGCTCTAAGAAATATCCTCCGGTCTCTTTTTCCTTCTGCCTGTCAAGGAACCATCACCAGAAGCACCCAAGGAAGGTATCAGGAAAACCAGATCTAGCGCATGGAAAGTTATCGCAAAACACGGTGGGACACAGACAACTTTCTGATCTCTAAAGATGAGAGTCATCTCACATGTTTTTAAAACCCTGTAGTGAAGCATCGAAGTCTAAGCTAGCTCCCAAGGCTCTGAGGTGGTTCGCTGGGCTCCTTGTACAGTGGGCAGAGAAACTCATCCCATGCTGTGGTCAGTGTCTAAGAAAGAACCAGTGAATTGTCTATAAATGAGGGAAGAAGAAGAAGAATCACATTCATGAATCTGAGAGCTAGACATAAAGTTGCTTGCTTGATGTCAGGCAGCAGTGCAAAAAGTTCCTTAACCTGGCTGAAGCGGAGGTAGAAAGGCTTCAGAAGGCTTTGAGAGGGCACACCAGTGGCGAGCGCAAGGCATACCCCCGGCTGGTTTGCCAGATGCAAGTCTGGAAAGGATACCTCATTGGTTTCTGAACTGCTGGACAAAACTGCTCATTCATAGCCAGCCAGATGAGGGAGAGCTGCCCAAATTCTACAGCCGAAATAAAGAAAGGCATACCAAATCCGAACTGTTGCCAGGAGAATGCACTGTCTGACTGATTCGCCTGTGAATGGAAGACTGAGAAAGCACTTCTCACCTTAATATCTTGGGTTTTTTCAGAAAAGGGGAGTAATGAAATTGGTGTGCTTGAATAATGTGCTTGAAAAAATGTAAAATACAAAGAAGCTGTTACAGCTTCTGTGATCTGGTGCTTGTTTCTGTGTTTCTGCCTCTCCGTCCACTCAGGAAAACTGGCTTTTAGACACCTGGTTTAAGATGACTCTGAACAACCAGTTTTGAGACTGCCAGAGTTAGGCAGGATGAATTTCAGCTTTTATAGATGCAAGTATGCCTGTAACCTTGCAGGTATGCAAACACCCAGCATGCCTGAGGTTCAACAACACACCTAAAGATAACAGTTGTCCCAGATACACAGATTTGTAATTATAATTTCGTGGTGTACATTCTTTTTTTAATGTCTGCCAAGCCAAGACAACCGACCTTAATGGGCAGGATTGGTACTGGGGTGGTTTCCTCTGCAAGCTAGCAGAAAGTGGAGTCCCAGCAGAAAGTAACGGAAGTTTTTTGGAGTGCGATTCGTACTTCTTGTCCCTGTCTAGGGAAGATCACAGCAGTGACTAGAAAGGTATTTTGAGGGAGATTGGTGCATCCTGACCCTGCCTGGAGGTTGAAGTGTGGAAAATGCAATTAGTGAACAAATGCCACTCGTTAGCCGGTATCCTATGCACCAGAAGTGTGCTTACACCCGTCCCGTACAGGGAAGGACCAAACTAAGGGATCATTTCAGCCCTGGCTCTTTACAGTGCGGCTCAAGCACCAACATCTGGAGGTGGCATCCGTGGGTCTGAGCCCAGAAGCCCACGCCAGAGAGCCAGACCAGGGCTCTCCTGCGGCTCAGAGCAGGGCACGTGGCCCCAGCTGTGGCTCTGGCCTTCCCAGCAAGGGCAGGGACAGGAGAAAGCTTATTTAGTGGTGTATCTTCAACTACTCCCCTACTCTTACGCCATGTAAGATATAAAACATATGAGGACACACTCCTTGCTTGGGTTTTTGGGCAGATCGCTGTCCCCTGGGGGAAGGTCACATGCCAGGTGTCTCTCCCTACTGCTATATGCCACCTTTGAGGGTGGCCAGGGGAAAGGTTTGGGTCTGACATCTGGCACAGGTCCTGGCTGGGCTAGGACGTATTGCCACTTTGGTCAACGACTCATTCTTCCCAGCCCCAGCAGAGACGTGCTACGCTGGCAGATATTCCTGCTGCTCAGCGCCATCCCAGACCAAGACCCTCCAGCTGCCTACCAGGAGCATTAGTTAGCCCTGAATTATGTCAGCTGAGCCAGCCCAGAATTGAGTTTGGACTTGGTGGGCTATGGACTGGAGAAGTCTGCATTGCCTGCAGAGCCTCTTGGGATAGCGCAAGTGAGCCCTTGGATAGGTGAAGTCTTTGGCAAGTAAATACAAAGATAAAAGCAAAGATATTTAGTGCAGAGCAAGCCAGAAAAGGAGAAATGTAGCCAGAGCCAGACACCAGCTTTTCCCCAGACCAACCCAGGCTCCCACCACACCTAAAGGACTCTTCACTTTTTTCAAAGATGCTTCCCATGACTGAAAGATAGGGAAGATAAGGCAAAGATAAAGCCTCTGATTAGTGAAGGCAGACAAATGGATATGAACTGTACATGTAGGGAGAACGGGGGTTTCTTAACCCTTAACAAGACCAAATAAGAGGCCTTGTCTAGCAGTAGGTGGAGGCAATAATCGTAGAATGACCCACTGGAAGCTTCTCAGCAGGCCTGAACTCGAACATCAGCTAAGGCGTTAAATCTATTTCCATCACAAATTACGCTTCTCCCCTTCCAAAATAAGGAACTCCCCTGGGGACCAGCCACCCAACAGTTATCAGCCTAACAAGCCCTTCAGGGCATCATGAAGAAGCCTCTATCGCTTGGAGAAGGAAGCCATGATCAACGCATTCCAGGAACCTCCTGGATTGCTTATGCCCTGCCGTGTTGTCCCTCCAACAGATAGTGGGATGGTTGAAGCTCCCCATGAGGACCAGGGCTTGAGAATGTGAGGCTGCTCCTATCTGTCTAGAGAGGGCCTCATCTGCTCCTTCTTCCTGGTCGGGTGGCCGGTAGCAGATCCCCCCTATAATGTCACCTGTCCCTGCCCTCCCTTTAATCCTGACCCATAAGCTCTTGATTGGCTCCTCATCCGTCCCAGGGCACAGCTCCATGCACTCCAGCTGGTCATTGACATAGAGGGCGACTCCCCCTCCTCATTTCCCCTGCCTGTCCTTCCTAAAGGACCTGTATCCTTCCATTCCAACACTCCAATCATAGGAGCCATCCCACCACGTCTCCATGATGCCAATAAGATCGTAGCCCTGCAAGAGTGCGCACGTCTCTAACTCCTCTTGTTTATTCCCCATGCATCGTGCCTTTGCATAGAGGCATTTAAGTTGGGCGCCCAATGAAGCTGCCTTACTGGCTGCAGTTCCTTTGTGCTCCTCTTCAGACGCTCTCCTGCTGACCTGCGATCCTTCTCCAGGCTCTGGGCATCTGTTGCTGGCCCTGGCATCAGATCGGTACGAGTGGGATGGATTGAGGTTCCCCTCCTCCCGCAACTTTACTTTAAAACCCTCTTCACCAGCTTGGCAAGCCTGTGACCGAAGATGCTCTTCCCCTTCTCTGACAGATGGACCCCATCAGCCCCTAGTAGACCAGGTTTCTCAAAGACAGTCCCATGGTCTAAATAACCAAAGCCCCTGGCTGTGGGACCCGTCCCATAACCATTTGTTGACTCGCCACATTCGACTGGCCCTTTCCAACCCCTTTCCTTTGACCGGGAGGACTGATGAAAAAACCACCTGTGCTTCAGAGTCCCTTACCATCGCTCCCAGGGCTCTCTAATCCTTCTTGATAGTCCTCAGACTGCTCCTGGCTCTATCACTGGTGCCCACGTGAAACAGCAGCAGCAGATAATAGTCAGTGGACCGTACGAGGCTTGGTAGCCTCTGGGTGACATCCCTGCTACGAGCCCCCAGTAAGCAGCACACCTCCCTAGAGAGGGCGTGCGGTTGGCAAATGGGTGCCTCAGTACCTCTCAGAAGAGAGTCGCCTGCTATTATCACCCGTCACCTTTTCTTAGTTGTGCTGGTTGTTATGTCTCGTTTTTGAGGAACACTTATGGATGAGCACCTAGCTCCAGGAGGGGTTACAGCTGATGACCCCTCCTCAGAGATGAGAGCACCTCTTCATCCTGGCTGAAGGTGCTTATATTCCTAATGGAAGCAGGTCCAAAGTGAGGTCTTCCTTCCCCTCAAGCCTCCAGAAGTTTGAATGAGCCTTTGGCACACCTCACCCAGCACTGACACCTCATCAAAAATGTGTCATGAACCAAACCCAGCCAGTGAGCCCAAATTTTCGCGCTTCCAACAGCTGAAGTTAAAAAAACCCCTACACCCTAAACATATTTGCTGAATGCTGTGCAGTTCCCTCAGAAGCTCTTCTGACTTCTTGAGGTGTCCGTCTTGGGTCCGGGCAGATGGGAAAGAGATGAATACCTGGTGCTAGGGGAAATGATCTAGACTGTCCATTCCAGCACTGCCTTCCCACTCCCCCAGCCCTTGGGACGTCATTTCACCAAATAGCGGTATTTATCCTCCTCTTTCCAAACAGAGAGATCAATCGCTCTCTAGAAATGCTGATTCCTCTGAGCTGAATATGGAGGAAGCGTTGTTTCCCCTGTGCTCTGAAAATGGCTATTTTCCGCTGTTAACCATACAGACAGTTAGTAGCTTAGACAACCTAGATAACTAACTTTTGGGCACCTGGGGAGGATTTCACCTTATGAGATGTATCAGATTCTGCATCTCCCGATGTCTTCAGACCAAAGCTGGAGTATTAGTGTGTTTCACCCTCACAGAAGTCATCTGGCTCAAAGTAGGAATAACTGGGTAAAATTCCATGTTTAGACAACCCTCTAAAAAATCCCACAAATCCATTAAAATATTTGGTCCCTTAAGATTTGAAGTGTAACGTACGGTTCACCAAGTCTTGAACAGGCAGTTGTAAAAACTTTTACCAAAACTTCAATTGTTTATGACTTAAACACTTAAAATTATGCTTGGGCTTGTGTTTACAAGAGATAATTGCAATGCAACCTCTGGGACCACTTCCCTTTGGCATTTGAAATTGGTTATGGTGTCTCAAAAGGGAAATCTTGAAATGCGATTTCAATTCTTCCACCACGCTGCTATCACTTTGAACGCCTTAAATCCAAATGTAAAGGACTAAGCCACTTTGCATTTATTTCTTACCTCCAAGTATCTAACACTTCTTTTGATCAGGCAAGGGGTGCCTGCCACTTTCTTTTGTGTATTCTGCTGCCAGTATTCCTGTTATTGGATGAGTTTCAACCTTCTTGTAGATTGGACATTTTCAGGTACAGAAAAAACATTCTTTAATTTTACAAATCTTGAACAGAGATATGTCAGGATGATTTCAAGGTGGTTTAGTCCATAGGAGAATTTAGATAGGTCCAAGGCGTGTTTGTCACTGCTGATAGATGTGCCGTGATAAGATAATGGTTTCTGTAAGAAACCCCTTTTAACCTTGAGCAAAGTTCTTACCTTATTTGTGTCTACTTTTTCTCACCTATAAAGCATAAATGACTCTCATCCTTCAAACTCCTTTGAAATCAAAAGGTGTAAAGTTCAGAGCTCGTGCTGTCTACTAACGTCAATAATATAAGGGGGTGATTTTCCAAAGTAGGTAAGTGAGCTAGAAGCACCGATCTCAAGCCCGTGGAACCACTCATGAGCAGTTTGGTCTCAGCTACTCCAAAGTATTTAGGAAACGAAATCCTATAGAGAATCCCACTCTAGTTCTTTATACCATAGCTAGAGGAAATTTCCCTTCTCGCTCCCAGAGGCTTGCAGTTTTCAGCTGCTGAAGGATGTTTTTTAATGTGGTATGATATTCATCAAAAGCATTACCACAACTGGTTTACTGAAGGCAAAATTGAATTGTTCTTGGCCTCCGGAGTGTAGTTATGTGAATTATAAATGCCTGAAGAGAATCAGAAGCTGAATGTAGCTGTTGATGTTGGCACAGGCTTTAAAATGATTGTGCATCTATGTGCTTAAATGAGAGAAAGCTGTCTCTCGAGTTCTACATCCATCTTAAGAAAGATGCTGAATTTCGTATGATGCAGGTTCTTAGAGTTACGGCATCATAACTGATAGAGCCCACCTGGTCTAGAGAGTTCAGGTCTTGAATAAGACTTGGATTAATGCCAGTAAGCATCAGGGATCAGACCCATCTCACCGGAATTTAGGTGTTTACATATGAGCTGATGGCCACATTTGCACAGGTGCCAGTGAAAAGCTAGTTGATACGGTTGATACAAGTCTTCTGCAGCTCTTCTATCATACGTGCTTGTCCCATACAGATGTCCTGGCTACCACAGTGAACCTAAAACGGCAAGAGGCGTGGATGCTTCGGCACCTTAACCCTTCCTTTCAAGTCAGGAGGGAGGCACCTGCCTTCGCTGACTGGGAGATCGGTGCTGAGCAGTCGGGGCTCCCTGGGCTGCAGTGGAGACGGACTCCTCCGGTTGTATTGACTGGGGCGGTGGCTCAGCCATCCCACCTACCTGAGGCAGTAATCTTGGGCTGAGGCAAAGGGCCTCCTGAACTGAGCTTTTTACGATTATTTCTGAACCTCCCTTCCACCACAGTTTCTCTTTTGGAACGATGCTTCATTTTGCAATGCTTTCCCCTGACAGCGTAATTGCTAATTCAGGTTGTGAGAGTCTGCTTGGTCTTAAAAACACAGGATAGGATTCAGTTTCAGGGGAAGGCATCAGGTTTAGGCATCCACATATAAACATTTACATGGAAGTTATACATGTTATGAGGAATAAACCAGGGGTCAAGGTTAAGCCCAGAAGGCCACTCGGGTTCTCAGGAACAGCTGAGAAGTTGAGATAGCTAAAGGTATCACCTACTAGCTGGTCACCTGAATCGCCCTTTAGCGTCCATTGACCGTATCAACGAGGCATCCAAATAATGTGTTCAGCCGCAGCAGCCTGGTACCACTTGGACACCCCAGTGTGACCTGTCGTTTGGCCAATTTTCATTCCAGAGGAGCACAAGCCCTCCAACATCCCTGCATCAAATGTGACGGCCGCCTTCAGATGTCTCAGATACCCTACAGCATATCGAGTGACATTTATTAGTGTCTTCCACAGCATTATTAAGGTAGGCATTCTGCTACTCTCCTTTTACTGCACGAAGACTCGGGATCCACAACTGTGACCATATACTACTCGGAAACTTTCATGTCATAGTAAAGCCTTAAAACCTCTTAGGCGATACTGCGTAAAGACAGAACATGGACAGTAGGAGCTACAGTGACGAGAATGCCATAAGATCCTAGATATACGTTAAGGTGGTTGGACATATGTAATTTGTTAGATGTGGTCAGCGTGCTGAATTTTGGCTTTATTGCAGGAAAAGGATACAGGTCTATGGATATTTGTCCACAAGAGTAGATCTGTGTCATAATGAGAGTGTCTGAAGGATTGTTTCGCTCCAGAAGTCTGTTTTGTGTTTCTTCCCAGGTTAAGACAGGATATCGAGAACTGGGATTTTAACACCTCCTCTTTGATCTAACCTTGAATCTTGATTTTCTAAAGAGGTCAGTAGTTCTCTTGGGCATTTAAATGTGTCCAAATTAGGCATTTGTCTGTTAAATCTGTGTAATTAGAGTGCAACCAACATGAGCAGGGGTTCAGCTAAAGGTACCATGTAACTTTCTCAACATTTTCTCGTTTCTCTGGTCACCATCATAGATAATATAAAATAGATGGTGTGTTGTGTCTGGTACTTATCTTGCAAGAGATTTGAGTTGACTTTGTTACTATTTCTTGTCTTGACAGTTAAACCACTGGAATAATAATGGCCAGGGAAAACCAAAGCGTAGTGACAGAATTCATCTTTCAAGGCCTTTCCTCCCAGCCAAGGACACAGACTGCTCTTTTCGTAGTGTTCCTGGTTTTTTATCTGTTCACAGTTGTTGGGAACATCATGATCCTTACAGTGATCAGAGCTGATTGCCAGTTGCAGTCACCCATGTACTTTTTCCTTGCCAACCTGTCCTTCTTAGATACCTGCTATGTCTCCGTCATCATCCCCCAGACGTTAGTGAACCTCTTGACCAAGAAAGGGACCATCTCCTTCTCTGCATGTGTTGCTCAGATGTATTTGGCTCTGACATGTGGCATGGCAGAGTGTTTTCTGCTTGGGGTCATGGCCTATGATCGATATGTGGCAATATGTCACCCCTTGCTCTACACCACTATCATGAACAGGAAGGTTTGCATTCACATGGTCGTGGCTTCCTGGGCCAGCAGCCTACTGAGCTCCATGGTCGTCAACAGCCTTACCTTGCGGCTGCCGTTCTGCGGGCCTGGCATCTTGAACCATTACTTCTGTGAAGTGCCAGCAGTGCTGGCCTTGGCCTGCGCCGACACTGCCCTTTCAGAGTTGGTCAACTACATCTTCAGCATCCTCATAGCCTTGATCCCCTTTCTTCTGATCATCACCTCCTACGCCCGTATCCTTTCGGCCATCTTGAAGATTAAATCTGCACGTGTGCAATCCAAGACCTTCTCCACCTGTGGATCCCACCTGATGGTGGTAACCTTATTTTATGGGACAGTTATCTGCAGGTACCTGAATCCTAAGTCCAGGATTCCACAGGACAGGGACAAAGTTATTACAGTGCTTTACGTCGTTGTAGCCCCATTGCTGAACCCTCTCATCTACAGCCTCAGGAACAAGGACATGAAGAATGCCCTGAGAAGGGCGATGAATAGACCCAAGTCCCTGTTTACTTAAAGGCTTTTCAGGCAATGGTGTTGCATTTAGTTCTATGAGTTGAAACAATACTCAGATGTGATGATTTCTCTACCTGCAAGTGTCCTAGCCTTATTTTTACAAAGACTGAGGTGAAATCATACGTGTGCTAAATTCAACAGCACCTAAACAAAAAGACCTTGCATACAAATAACTTTCTAAATAACGTTTGGGGTTTGGTCTAAACCCAGCGGCTAAATAAAGACATTGCAACTTCAGCGTGCGTCACTCTGGCAATTCATTTAAAATAGCAGTGGAAAATGCCCATAGCATCGTGACAAGAAAGAAAAAAAGAAGAAAAAAGAAAAAACAGTTAAAGAGCTGTGAGAAAAATTAAGCACTTTATATAAAGCGTGAAAGGTATTTTGCTTCTGAAGGGTTTCGTAATTCACTTCAGAGCAGACAAACATTTAATTCATGTTGCAAACATGAGCTGCTACTGTGATTTCCCTTCAGACCTGGAGATTTCTCAACGTCTGCTGGGTTGGTCAGCAAACAAAACTGCCATCTTCTCCAATAAAGGGTGCAGGTGTTTGCAACTAATATTTATCCCCTTGCGCTGTGAGCGTTTTCTCACCCTAGCTTCCATAACCCGCTTTGCTTCCCCCGTAACTCATTTCTGCCCCTCTTAACTCCTACTGCATTTCAGTCCAACTCTGGGGCCCCATGGGCCAAGATCCTTCAATCTCATTTTGTCATGTGGACAGCTGGCAGTAGATCGTTTTGTTTTCTGATTTGAGTAGGGCATAATCAGACGTGAATATCAAAGAGGGGTTTTCTTTCCGTGCCTCAAAGACAGATCCCTAGGTTTTAAGTAACCCAGGCAAGATGAAGAGTATTTCAGACCTCCCGAACTTGCTGACAATTAAACTAACCTTTTGAAAGATGTGCTTTGTACTCACATTCATGCAACACAGGTGGTTTTGCTCCCCACCCACAAGCTTGCTCAGTCACGGACGACCGTGCATCCTCCTTTCTGTGGTGTGGGTTTGTTTGTCACTCAGTGACATTATAGCCAAAATCTGGATGCCGTTGGATGCCATTGTAATTCCAATTTAGTATCTGAATCCCCACTGACTACAGAGGGAGATCGCCTCTTCACAGACTGATCAACCTTCCTTGTTTCGACGTATTTTGATGACTGAAGTTAAATAATTCAAGCCTAGAGAAACCCACAGAAAGTCCTTCCCCATTGGACTTTAAATTCTCAATAAACGAGTGTTTGAAAAGCAAGAAGAACAAATCCCTATCACATCTAAGACATATACAGCCAAAGCAGATAGAGCATTTTTAAAGCCAAAATCCTGTCTTTCTCCTTCAATTTTGTTGTCCAAAGTGTGCTTACACCCATCCCACATAGGGAAAAACCAAACTAAGGGATCATTTCAGCCCTGGCTCTTTACAGTGCGGCTCAAGCACCAACATCTGGAGGTGGCATCCGTGGGTCTGAGCCCAGAAGTCCACGCCAGAGAGCCAGACCAGGGCTCTCCTGCGGCTCAGAGCAGGGCACGTGGCCCCAGCTGTGGCTCTGGCCTTCCCAGCAAGGGCAGGGACAGGAGAAAGCTTATTTAGTGGTGTATCTTCAACTACTCCCTTACTCTTACGCCATGTAAGATATAAAACATATGAGGACACACTCCTTGCTTGGGTTTTTGGGCAGATTGCTGTCCCCTGGGGGAAGGCCACATGCCAGGTGTCTCTCCCTACTGCTATATGCCACCTTTGAGGGTGGCCAGGGGAAAGGTTTGGGTCTGACATCTGGCACAGGTCCTGGCTGGGCTAGGACGTATTGCCACTTTGGTCAACGACTCATTCTTCCCAGTCCAGCAGAGACGTGCTACGCTGGCAGATATTCCTCCTGCTCAGCGCCATCCCAGACCAAGACCCTCCAGCCGCCTACCAGGAGCATTAGTTAGCCCTGAATTATGTCAGCTGAGCCAGCCCAGAATTGAGTTTGGACTTGGTGGGCTATGGACTGGAGAAGTCTGCATTGCCTGCAGAGCCTCTTGGGATAGCGCAAGTGAGCCCTTGGATAGGTGAATCTTTGGCAAGTAAATACAAAGATAAAAGCAAAGGTATTTAGTGCAGAGCAAGCCAGAAAAGGAGAAATGTAGCCAGAGCCAGACACCACCTTTTTCCCAGACCGACCCAGATAATGGGGTGGTTCAGGTCCCCCATGAGGACCAGGGCTTGTGAACCTGAGGCTGCTCCTATCTGTCTGGAGAGGGCGCCCTCCTGCTGACCTGTGATCCTTCTCCAGGCTCTGGGCATCTGTTGCTGGCCCTGGCATCAGACCGGTACGAGTGGGATGGATTGAGGTTCCCCTCCTCCCGCAACTTTACTTTAAAACCCTCTTCACCAGCTTGGCAAGCCTGTGACCGAAGATGCTCTTCCCCTTCTCTGACAGATGGACCCCATCAGCCCCTAGTAGACCAGGTTTCTCAAAGACAGTCCCATGGTCTAAATAACTAAAGCCCTGGCTGTGGGACCCTTCCCATAACCATTTGTTGACTCGCCACATTCGACTGGCCCTTTCCAACCCCTTTCCTTTGACCGGGAGGACTGATGAAAAAACCACCTGTGCTCCAGAGTCCCTTACCATTGCTCCCAGGGCTCTCTAATCCTTCTTGATAGTCCTCAGACTGCTCCTGGCTCTATCACTGGTGCCCACGTGAAATAGCAGCAGCAGATAATAGTCAGTGGACCGTACGAGGCTTGGTAGCCTCTGGGTGACATCCCTGCTACGAGCCCCCAGTAAGCAGCACACCTCCCTAGAGAGGGCGTGCAGTCGGCAAATGGGTGCCTCAGTACCTCTCAGAAGAGAGTCGCCTGCTACTGTCACCCGTCACCTTTTCTTAGTTGTGCTGGTTGTTATGTCTCGTTTTTGAGGAACACTTATGGATGAGCACCTAGCTCCAGGAGGGGTTACAGCTGATGACCCCTCCTCAGAGATGAGAGCACCTCTTCATCCTGGCTGAAGGTGCTTATATTCCTAATGGAAGCAGGTCCAAAGTGAGGTCTTCCTTCCCCTCAGGCCTCCAGAAGTTTGAATGAGCCTTTGGCACACCTCACCCAGCACTGACACCTCATCAAAAATGTGTCATGAACCAAACCCAGCCAGTGAGCCCAAATTTTCGCGGTTCCAACAGCTGAAGTTAAAAAAACCCCTACACCCTAAACATATTTGCTGAATGCTGTGCAGTTCCCTCAGAAGCTCTTCTGACTTCTTGAGGTGTCCGTCTTGGGTCCGGGCAGATGGGAAAGAGATGAATACCTGGTGCTAGGGGAAATGATCTAGACTGTCCATTCCAGCACTGCCTTCCCACTCCCCCAGCCCTTGGGACGTCATTTCACCAAATAGCGGTATTTATCCTCCTCTTTCCAAACAGAGAGATCAATCGCTCTCTAGAAATGCTGATTCCTCTGAGCTGAATATGGAGGAAGCGTTGTTTCCCCTGTGCTCTGAAAATGGCTATTTTCCGCTGTTAACTATACAGACAGTTAGTAGCTTAGACAACCTAGATAACTAACTTTTGGGCACCTGGGGAGGATTTCACCTTATGAGATGTATCAGATTCTGCATCTCCCGATGTCTTCAGACCAAAGCTGGAGTATTAGTGTGTTTCACCCTCACAGAAGTCATCTGGCTCAAAGTAGGAATAACTGGGTAAAATTCCATGTTTAGACAACCCTCTAAAAAATCCCACAAATCCATTAAAATATTTGGTCCCTTAAGATTTGAAGTGTAACGTACGGTTCACCAAGTCTTGAACAGGCAGTTGTAAAAACTTTTACCAAAACTTCAATTGTTTATGACTTAAACACTTAAAATTATGCTTGGGCTTGTGTTTACAAGAAATAATTGCAATGCAACCTCTGGGACCACTTTGGCATTTGAAATTGGTTATGGTGTCTCAAAAGGGAAATCTTGAAATGCGATTTCAATTCTTCCACCACGCTGCTATCACTTTGAACGCCTTAAATCCAAATGTAAAGGACTAAGCCACTTTGCATTTATTTCTTACCTCCAAGTATCTAACACTTCTTTTGATCAGGCGAGGGGTGCCTGCCACTTTCTTTTGTGTATTCTGCTGCCAGTATTCCTGTTATTGGATGAGTTTCAACCTTCTTGTAGATTGGACATTTTCAGGTACAGAAAAAACACTCTTTAATTTTACAAATCTTGAACAGAGATATGTCAGGATGATTTCAAGGTGGTTTAGTCCATAGGAGAATTTAGATAGGTCCAAGGCGTGTTTGTCACTGCTGATAGATGTGCCGTGATAAGATAATGGTTTCTGTAAGAAACCCCTTTTAACCTTGAGCAAAGTTCTTACCTTATTTGTGTCTACTTTTTCTCACCTATAAAGCATAAATGACTCTCATCCTTCAAACTCCTTTGAAATCAAAAGGTGTAAAGTTCAGAGCTCGTGCTGTCTACTAACGTCAATAATATAAGGGGGTGATTTTCCAAAGTAGGTAAGTGAGCTAGAAGCACCGATCTCAAGCCCGTGGAACCACTCATGAGCAGTTTGGTCTCAGCTACTCCAAAGTATTTAGGAAACGAAATCCTATAGAGAATCCCACTCTAGTTCTTTATACCATAGCTAGAGGAAATTTCCCTTCTCGCTCCCAGAGGCTTGCAGTTTTCAGCTGCTGAAGGATGTTTTTTAATGTGGTATGATATTCCTCAAAAGCATTACCACAACTGGTTTACTGAAGGCAAAATTGAATTGTTCTTGGCCTCCGGAGTGTAGTTATGTGAATTATAAATGCCTGAAGAGAATCAGAAGCTGAATGTAGCTGTTGATGTTGGCACAGGCTTTAAAATGATTGTGCATCTATGTGCTTAAATGAGAGAAAGCTGTCTCTCGAGTTCTACATCCATCTTAAGAAAGATGCTGAATTTCGTATGATGCAGGTTCTTAGAGTTACGGCATCATAACTGATAGAGCCCACCTGGTCTAGAGAGTTCAGGTCTTGAATAAGACTTGGATTAATGCCAGTAAGCATCAGGGATCAGACCCATCTCACCGGAATTTAGGTGTTTACATATGAGCTGATGGCCACATTTGCACAGGTGCCAGTGAAAAGCTAGTTGATACGGTTGATACAAGTCTTCTGCAGCTCTTCTATCATACGTGCTTGTCCCATACAGATGTCCTGGCTACCACAGTGAACCTAAAACGGCAAGAGGCGTGGATGCTTCGGCACCTTAACCCTTCCTTTCAAGTCAGGAGGGAGGCACCTGCCTTCGCTGACTGGGAGATCGGTGCTGAGCAGTCGGGGCTCCCTGGGCTGCAGTGGAGACGGACTCCTCTGGTTGTATTGACTGGGGCGGTGGCTCAGCCATCCCACCTACCTGAGGCAGTAATTTTGGGCTGAGGCAAAGGGCCTCCTGAACTGAGCTTTTTAGGATTATTTCTGAACCTCCCTTCCACCACAGTTTCTCTTTTGGAACGATGCTTCATTTTGCAATGCTTTCCCCTGACAGCGTAATTGCTAATTCAGGTTGTGAGAGTCTGCTTGGTCTTAAAAACACAGGATAGGATTCAGTTTCAGGGGAAGGCATCAGGTTTAGGCATCCACATATAAACATTTACATGGAAGTTATACATGTTATGAGGAATAAACCAGGGGTCAAGGTTAAGCCCAGAAGGCCACTCGGGTTCTCAGGAACAGCTGAGAAGTTGAGATAGCTAAAGGTATCACCTACTAGCTGGTCACCTGAATCGCCCTTTAGCGTCCATTGACCGTATCAACGAGGCATCCAAATAATGTGTTCAGCCGCAGCAGCCTGGTACCACTTGGACACCCCAGTGTGACCTGTCGTTTGGCCAATTTTCATTCCAGAGGAGCACAAGCCCTCCAACATCCCTGCATCAAATGTGACGGCCGCCTTCAGATGTCTCAGATACCCTACAGCATATCGAGTGACATTTATTAGTGTCTTCCACAGCATTATTAAGGTAGGCATTCTGCTACTCTCCTTTTACTGCACGAAGACTCGGGATCCACAACTGTGACCATATACTACTCGGAAACTTTCATGTCATAGTAAAGCCTTAAAACCTCTTAGGCGATACTGCGTAAAGACAGAACATGGACAGTAGGAGCTACAGTGACGAGAATGCCATAAGATCCTAGATATACGTTAAGGTGGTTGGACATATGTAATTTGTTAGATGTGGTCAGCGTGCTGAATTTTGGCTTTATTGCAGGAAAAGGATACAGGTCTATGGATATTTGTCCACAAGAGTAGATCTGTGTCATAATGAGAGTGTCTGAAGGATTGTTTCGCTCCAGAAGTCTGTTTTGTGTTTCTTCCCAGGTTAAGACAGGATATCGAGAACTGGGATTTTAACACCTCCTCTTTGATCTAACCTTGAATCTTGATTTTCTAAAGAGGTCAGTAGTTCTCTTGGGCATTTAAATGTGTCCAAATTAGGCATTTGTCTGTTAAATCTGTGTAATTAGAGTGCAACCAACATGAGCAGGGGTTCAGCTAAAGGTACCATGTAACTTTCTCAACATTTTCTCGTTTCTCTGGTCACCATCATAGATAATATAAAATAGATGGTGTGTTGTGTCTGGTACTTATCTTGCAAGAGATTTGAGTTGACTTTGTTACTATTTCTTGTCTTGACAGTTAAACCACTGGAATAATAATGGCCAGGGAAAACCAAAGCGTAGTGACAGAATTCATCTTTCAAGGCCTTTCCTCCCAGCCAAGGACACAGACTGCTCTTTTCGTAGTGTTCCTGGTTTTTTATCTGTTCACAGTTGTTGGGAACATCATGATCCTTACAGTGATCAGAGCTGATTGCCAGTTGCAGTCACCCATGTACTTTTTCCTTGCCAACTTGTCCTTCTTAGATACCTGCTATGTCACCACTAATATCCCCCAGATGTTGGTGAACCTCTTGACCAAGAAGGGGAACATCTCCTTCTCTGGATGTGCTGCTCAGATGTATTTGTCTCTGACTTGTGGCATGGCAGAGTGTTTTCTGCTTGGGGTCATGGCCTATGATCGATATATGGCAATATGTCACCCCTTGCTCTACACCACTATCATGAACAGGAAGGTTTGCATTCACATGGTCGTGGCTTCCTGGGCCAGCAGCCTACTGAGCTCCATGGTCATCATCACCCTCATCTGGCGGCTGCCGTTCTGCGGGCCTGACATCTTGAACCATTACTTCTGTGAAGTGCCAGCAGTGCTGGCCTTGGCCTGCGCCGATATTGCCCTCACGGAGTTGGTCATCTACATTTTCACTGTCCTCATAGTCTTGATCCCCTTTCTTCTGATCATCACGTCCTACGTCCGTATCCTTTTGGCCATCTTGAAGATTCAATCTGCACGTGTGCAATCCAAGACCTTCTCCACCTGTGGATCCCACCTGATGGTGGTAACCATATTTTACGGGACAGTTACCTGCAGGTACCTGAATCCTAAGTCAAGGATTCCACAGGACAGGGACAAAGTTATTACAGTGCTTTACATCGTTGTAGCCCCATTGCTGAACCCCCTCATCTACAGCCTCAGGAACAAGGACATGAAGAATGCCCTGAGAAGGGTGATGAATAGACCCAAATCCCTGTTTATTTAAAGGCTTTTCAGGCAGTGGTAGTGTTGCACTTAGTTCTATGAGTTGAAACAATACTCAGATGTGATGATTTCTCTACCTGCAACTGTCCTAGCCTTATTTTTACAAAGACTGAGGTGAAATCATACGTGTGCTAAATTCAACAGCACCTAAACAAAAAGACCTTGCATACAAATAACTTTCTAAATAACGTTTGGGGTTTGGCCTAAACCCCAGAGGCTAAATAAAGACATTGCAACTTCAGCGTGCCTCACTCTGGCAATTCATTTAAAATAGCAGCGGGAAATGCCCATAGCATCGTGACAAGAAAGACAAAAGGAAGAAAAAAGAAAAAACAGTTAAAGAGCTGTGAGAAAAAATAAGCACTTTATATAAAGCGTGAAAGGTATTTTGCTTCTGAAGGGTTTCGTAATTCACTTCAGAGCAGACAAACATTTAATTCATGTTGCAAACATGAGCTGCTACTGTGATTTCCCTTCAGACCTGGAGATTTCTCAACGTCTGCTGGGTTGGTCAGCAAACAAAACTGCCATCTTCTCCAATGAAGGGTGCAGTTGTTTGCAACTAATATTTATCCCCTTGCGCTGTGAGCGTTTTCTCACCCCAGCTTCCATAACCCGCTCTGCTTCCCCCGTAACTCATTTCTGCCCCTCTTAACTCCTACTGCATTTCAGTCCAACTCTGGGGCCCCATGGGCCAAGATCCTTCAATCTTATTTTGTCATGTGGACAGCTGGCAGTAGATCGTTTTGTTTTCTGATTTGAGTAGGGCATAATCAGGCGTGAATATCAGAGAGGGGTTTTCTTTCCATGCCTCAGAGAGAGATCCCTAGGTTTTAAGTAACCCAGGCAAGATGAAGAGTATTTCAGACCTCCCGAACTTGCTGACAATTAAACTAACCTTTTGAAAGCTGTGCTTTGTACTCACATTCATGCAACACAGGTGGTTTTGCTCCCCACCCACAAGCTTGCTCAGTCACGGACGACCGTGCATCCTCCTTTCTGTGGTGTGGGTTTGTTTGTCACTCAGTGACATTATAGCCAAAATCTGGATGCCGTTGGATGCCATTGTAATTCCAATTTCGTATCTGAATCCCCACTGACTACAGAGGGAGATCGCCTCTCCACAGACTGATCAACCTTCCCATTGTGGACATATTTTGATGACTGAAGTTAAATAATTCAAGCCTAGAGAAACCCACAGAAAGTCCTTCCCCAATGGACTTCAAAGTCTCAATAAACGAATGTTTGAAAAGCAAGAAGAACAAATCCCTGTCACATCTAAGACACGTACAAAAGCATGATAGAGCACCTTTAAAGCCAAAATCTTGTCTTTCCCTTTTAATTTTGCGGTCCAAAGTGTGCTTACACCTGTCCCGCACAGGGAAGGACCAAACTAAGGGATCATTTCAGCCCTGGCTCTTTACACTGTGGCTCAAGCACCAACCTCTGGAGGTGGCATCCGTGGGTCTGAGCCCAGAAGCCCACGCCAGAGAGCCAGACCAGGGCTCTCCTGCGGCTCAGAGCAGGGCACGTGGCCCCAGCTGTGGCTCTGGCCTTCCCAGCAAGGGCAGGGACAGGAGAAAGCTTATTTAGTGGTGTATCTTCAACTACTCCCTTACTCTTACGCCATGTAAGGTATAAAACATATGAGGACACACTCCTTGCTTGGGTTTTTGGGCAGATCGCTGTCCCCTGGGGGAAGGCCACATGCCAGGTGTCTCTCCCTACTGCTATATGCCGCCTTTGAGGGTGGCCAGGGGAAAGGTTTGGGTCTGACATCTGGCACAGGTCCTGGCTGGGCTAGGACGTATTGCCACTTTGGTCAACGACTCATTCTTCCCAGCCCAGCAGAGACGTTCTACGCTGGCAGATATTCCTCCTGCTCAGCGCCATCCCAGACCAAGACCCTCCAGCCGCCTACCAGGAGCATTAGTTAGCCCTGAATTATGTCAGCTGAGCCAGCCCAGAATTGAGTTTGGACTTGGTGGGCTATGGACTGGAGAAGTCTGCTTTGCCTGCAGAGCCTCTTGGGATAGCGCAAGTGAGCCCTTGGATAGGTGAATCTTTGGCAAGTAAATACAAAGATAAAAGCAAAGATATTTAGTGCAGAGTAAGCCAGAAAAGGAGAAATGTAGCCAGAGCCAGACACCAGCTTTTCCCCAGACCAACCCGGGCTCCCACCACACCTAAAGTACTCTTCACTTTTTTCAAAGATGCTTCCCATGACTGAAAGATAGGGAAGATAAGGCAAAGATAAAGTCTCTGATTAGTGAAGGCAGACAAATGGATATGAACTGTACATGTAGGGAGAACGGGCGGTTTCTTAACCCTTAACAAGACCAAATAAGAGGCCTTGTCTAGCAGTAGGTGGTGGCAATAGTCGTAGCATGACCCACTGGAAGCTTCTCAGCAGGCCTGAACTCGAACAACAGCTAAGGCGTTAAATCTATTTCCATCACAAATTACGCTTCTCCCCTTCCAAAAAAAGGAACTCCCCTGGGGACCAGCCACCCAGCAGTTATCAGCCTAACAAGCCCTTCAGGGCATCATGAAGAAGCCTCTATCGCTTGGAGAAGGAAGCCATGATCAACGCATTCCAGGAACCTCCTGGATTGCTTATGCCCTGCCGTGTTGTCCCTCCAACAGATAGTGGGGTGGTTGAAGTCCCCCATGAGGACCAGGGCTTGAGAACGTGAGGCTGCTCCTATCTGTCTAGAGAGGGCCTCATCTGCTCCGTCTTCCTGGTCGGGTGGCCGGTAGCAGATCCCCCCTATAATGTCACCTGTCCCTGCCCTCCCTTTAATCCTGACCCATAAGCTCTTGATTGGCTCCTCATCCGTCCCAGGGCGCAGCTCCATGCACTCCAGCTGGTCATTGACATAGAGGGCGACACCCCCTCCTCATCTCCCTTGCCTGTCCTTCCTAAAGGGCCTGTATCCTTCCATTCCAACAGTCCAATCGTAGGAGCCATCCCACCACGTCTCCATGATGCCAATAAGATCGTAGCCCTGCAAGAGTGCGCACGTCTCTAACTCCTCTTGTTTATTCCCCATGCATCGTGCCTTTGCATAGAGGCATTTAAGTTGGGCCCCTGATGAAGCTACCTTACTGGCTGGAGTTCCTTTGTGCTCCTCTTCAGGCGCTCTCCTGCTGACCTGAGATCCTTCTCCAGGCTCTGGGCATCTATTGCTGGCCCTGGCATCAAACCGAGTGGGATGGCTTGAGGTTCTATTCCTAATGGAAGCAGGTCCAAAGTGAGGTCTTCCTTCCCCTCAGGCCGCCAGAAGTTTGAATGAGCCTTTGGCACACCTCACCCAGCACTGACACCTCATCAAAAATGTGTCATGAACCAAACCCAGCCAGTGAGCCCAAATTTTCGCGCTTCCAACAGCTGAAGTTAAAAAAACCCCTACACCCTAAACATATTTGCTGAATGCTGTGCAGTTCCCTCAGAAGCTCTTCTGACTTCTTGAGGTGTCCGTCTTGGGTCCGGGCAGATGGGAAAGAGATGAACACCTGGTGCTAGGGGAAATGATCTAGACTGTCCATTCCAGCACTGCCTTCCCACTCCCCCAGCCCTTGGGACGTCATTTCACCAAATAGCGGTATTTATCCTCCTCTTTCCAAACAGAGAGATCAATCGCTCTCTAGAAATGCTGATTCCTCTGAGCTGAATATGGAGGAAGCGTTGTTTCCCCTGTGCTCTGAAAATGGCTATTTTCCGCTGTTAACTATACAGACAGTTAGTAGCTTAGACAACCTAGATAACTAACTTTTGGGCACCTGGGGAGGATTTCACTTATGAGATGTATCAGATTCTGCATCTCCCGATGTCTTCAGACCAAAGCTGGAGTATTAGTGTGTTTCACCCTCACAGAAGTCATCTGGCTCAAAGTAGGAATAACTGGGTAAAATTCCATGTTTAGACAACCCTCTAAAAAATCCCACAAATCCATTAAAATATTTGGTCCCTTAAGATTTGAAATGTAACGTACGGTTCACCAAGTCTTGAACAGGCAGTTGTAAAAACTTACCAAAACTTCGATTGTTTATGACTTAAACACTTAAAATTATGCTTGGGCTTGTGTTTACAAGAAATAATTGCAATGCAACCTCTGGGACCACTTTGGCATTTAAAATTGGTTATGGTGTCTCAAAAGGGAAATCTTGAAATGCGATTTCAATTCTTCCACCACGCTGCTATCACTTTGAACGCCTTAAATCCAAATGTAAAGGACTAAGCCACTTTGCATTTATTTCTTATCTCCAAGTATCTAACACTTCTTTTGATCAGGCAAGGGGTGCCTGCCACTTTCTTTTGTGTATTCTGCTGCCAGTATTCCTGTTATTGGATGAGTTTCAACCTTCTTGTAGATTGGACATTTTCAGGTACAGAAAAAACATTCTTTAATTTTACAAATCTTGAACAGAGATATGTCAGGATGATTTCAAGGTGGTTTAGTCCATAGGAGAATTTAGATAGGTCCAAGGCGTGTTTGTCACTGCTGATAGATGTGCCGTGATAAGATAATGGTTTCTGTAAGAAACCCCTTTTAACCTTGAGCAAAGTTCTTACCTTATTTGTGTCTACTTTTTCTCACCTATAAAGCATAAATGACTCTCATCCTTCAAACTCCTTTGAAATCAAAAGGTGTAAAGTTCAGAGCTCGTGCTGTCTACTAACGTCAATAATATAAGGGGGTGATTTTCCAAAGTAGGTAAGTGAGCTAGAAGCACCGATCTCAAGCCCGTGGAACCACTCATGAGCAGTTTGGTCTCAGCTACTCCAAAGTATTTAGGAAACGAAATCCTATAGAGAATCCCACTCTAGTTCTTTATACCATAGCTAGAGGAAATTTCCCTTCTCGCTCCCAGAGGCTTGCAGTTTTCAGCTGCTGAAGGATGTTTTTTAATGTGGTATGATATTCATCAAAAGCATTACCACAACTGGTTTACTGAAGGCAAAATTGAATTGTTCTTGGCCTCCGGAGTGTAGTTATGTAAATTATAAATGCCTGAAGAGAATCAGAAGCTGAATGTAGCTGTTGATGTTGGCACAGGCTTTAAAATGATTGTGCATCTATGTGCTTAAATGAGAGAAAGCTGTCTCTCGAGTTCTACATCCATCTTAAGAAAGATGCTGAATTTCGTATGATGCAGGTTCTTAGAGTTACGGCATCATAACTGATAGAGCCCACCTGGTCTAGAGAGTTCAGGTCTTGAATAAGACTTGGATTAATGCCAGTAAGCATCAGGGATCAGACCCATCTCACCGGAATTTAGGTGTTTACATATGAGCTGATGGCCACATTTGCACAGGTGCCAGTGAAAAGCTAGTTGATACGGTTGATACAAGTCTTCTGCAGCTCTTCTATCATACGTGCTTGTCCCATACAGATGTCCTGGCTACCACAGTGAACCTAAAACGGCAAGAGGCGTGGATGCTTCGGCACCTTAACCCTTCCTTTCAAGTCAGGAGGGAGGCACCTGCCTTCGCTGACTGGGAGATCGGTGCTGAGCAGTCGGGGCTCCCTGGGCTGCAGTGGAGACGGACTCCTCCGGTTGTATTGACTGGGGCGGTGGCTCAGCCATCCCACCTACCTGAGGCAGTAATCTTGGGCTGAGGCAAAGGGCCTCCTGAACTGAGCTTTTTAGGATTATTTCTGAACCTCCCTTCCACCACAGTTTCTCTTTTGGAACGATGCTTCATTTTGCAATGCTTTCCCCTGACAGCGTAATTGCTAATTCAGGTTGTGAGAGTCTGCTTGGTCTTAAAAACACAGGATAGGATTCAGTTTCAGGGCAAGGCATCAGGTTTAGGCATCCACATATAAACATTTACATGGAAGTTATACATTTAAATGTCTGTCATGAGTGAGGAATAAACCAGGGGTCAAGGTTAAGCCCAGAAGGCCACTCGGGTTCTCAGGAACAGCTGAGAAGTTGAGATAGCTAAAGGTATCACCTACTAGCTGGTCATCTGAATCGCCCTTTAGCGTCCATTGACCGTATCAACGAGGCATCCAAATAATGTGTTCAGCCGCAGCAGCCTGGTACCACTTGGACACCCCAGTGTGACCTGTCGTTTGGGCAATTTTCATTCCAGAGGAGCACAAGCCCTCCAACATCCCTGCATCAAATGTGACGGCCGCCTTCAGATGTCTCAGATACCCTACAGCATATCGAGTGACATTTATTAGTGTCTTCCACAGCATTATTAAGGTAGGCATTCTGCTACTCTCCTTTTACTGCACGAAGACTCGGGATCCACAACTGTGACCATATACTACTCGGAAACTTTCATGTCATAGTAAAGCCTTAAAACCTCTTAGGCAATACTGCGTAAAGACAGAACATGGACAGTAGGAGCTACAGTGACGAGAATGCCATAAGATCCTAGATATACATTAAGGTGGTTGGACATATGTAATTTGTTAGATGTGGTCAGCGTGCTGAATTTTGGCTTTATTGCAGGAAAAGGATACAGGTCTATGGATATTTGTCCACAAGAGTAGATCTGTGTCATAATGAGAGTGTCTGAAGGATTGTTTCGCTCCAGAAGTCTGTTTTGTGTTTCTTCCCAGGTTAAGACAGGATATCGAGAACTGGGATTTTAACATCTCGTCTTTTGATCTAACCTTGAATCTTGATTTTCTAAAGAGGTCAGTAGTTCTCTTGGGCATTTAAATGTGTCCAAATTAGGCATTTGTCTGTTAAATCTGTGTAATTAGAGTGCAACCAACATGAGCAGGGGTTCAGCTAAAGGTACCATGTAACTTTCTCAACATTTTCTCGTTTCTCTGGTCACCATCATAGATAATATAAAATAGATGGTGTGTTGTGTCTGGTACTTATCTTGCAAGAGATTTGAGTTGACTTTGTTACTATTTCTTGTCTTGACAGTTAAACCACTGGAATAATAATGGCCAGGGAAAACCAAAGCGTAGTGACAGAATTCATCTTTCAAGGCCTTTCCTCCCAGCCAAGGACACAGACTGCTCTTTTCGTAGTGTTCCTGGTTTTTTATCTGTTCACGGTTGTTGGGAACATCATGATCCTTACAGTGATCAGAGCTGATTGCCAGTTGCAGTCACCCATGTACTTTTTCCTTGCCAACCTGTCCTTCTTAGATACCTGCTATGTCACCACTAACATCCCCCAGATGTTGGTGAACCTCTTGACCAAGAAGGGGAACATCTCCTTCTCCGGATGTGCTGCTCAGATGTATTTCTCTCTGTCTTGTGCCATAGCAGAGTGTTTTCTGCTTGGGGTCATGGCCTATGATCGATATGTGGCAATATGTCACCCCTTGCTCTACACCACTATCATGAACAGGAAGGTTTGCATTCACATGGTCGTGGCTTCCTGGGCCAGCAGCCTACTGAGCTCCATGGTCGTCATCACCCTCATCTGGCGGCTGCCGTTCTGCGGGCCTGGCATCTTGAACCATTACTTCTGTGAAGTGCCAGCAGTGCTGGCCTTGGCCTGCGCTGACATTGCCCTTTCGGAGTTAGTCAACTTCATCTTCAGCATCCTCATAGCCTTGATCCCCTTTCTTCTGATCATCACGTCCTACGCCCGTATCCTTTCCGCCATCTTGAAGATTAAATCTGCACGTGTGCAATCCAAGACCTTCTCCACCTGTGGATCCCACCTGATGGTGGTAACCTTATTTTATGGGACAGCCATCTGCACGTACGTGAATCCTAAGTCAAGGGCTCCACAGGACAGGGACAAAGTTATTGCAGTGTTTTACACTGTTGTAACCCCAATGCTGAACCCTCTCATCTACAGCCTCAGGAACAAGGACATGAAGAATGCCCTGAGAAGGGCGATGAATAGACCCAAGTCCCTGTTTACTTAAAGGCTTTTCAGGCAGTGGTAGTGTTGCACTTAGTTCTATGAGTTGAAACAATACTCAGATGTGATGATTTCTCTACCTGCAAGTGTCCTAGCCTTATTTTTACAAGACTGACGTGAAATCATACGTGTGCTAAATTCAACAGCACCTAAACAAAAAGACCTTGCATACAAATAATTTTCTAAATAACGTTTGGGTTTTGGTCTAAACCCCAGAGGCAAAATAAAGACATTGCAACTTCAGCGTGCCTCACTCTGGCAATTCATTTAAAATAGCAGTGGAAAATGCCCATAGCATCATTACAAGACAGACAAAAGGAAGAAAAAAGGAAAAATAGTTAATGAGCTGTGAGAAAAATTAAGCACTTTATATAAAGCGTGAAAGGTATTTTGCCTCTGAAGGGTTTCGTAATTCACTTCAGAGCATACAAACATTTAATTCATGTTGCAAACATGAGCTGCTACTGTGATTTCCCTTCAGACCTGGAGATTTCTCAACATCTGCTGGGTTGGTCAGCAAACAAAACTGCCATCTTCTCCAATGAAGGGTGCAGTTGTTTGCAACTAATATTTATCCCCTTGCGCTGTGAGCGTTTTCTCACCCCTGCTTCCATAACCCGCTCTGCTTCCCCCGTAACTCATTTCTGCCCCTCTTAACTCCTACTGCATTTCAGTCCAACTCTGGGGCCCCATGGGCCAAGATCCTTCAATCTTATTTTGTCATGTGGACAGCTGGCAGTAGATCGTTTTGTTTTCTGATTTGAGTAGGGCATAATCAGACGTGAATATCCGAGAGCGGTTTTCTTTCCGTACCTCAAAGACAGATCCCTAGGTTTTAAGTAACCCAGGCAAGATGAAGAGTATTTCAGACCTCCCGAACTTGCTGACAATTAAACTAACCTTTTGAAAGATGTGCTTTGTACTCACATTCATGCAACACAGGTGGTTTTGCTCCCCACCCACAAGCTTGCTCAGTCACGGACGACCGTGCATCCTCCTTTCTGTGGTGTGGGTTTGTTTGTCACTCAGTGACATTATAGCCAAAATCTGGATGCCGTTGGATGCCATTGTAATTCCAATTTCGTATCTGAATCCCCACTGACTACAGAGGGAGAACGCCTCTCCACAGACTCATCAACCTTCCTTGTTTCGACGTATTTTGATGACTGAAGTTAAATAATTCAAGCCTAGAGAAACCCACAGAAAGTCCTTCCCCAATGGACTTTAAATTCTCAATAAACGAATGCTTGAAATGCAAGAAGAACAAATCCCTATCACATCTAAGACATATACAGCCAAAGCAGATAGAGCATTTTTAAAGCCAAAATCCTGTCTTTCTCCTTCAATTTTGTTGTCCAAAGTGTGCTTACACCCATCCCACATAGGGAAGAACCAAACTAAGGGATCCTTTCAGCCCTGGCTCTTTACACTGCGGCTCAAGCACCAACCTCTGGAGGTGGCATCCGTGGGTCTGAGCCCAGAAGCCCACGCCAGAGAGCCAGACCAGGGCTCTCCTGCGGCTCAGAGCAGGGCACGTGGCCCCAGCTGTGGCTCTGGCCTTCCCAGCAAGGGCAGGGACAGGAGAAAGCTTATTTAGTGGTGTATCTTCAACTACTCCCTTACTCTTACGCCATGTAAGATATAAAACATATGAGGACACACTCCTTGCTTGGGTTTTTGGGCAGATCGCTGTCCCCTGGGGGAAGGCCACATGCCAGGTGTCTCTCCCTACTGCTATATGCCACCTTTGAGGGTGGCCAGGGGAAAGGTTTGGGTCTGACATCTGGCACAGGTCCTGGCTGGGCTAGGACATATTGCCACTTTGGTCAACGACTCATTCTTCCCAGCCCAGCAGAGACGTGCTACGCTGGCAGATATTCCTGCTGCTCAGCGCCATCCCAGACCAAGACCCTCCAGCCGCCTACCAGGAGCATTAGTTAGCCCTGAATTATGTCAGCTGAGCCAGCCCAGAATTGAGTTTGGACTTGGTGGGCTATGGACTGGAGAAGTCTGCATTGCCTGCAGAGCCTCTTGGGATAGCGCAAGTGAGCCCTTGGATAGGTGAATCTTTGGCAAGTAAATACAAAGATAAAAGCAAAGATATTTAGTGCAGAGCAAGCCAGAAAAGGAGAAATGTAGCCAGAGCCAGACACCACCTTTTCCCCAGACCGACCCAGATAATGGGGTGGTTCAGGTCCCCCATGAGGACCAGGGCTTGTGAACCTGAGGCTGCTCCTATCTGTCTGGAGAGGGCGCTCTCCTGCTGACCTGTGATCCTTCTCAAGGCTCTGGGCATCTGTTGCTGGCCCTGGCATCAGACCGGTACGAGTGGGATGGATTGAGGTTCCCCTCCTCCCGCAACTTTACTTTAAAACCCTCTTCACCAGCTTGGCAAGCCTGTGACCGAAGATGCTCTTCCCCTTCTCTGACAGATGGACCCCATCAGCCCCTAGTAGACCAGGTTTCTCAAAGACAGTCCCATGGTCTAAATAACTAAAGCCCTGGCTGTGGGACCCGTCCCATAACCATTTGTTGACTCGCCACATTCGACTGGCCCTTTCCAACCCCTTTCCTTTGACCGGGAGGACTGATGAAAAAACCACCTGTGCTCCAGAGTCCCTTACCATTGCTCCCAGGGCTCTCTAATCCTTCTTGATAGTCCTCAGACTGCTCCTGGCTCTATCACTGGTGCCCACGTGAAACAGCAGCAGCAGATAATAGTCAGTGGACCGTACGAGGCTTGGTAGCCTCTGGGTGACATCCCTGCTACGAGCCCCCAGTAAGCAGCACACCTCCCTAGAGAGGGCGTGCGGTCGGCAAATGGGTGCCTCAGTACCTCTCAGAAGAGAGTCGCCTGCTACTATCACCCGTCACCTTTTCTTAGTTGTGCTGGTTGTTATGTCTCGTTTTTGAGGAACACTTATGGATGAGCACCTAGCTCCAGGAGGGGTTACAGCTGATGACCCCTCCTCAGAGATGAGAGCACCTCTTCATCCTGGCTGAAGGTGCTTATATTCCTAATGGAAGCAGGTCCAAAGTGAGGTCTTCCTTCCCCTCAGGCCTCCAGAAGTTTGAATGAGCCTTTGGCACACCTCACCCAGCACTGACACCTCATCAAAAATGTGTCATGAACCAAACCCAGCCAGTGAGCCCAAATTTTCGCGCTTCCAACAGCTGAAGTTAAAAAAACCCCTACACCCTAAACATATTTGCTGAATGCTGTGCAGTTCCCTCAGAAGCTCTTCTGACTTCTTGAGGTGTCCGTCTTGGGTCCGGGCAGATGGGAAAGAGATGAATACCTGGTGCTAGGGGAAATGATCTAGACTGTCCATTCCAGCACTGCCTTCCCACTCCCCCAGCCCTTGGGACGTCATTTCACCAAATAGCGGTATTTATCCTCCTCTTTCCAAACAGAGAGATCAATCGCTCTCTAGAAATGCTGATTCCTCTGAGCTGAATATGGAGGAAGCGTTGTTTCCCCTGTGCTCTGAAAATGGCTATTTTCCGCTGTTAACTATACAGACAGTTAGTAGCTTAGACAACCTAGATAACTAACTTTTGGGCACCTGGGGAGGATTTCACCTTATGAGATGTATCAGATTCTGCATCTCCCGATGTCTTCAGACCAAAGCTGGAGTATTAGTGTGTTTCACCCTCACAGAAGTCATCTGGCTCAAAGTAGGAATAACTGGGTAAAATTCCATGTTTAGACAACCCTCTAAAAAATCCCACAAATCCATTAAAATATTTGGTCCCTTAAGATTTGAAGTGTAACGTACGGTTCACCAAGTCTTGAACAGGCAGTTGTAAAAACTTTTACCAAAACTTCAATTGTTTATGACTTAAATACTTAAAATTATGCTTGGGCTTGTGTTTACAAGAAATAATTGCAATGCAACCTCTGGGACCACTTTGGCATTTAAAATTGGTTATGGTGTCTCAAAAGGGAAATCTTGAAATGCGATTTCAATTCTTCCACCACGCTGCTATCACTTTGAACGCCTTAAATCCAAATGTAAAGGACTAAGCCACTTTGCATTTATTTCTTACCTCCAAGTATCTAACACTTCTTTTGATCAGGCGAGGGGTGCCTGCCACTTTCTTTTGTGTATTCTGCTGCCAGTATTCCTGTTATTGGATGAGTTTCAACCTTCTTGTAGATTGGACATTTTCAGGTACAGAAAAAACATTCTTTAATTTTACAAATCTTGAACAGAGATATGTCAGGATGATTTCAAGGTGGTTTAGTCCATAGGAGAATTTAGATAGGTCCAAGGCGTGTTTGTCACTGCTGATAGATGTGCCGTGATAAGATAATGGTTTCTGTAAGAAACCCCTTTTAACCTTGAGCAAAGTTCTTACCTTATTTGTGTCTACTTTTTCTCACCTATAAAGCATAAATGACTCTCATCCTTCAAACTCCTTTGAAATCAAAAGGTGTAAAGTTCAGAGCTCGTGCTGTCTACTAACGTCAATAATATAAGGGGGTGATTTTCCAAAGTAGGTAAGTGAGCTAGAAGCACCGATCTCAAGCCCGTGGAACCACTCATGAGCAGTTTGGTCTCAGCTACTCCAAAGTATTTAGGAAACAAAATCCTATAGAGAATCCCACTCTAGTTCTTTATACCATAGCTAGAGGAAATTTCCCTTCTCGCTCCCAGAGGCTTGCAGTTTTCAGCTGCTGAAGGATGTTTTTTAATGTGGTATGATATTCATCAAAAGCATTACCACAACTGGTTTACTGAAGGCAAAATTGAGTTGTTCTTGGCCTCCGGAGTGTAGTTATGTAAATTATAAATGCCTGAAGAGAATCAGAAGCTGAATGTAGCTGTTGATGTTGGCACAGGCTTTAAAATGATTGTGCATCTATGTGCTTAAATGAGAGAAAGCTGTCTCTCGAGTTCTACATCCATCTTAAGAAAGATGCTGAATTTCGTATTATGCAGGTTCTTAGAGTTACGGCATCATAACTGATAGAGCCCACCTGGTCTAGAGAGTTCAGGTCTTGAATAAGACTTGGATTAATGCCAGTAAGCATCAGGGATCAGACCCATCTCACCGGAATTTAGGTGTTTACATATGAGCTGATGGCCACATTTGCACAGGTGCCAGTGAAAAGCTAGTTGATACGGTTGATACAAGTCTTCTGCAGCTCTTCTATCATACGTGCTTGTCCCATACAGATGTCCTGGCTACCACAGTGAACCCAAAACGGCAAGAGGCGTGGATGCTTCGGCACCTTAACCTTTCCTTTCAAGTCAGGAGGGAGGCACCTGCCTTCGCTGACTGGGAGATCGGTGCTGAGCAGTCGGGGCTCCCTGGGCTGCAGTGGAGACGGACTCCTCCGGTTGTATTGACTGGGGCGGTGGCTCAGCCATCCCACCTACCTGAGGCAGTAATCTTGGGCTGAGGCAAAGGGCCTCCTGAACTGAGCTTTTTAGGATTATTTCTGAACCTCCCTTCCACCACAGTTTCTCTTTTGGAACGATGCTTCATTTTGCAATGCTTTCCCCTGACAGCGTAATTGCTAATTCAGGTTGTGAGAGTCTGCTTGGTCTTAAAAACACAGGATAGGATTCAGTTTCAGGGCAAGGCATCAGGTTTAGGCATCCACATATAAACATTTACATGGAAGTTATACATGTAAATGTCTGTCATGAGTGAGGAATAAACCAGGGGTCAAGGTTAAGCCCAGAAGGCCACTCGGGTTCTCAGGAACAGCTGAGAAGTTGAGATAGCTAAAGGTATCACCTACTAGCTGGTCATCTGAATCGCCCTTTAGAGTCCATTGACCGTATCAACGAGGCATCCAAATAATGTGTTCAGCCGCAGCAGCCTGGTACCACTTGGACACCCCAGTGTGACCTGTCGTTTGGGCAATTTTCATTCCAGAGGAGCACAAGCCCTCCAACATCCCTGCATCAAATGTGACGGCCGCCTTCAGATGTCTCAGATACCCTACAGCATATCGAGTGACATTTATTAGTGTCTTCCACAGCATTATTAAGGTAGGCATTCTGCTACTCTCTTTTTACTGCACGAAGACTCGGGATCCACAGCTGTGACCATATACTACTCGGAAACTTTCATGTCATAGTAAAGCCTTAAAACCTCTTAGGCAATACTGCGTAAAGACAGAACATGGACAGTAGGAGCTACAGTGACGAGAATGCCATAAGATCCTAGATATACGTTAAGGTGGTTGGACATATGTAATTTGTTAGATGTGGTCAGCGTGCTGAATTTTGGCTTTATTGCAGGAAAAGGATACAGGTCTATGGATATTTGTCCACAAGAGTAGATCCGTGTCAAAATGAGAGTGTCTGAAGGATTGTTTCGCTCCAGAAGTCTGTTTTGTGTTTCTTCCCAGGTTAAGACAGGATATCGAGAACTGGGATTTTAACATCTCGTCTTTTGATCTAACCTTGAATCTTGATTTTCTAAAGAGGTCAGTAGTTCTCTTGGGCATTTAAATGTGTCCAAATTAGGCATTTGTCTGTTAAATCTGTGTAATTAGAGTGCAACCAACATGAGCAGGGGTTCAGCTAAAGGTACCATGTAACTTTCTCAACATTTTCTCGTTTCTCTGGTCACCATCATAGATAATATAAAATAGATGGTGTGTTGTGTCTGGTACTTATCTTGAAAGAGGTTTGAGTTGACTTTGTTACTATTTCTTGTCTTGACAGTTAAACCACTGGAATAATAATGGCCAGGGAAAACCAAAGCGTAGTGACAGAATTCATCTTTCAAGGCCTTTCCTCCCAGCCAAGGACACAGACTGCTCTTTTCGTAGTGTTCCTGGTTTTTTATCTGTTCACAGTTGTTGGGAACATCATGATCCTTACAGTGATCAGAGCTGATTGCCAGTTGCAGTCACCCATGTACTTTTTCCTTGCCAACCTGTCCTTCTTAGATACCTGCTATGTCACCACTAACATCCCCCAGATGTTGGTGAACCTCTTGACCAAGAAGG
This sequence comes from Calonectris borealis, assembly GCF_964195595.1. Taxonomy (NCBI): domain Eukaryota; kingdom Metazoa; phylum Chordata; class Aves; order Procellariiformes; family Procellariidae; genus Calonectris; species Calonectris borealis. Next base: position 19,476,952 of record NC_134325.1, read on the forward strand.
GGAACATCTCCTTCTCCGGATGTGCTGCTCAGATGTATTTCTCTCTGTCTTGTGCCATAGCAGAGTGTTTTCTGCTTGGGGTCATGGCCTATGATCGATATGTGGCAATATGTCACCCCTTGCTCTACACCACTATCATGAACAGGAAGGTTTGCATTCACATGGTCGTGGCTTCCTGGGCCAGCAGCCTACTGAGCTCCATGGTCGTCATCACCCTCATCTGGCGGCTGCCCTTCTGCGGGCCTGGCATCTTGAACCATTACTTCTGTGAAGTGCCAGCAGTGCTGGCTTTGGCCTGCGCTGACATTGCCCTTTCGGAGTTGGTCAACTTCATCTTCAGCATCCTCATAGCCTTGATCCCCTTTCTTCTGATCATCACCTCCTACGCCCGTATCCTTTCGGCCATCTTGAAGATTAAATCTGCACGTGTGCAATCCAAGACCTTCTCCACCTGTGGATCCCACCTGATGGTGGTAACCTTATTTTATGGGACAGCCATCTGCACGTACGTGAATCCTAAGTCAAGGGCTCCACAGGACAGGGACAAAGTTATTGCAGTGTTTTACACTGTTGTAACCCCAATGCTGAACCCTCTCATCTACAGCCTCAGGAACAAGGACATGAAGAATGCCCTGAGAAGGGCGATGAATAGACCCAAATCCCTGTTTATTTAAAGGCTTTTCAGGCAGTGGTAGTGTTGCACTTAGTTCTATGAGTTGAAACAATACTCAGATGTGATGATTTCTCTACCTGCAAGTGTCCTAGCCTTATTTTTACAAAGACTGAGGTGAAATCATACGTGTGCTAAATTCAACAGCACCTAAACAAAAAGACCTTGCATACAAATAACTTTCTAAATAACGTTTGGGGTTTGGTCTAAACCCCAGAGGCTAAATAAAGACATTGCAACTTCAGCGTGCCTCACTCTGGCAATTCATTTAAAATAGCAGTGGAAAATGCCCATAGCATCGTGAGAAGAAAGACAAATGGAAGAAAAAAGAAAAAACAGTTAAAGAGCTGTGAGAAAAATTAAGCACTTTATATAAAGCTTGAAAGGTATTTTGCTTCTGAAGGGTTTCGTAATTCACTTCAGAGCATACAAACATTTAATTCATGTTGCAAACATGAGCTGCTACTGTGATTTCCCTTCAGACCTGGAGATTTCTCAACGTCTGCTGGGTTGGTCAGCAAACAAAACTGCCATCTTCTCCAATGAAGGGTGCAGTTGTTTGCAACTAATATTTATCCCCTTGCGCTGTGAGCGTTTTCTCACCCCAGCTTCCATAACCCGCTTTGCTTCCCCCGTAACTCATTTCTGCCCCTCTTAACTCCTACTGCATTTCAGTCCAACTTTGGGGCCCCATGGGCCAAGATCCTTCAATCTTATTTTGTCATGTGGACAGCTGGCAGTAGATCGTTTTGTTTTCTGATTTGAGTAGGGCATAATCAGACGTGAATATCCGAGAGCGGTTTTCTTTCCATGCCTCAAAGACAGATCCCTAGGTTTTAAGTAACCCAGGCAAGATGAAGAGTATTTCAGACCTCCCGAACTTGCTGACAATTAAACTAACCTTTTGAAAGATGTGCTTTGTACTCACATTCATGCAACACAGGTGGTTTTGCTCCCCACCCACAAGCTTGCTCAGTCACGGACGACCGTGCATCCTCCTTTCTGTGGTGTGGGTTTGTTTGTCACTCAGTGACATTATAGCCAAAATCTGTATGCCGTTGGATGCCATTGTAATTCCAATTTCGTATCTGAATCCCCACTGACTACAGAGGGAGAACGCCTCTTCACAGACCTATTAACCTTCCCATTGTGGACATATTTTGATGACTGAAGTTAAATAATTCAAGCCTAGAGAAACCCACAGAAAGTCCTTCCCCAATGGACTTTAAATTCTCAATAAACGAATGCTTGAAATGCAAGAAGAACAAATCCCTGTCACATCTAAGACATGTACAGCCAAAGCAGATAGAACATTTTTAAAGCCAAAATCCTGTCTTTCCCCTTCAATTTTGTTTTCCAAAGTGTGCTTACACCTGTCCCGCACAGGCAAGGACCAAACTAAGGGATAATTTCAGCCCTGGCTCTTTACACTGCGACTCAAGCACCAACATCTGGAGGTGGCATCCGTGGGTCTGAGCCCAGAAGTCCACGCCAGAGAGCCAGACCAGGGCTCTCCTGCGGCTCAGAGCAGGGCACGTGGCCCCAGCTGTGGCTCTGGCCTTCCCAGCAAGGGCAGGGACAGGAGAAAGCTTATTTAGTGGTGTATCTTCAACTACTCCCTTACTCTTACGCCATGTAAGATATAAAACATATGAGGACACACTCCTTGCTTGGGTTTTTGGGCAGATCGCTGTCCCCTGGGGGAAGGTCACATGCCAGGTGTCTCTCCCTACTGCTATATGCCACCTTTGAGGGTGGCCAGGGGAAAGGTTTGGGTCTGACATCTGGTACAGGTCCTGGCTGGGCTGGGACGTATTGCCACTTTGGTCAACAACTCATTCTTCCCAGCCCCAGCAGAGACGTGCTACGCTGGCAGATATTCCTGCTGCTCAGCGCCATCCCAGACCAAGACCCTCCAGCCGCCTACCAGGAGCATTAGTTAGCCCTGAATTATGTCAGCTGAGCCAGCCCAGAATTGAGTTTGGACTTGGTGGGCTATGGACTGGAGAAGTCTGCATTGCCTGCAGAGACTCTTGGGATAGCGCAAGTGAACCCTTGGATAGGTGAATCTTTGGCAAGTAAATACAAAGATAAAAGCAAAGGTATTTAGTGCAGAGCAAGCCAGAAAAGGAGAAATGTAGCCAGAGCAGACACCACCTTTTTCCCAGACCGACCCAGATAATGGGGTGGTTCAGGTCCCCCATGAGGACCAGGGCTTGTGAACCTGAGGCTGCTCCTATCTGTCTGGAGAGGGCGCTCTCCTGCTGACCTGTGATCCTTCTCAAGGCTCTGGGCATCTGTTGCTGGCCCTGGCATCAGACCGGTACGATTGGGATGGATTGAGGTTCCCCTCCTCCCGCAACTTTACTTTAAAACCCTCTTCACCAGCTTGGCAAGCCTGTGACTGAAGATGCTCTTCCCCTTCTCTGACAGATGGACCCCATCAGCCCCTAGTAGACCAGGTTTCTCAAAGACAGTCCCATGGTCTAAATAACCAAAGCCCCTGGCTGTGGGACCCGTCCCATAACCATTTGTTGACTCGCCACATTCGACTGGCCCTTTCCAACCCCTTTCCTTTGACCGGGAGGACTGATGAAAAAACCACCTGTGCTCCAGAGTCCCTTACCATCGCTCCCAGGGCTCTCTAATCCTTCTTGATAGTCCTCAGACTGCTCCTGGCTCTATCACTGCTGCCCACGTGAAACAGCAGCAGCAGATAATAGTCAGTGGACCGTACGAGGCTTGGTAGCCTCTGGGTGACATCCCTGCTACGAGCCCCCAGTAAGCAGCACACCTCCCTAGAGAGGGCGTGCGGTCGGCAAATGGGTGCCTCAGTACCTCTCAGAAGAGAGTCGCCTGCTACTATCACCCGTCACCTTTTCTTAGTTGTGCTGGTTGTTATGTCTCGTTTTTGAGGAACACTTATGGATGAGCACCTAGCTCCAGGAGGGGTTACAGCTGATGACCCCTCCTCAGAGATGAGCGCACCTCTTCATCCTGGCTGAAGGTGCTTATATTCCTAATGGAAGCAGGTCCAAAGTGAGGTCTTCCTTCCCCTCAGGCCTCCAGAAGTTTGAATGAGCCTTTGGCACACCTCACCCAGCACTGACACCTCATCAAAAATGTGTCATGAACCAAACCCAGCCAGTGAGCCCAAATTTTCGCGGTTCCAACAGCTGAAGTTAAAAAAACCCCTACACCCTAAACATATTTGCTGAATGCTGTGCAGTTCCCTCAGAAGCTCTTCTGACTTCTTGAGGTGTCCGTCTTGGGTCCGGGCAGATGGGAAAGAGATGAATACCTGGTGCTAGGGGAAATGATCTAGACTGTCCATTCCAGCACTGCCTTCCCACTCCCCCAGCCCTTGGGACGTCATTTCACCAAATAGCGGTATTTATCCTCCTCTTTCCAAACAGAGAGATCAATCGCTCTCTAGAAATGCTGATTCCTCTGAGCTGAATATGGAGGAAGCGTTGTTTCCCCTGTGCTCTGAAAATGGCTATTTTCCGCTGTTAACTATACAGACAGTTAGTAGCTTAGACAACCTAGATAACTAACTTTTGGGCACCTGGGGAGGATTTCACCTTATGAGATGTATCAGATTCTGCATCTCCCGATGTCTTCAGACCAAAGCTGGAGTATTAGTGTGTTTCACCCTCACAGAAGTCATCTGGCTCAAAGTAGGAATAAAATTTCCTACTTTCCTGGGTAAAATTCCATGTTTAGACAACCCTCTAAAAAATCCCACAAATCCATTAAAATATTTGGTCCCTTAAGATTTGAAGTGTAACGTACGGTTCACCAAGTCTTGAACAGGCAGTTGTAAAAACTTTTACCAAAACTTCAATTGTTTATGACTTAAAAAATTAAAATTATGCTTGGGCTTGTGTTTACAAGAAATAATTGCAATGCAACCTCTGGGACCACTTCCCTTTGGCATTTAAAATTGGTTATGGTGTCTCAAAAGGGAAATCTTGAAATGCGATTTCAATTCTTCCACCACGCTGCTATCACTTTGAACGCCTTAAATCCAAATGTAAAGGACTAAGCCACTTTGCATTTATTTCTTACCTCCAAGTATCTAACACTTCTTTTGATCAGGCAAGGGGTGCCTGCCACTTTCTTTTGTGTATTCTGCTGTCAGTATTCCTGTTATTGGATGAATTTCAACCTTCTTGTAGATTGGACATTTTCAGGTACAGAAAAAACATTCTTTAATTTTACAAATCTTGAACAGAGATATGTCAGGATGATTTCAAGGTGGTTTAGTCCATAGGAGAATTTAGATAGGTCCAAGGCGTGTTTGTCACTGCTGATAGATGTGCCGTGATAAGATAATGGTTTCTGTAAGAAACCCCTTTTAACCTTGAGCAAAGTTCTTACCTTATTTGTGTCTACTTTTTCTCACCTATAAAGCATAAATGACTCTCATCCTTCAAACTCCTTTGAAATCAAAAGGTGTAAAGTTCAGAGCTCGTGCTGTCTACTAACGTCAATAATATAAGGGGGTGATTTTCCAAAGTAGGTAAGTGAGCTAGAAGCACCGATCTCAAGCCCGTGGAACCACTCATGAGCAGTTTGGTCTCAGCTACTCCAAAGTATTTAGGAAACAAAATCCTATAGAGAATCCCACTCTAGTTCTTTATACCATAGCTAGAGGAAATTTCCCTTCTCGCTCCCAGAGGCTTGCAGTTTTCAGCTGCTGAAGGATGTTTTTTAATGTGGTATGATATTCATCAAAAGCATTACCACAACTGGTTTACTGAAGGCAAAATTGAATTGTTCTTGGCCTCCGGAGTGTAGTTATGTGAATTATAAATGCCTGAAGAGAATCAGAAGCTGAATGTAGCTGTTGATGTTGGCACAGGCTTTAAAATGATTGTGCATCTATGTGCTTAAATGAGAGAAAGCTGTCTCTCGAGTTCTACATCCATCTTAAGAAAGATGCTGAATTTCGTATTATGCAGGTTCTTAGAGTTACGGCATCATAACTGATAGAGCCCACCTGGTCTAGAGAGTTCAGGTCTTGAATAAGACTTGGATTAATGCCAGTAAGCATCAGGGATCAGACCCATCTCACCAGAATTTAGGTGTTTACATATGAGCTGATGGCCACATTTGCACAGGTGCCAGTGAAAAGCTAGTTGATACGGTTGATACAAGTCTTCTGCAGCTCTTCTATCATACGTGCTTGTCCCATACAGATGTCCTGGCTACCACAGTGAACCTAAAATGGCAAGAGGCGTGGATGCTTCGGCACCTTAACCCTTCCTTTCAAGTCAGGAGGGAGGCACCTGCCTTCGCTGACTGGGAGATCGGTGCTGAGCAGTCGGGGCTCCCTGGGCTGCAGTAGAGACGGACTCCTCCGGTTGTATTGACTGGGGCGGTGGCTCAGCCATCCCACCTACCTGAGGCAGTAATCTTGGGCTGAGGCAAAGGGCCTCCTGAACTGAGCTTTTTAGGATTATTTCTGAACCTCCCTTCCACCACAGTTTCTCTTTTGGAACGATGCTTCATTTTGCAATGCTTTCCCCTGACAGCATAATTGCTAATTCAGGTTGTGAGAGTCTGCTTGGTCTTAAAAACACAGGATAGGATTCAGTTTCAGGGCAAGGCATCAGGTTTAGGCATCCACATATAAACATTTACATGGAAGTTATACATGTAAATGTCTGTCATGAGTGAGGAATAAACCAGGGGTCAAGGTTAAGCCCAGAAGGCCACTCGGGTTCTCAGGAACAGCTGAGAAGTTGAGATAGCTAAAGGTATCACCTACTAGCTGGTCATCTGAATCGCCCTTTAGCGTCCATTGACCGTATCAACGAGGCATCCAAATAATGTGTTCAGCCGCAGCAGCCTGGTACCACTTGAGACACCCCAGTGTGACCTGTCGTTTGGGCAATTTTCATTCCAGAGGAGCACAAGCCCTCCAACATCCCTGCATCAAATGTGACGGCCGCCTTCAGATGTCTCAGATACCCTACAGCATATCGAGTGACATTTATTAGTGTCTTCCACAGCATTTTTAAGGTAGGCATTCTGCTACTCTCCTTTTACTGCACGAAGACTCGGGATCCACAGCTGTGACCATATACTACTCGGAAACTTTCATGTCATAGTAAAGCCTTAAAACCTCTTAGGCGATACTGCGTAAAGACAGAACATGGACAGTAGGAGCTACAGTGACAAGAATGCCATAAGATCCTAGATATACGTTAAGGTGGTTGGACATATGTAATTTGTTAGATGTGGTCAGCGTGCTGAATTTTGGCTTTATTGTAGGAAAAGGATACAGGTCTATGGATATTTGTCCACAAGAGTAGATCTGTGTCATAATGGGAGTGTCTGAAGGATTGTTTCGCTCCAGAAGTCTGTTTTGTGTTTCTTCCCAGGTTAAGACAGGATATCGAGAACTGGGATTTTAACACCTCCTCTTTGATCTAACCTTGAATCTTGATTTTCTAAAGAGGTCAGTAGTTCTCTTGGGCATTTAAATGTGTCCAAATTAGGCATTTGTCTGTTAAATCTGTGTAAATAGAGCGCAACCAACATGAGCAGATGTTCAGCTGAAGCTACCATGTAACTTTCTCAACATTTTCTCACTTCTCTGGTCACCATCATAGATAATATAAAATAGATGGTGTGTTGTGTCTGGTACTTATCTTGAAAGAGGTTTGAGTTGACTTTGTTACTATTTCTTGTCTTGACAGTTAAACCACTGGAATAATAATGGCCAGGGAAAACCAAAGCGTAGTGACAGAATTCATCTTTCAAGGCCTTTCCTCCCAGCCAAGGACACAGACTGCTCTTTTCGTAGTGTTCCTGGTTTTTTATCTGTTCACAGTTGTTGGGAACATCATGATCCTTACAGTGATCAGAGCTGATTGCCAGTTGCAGTCACCCATGTACTTTTTCCTTGCCAACCTGTCCTTCTTAGATACCTGCTATGTCTCCATCAACGTCCCCCAGATGCTGGTGAACCTCTTGACCAAGAAGGGGACCATCTCCTTCTCTGGATGTGCTGCTCAGATGTATTTGTCTCTGACTTGTGGCATAGCAGAGTGTTTTCTGCTTGGGGTCATGGCCTATGATCGATATGTGGCAATATGTCACCCCTTGCTCTACACCACTATCATGAACAGGAAGGTTTGCATTCACATGGTCGTGGCTTCCTGGGCCAGCAGCCTACTGAGCTCCATGGTCGTCAACAGCCTTACCTTGCGGCTGCCGTTCTGCGGGCCTGGCATCTTGAACCATTACTTCTGCGAAGTGACAGCAGTGCTGCTCTTGGCCTGCGCTGACATTGCCCTCACGAAGCTGGTCATCTTCGTTTTCAGCATCCTCATAGCATTCATCCCCTTTCTTCTGATCATCACTTCCTACGCCCGTATCCTTTCCACCATCTTGAAGATTCAATCTGCACATGTACAGTCCAAGACCTTCTCCACCTGTGGATCCCACCTGATGGTGGTAACCATATTCTATGGGACAATCATCTGCATGTACATGAATCCTAAGTCAAGGGCTCCACAGGACAGGGACAAAGTTATTGCAGTGTTTTACACCGTTGTAACCCCAATGCTGAACCCCCTCATCTACAGCCTCAGGAACAAGGACATGAAGAATGCCCTGAGAAGGGCGATGAATAGACCCAAATCCCTGTTTATTTAAAGGCTTTTCAGGCAGTGGTAGTGTTGCACTTAGTTCTATGAGTTGAAACAATACTCAGATGTGATGATTTCTCTACCTGCAAGTGTCCTAGCCTTATTTTTACAAAGACTGAGGTGAAATCATACGTGTGCTAAATTCAACAGCACCTAAACAAAAAGACCTTGCATACAAATAACTTTCTAAATAACGTTTGGGGTTTGGCCTAAACCCCAGAGGCTAAATAAAGACATTGCAACTTCAGCGTGCCTCACTCTGGCAATTCATTTAAAATAGCAGCGGGAAATGCCCATAGCATCGTGACAAGAAAGACAAAAGGAAGAAAAAAGAAAAAACAGTTAAAGAACTGTGAGAAAAAATAAGCACTTTATATAAAGCGTGAAAGGTATTTTGCTTCTGAAGGGTTTCGTAATTCACTTCAGAGCAGACAAACATTTAATTCATGTTGCAAACATGAGCTGCTACTGTGATTTCCCTTCAGACCTGGAGATTTCTCAACATCTGCTGGGTTGGTCAGCAAAGAAAACTGCCATCTTCTCCAATGAAGGGTGCAGTTGTTTGCAACTAATATTTATCCCCTTGCGCTGTGAGCGTTTTCTCACCCCAGCTTCCATAACCCGCTTTGCTTCCCCCGTAACTCATTTCTGCCCCTCTTAACTCCTACTGCATTTCAGTCCAACTCTGGGGCCCCATGGGCCAAGATCCTTCAATCTTATTTTGTCATGTGGACAGCTGGCAGTAGATCGTTTTGTTTTCTGATTTGAGTAGGGCATAATCAGACGTGAATATCCGAGAGGGGTTTTCTTTCCATGCCTCAAAGACAGATCCCTAGGTTTTAAGTAACCCAGGCAAGATGAAGAGTATTTCAGACCTCCCGAACTTGCTGACAATTAAACTAACCTTTTGAAAGATGTGCTTTGTACTCACATTCATGCAACACAGGTGGTTTTGCTCCCCACCCACAAGCTTGCTCAGTCACGGACAACCGTGCATCCTCCTTTCTGTGGTGTGGGTTTGTTTGTCACTCAGAGACGTTATAGCCAAAATCTGGATGCCGTTGGATGCCACTGTAATTCCAATTTCGTATCTGAATCCCCACTGACTACAGAGGGAGATCGCCTCTTCACAGACTGATCAGCCTTCCCATTGTGGACATATTTTGATGACTGAAGTTAAATAATTCAAGCCTAGAGAAACCCACAGAAAGTCCTTCCCCAATGGACTTCAAAGTCTCAATAAACGAATGTTTGAAAAGCAAGAAGAACAAATCCCTGTCACATCTAACACATGTACAGCCAAAGCAGATAGAGCAACTTTAAAGCCAAAATCTTGTCTTTCCCCTTCAATTTTGTGGTCCGAAGTGTGCTTACCCCTGTCCCGCACAGGGAACGACCAAACTAAGGGATCCTTTCAGCCCTGGCTCTTTACACTGCGGTCAAGCACCAACCTCTGGAGGTGGCATTCATGGGTCTGAGCCCAGAGCCCATGCCAGAGAGCCAGACCAGGGCTCTCCTGCGGCTCAGAGCAGGGCACGTGGCCCCAGCTGTGGCTCTGGTCTTCCCAGCAAGGGCAGGGACAGGAGAAAGCTTATTTAGTGGTGTATCTTCAACTACTCCCTTACTCTTACGCCATGTAAGATATAAAACATATGAGGACACACTCCTTGCTTGGGTTTTTGGGCAGATCGCTGTCCCCTGGGGGAAGGTCACATGCCAGGTGTCTCTCCCTACTGCTATATGCCACCTTTGAGGGTGGCCAGGGGAAAGGTTTGGGTCTGACATCTGGCACAGGTCCTGGCTGGACTAGGACGTATTGCCACTTTGGTCAACGACTCATTCTTCCCAGCCCCAGCAGAGACGTGCTACGCTGGCAGATATTCCTGCTGCTCAGCGCCATCCCAGACCAAGACCCTCCAGCCGCCTACCAGGAGCATTAGTTAGCCCTGAATTATGTCAACTGAGCCAGCCCAGAATTGAGTTTGGACTTGGTGGGCTATGGACTGGAGAAGTCTGCTTTGCCTGCAGAGCCTCTTGGGATAGCGCAAGTGAGCCCTTGGATAGGTGAAGTCTGTGGCAAGTAAATACAAAGATAAAAGCAAAGATATTTAGTGCAGAGCAAGCCAGAAAAGGAGAAATGTAGCCAGAGCCAGACACCAGCTTTTCCCCAGACCAACCCGGGCTCCCACCACACCTAAAGGACTCTTCATTTTTTTCAAAGATGCTTCCCATGACTGAAAGATAGGGAAGATAAGGCAAAGATAAAGTCTCTGATTAGTGAAGGTAGACAAATGGATATGAACTGTACATGTAGGGAGAACGGGCGGTTTCTTAACCCTTAACAAGACTAAATAAGAGGCCTTGTCTAGCAGTAGGTGGAGGCAATAGTCATAGCCAGCCATCTAGGACTCATCAGCTTAAAAGAAGCCTCTATCACTTGGAGAAGGAAGCCATGATCAACGCATTCCAGGAACCTCCTGGATTGCTTATGCCCTGCCGTGTTGTCCCTCCAAGAGATAGTGGGGTTGAAGTCCCCCATGAGGACCAGGGCTTGTGAACGTGATGCTGCTCCTATCTGTCTAGAGGGGGTCTCATCTGCTCTGTCTTCCTGGTCGGGTGGCCGGTAGCAGACCCCCCTATAATGTCACCTGTCCCTGCCCTCCCTTTAATCCTGACCCATAAGCTCTCTGTTGGCTCCTCATCCGTCCCAGGGCGCAGCTCCATGCACTCCAGCTGGTCATTGACATAGAGGGCAACACCCCCTCCTCATCTCCCCTGCCTGTCCTTCCTAAAAGGCCTGTATCCTTCCATTCCAACACACCAATCGTAGGAGCCATCCCACCATGTCTCCATGAAGTTTAAGGCCCTCTTCACCAGCTTGGCAAGCCTGTGACCGAAGATGCTCTTCCCCTTCTCTGACAGATGGACCCCATCAGCCCCTAGTAGACCAGGTTTCTCAAAGACAGTCCCATGGTCTAAATAACCAAAGCCCCTGGCTGTGGGACCCGTCCCATAACCATTTGTTGACTCGCCACATTCGACTGGCCCTTTCCAACCCCTTTCCTTTGACCGGGAGGACTGATGAAAAAACCACCTGTGCTCCAGAGTCCCTTACCATCGCTCCCAGGGCTCTCTAATCCTTCTTGATAGTCCTCAGACTGCTCCTGGTTCTATCACTGGTGCCCACGTGAAACAGCAGCAGCAGATAATAGTCAGTGGACCGTACGAGGCTTGGTAGCCTCTGGGTGACATCCCTGCTACGAGCCCCCAGTAAGCAGCACACCTCCCTAGAGAGGGCGTGCGGTCGGCAAATGGGTGCCTCAGTACCTCTCAGAAGAGAGTCGCCTGCTACTATCACCCGTCACCTTTTCTTAGTTGTGCTGGTTGTTATGTCTCGTTTTTGAGGAACACTTATGGATGAGCACCTAGCTCCAGGAGGGGTTACAGCTGATGACCCCTCCTCAGAGATGAGCGCACCTCTTCATCCTGGCTGAAGGTGCTTATATTCCTAATGGAAGCAGGTCCAAAGTGAGGTCTTCCTTCCCCTCAGGCCTCCAGAAGTTTGAATGAGCCTTTGGCACACCTCACCCAGCACTGACACCTCATCAAAAATGTGTCATGAACCAAACCCAGCCAGTGAGCCCAAATTTTCACGCTTCCAACAGCTGAAGTTAAAAAAACCCCTACACCCTAAACATATTTGCTGAATGCTGTGCAGTTCCCTCAGAAGCTCTTCCGACTTCTTGAGGTGTCCGTCTTGGGTCCGGGCAGATGGGAAAGAGATGAGTACCTGGTGCTAGGGGAAATGATCTAGACTGTCCATTCCAGCACTGCCTTCCCACTCCCCCAGCCCTTGGGACGTCATTTCACCAAATAGCGGTATTTATCCTCCTCTTTCCAAACAGAGAGATCAATCGCTCTCTAGAAATGCTGATTCCTCTGAGCTGAATATGGAGGAAGCGTTGTTTCCCCTGTGCTCTGAAAATGGCTATTTTCCGCTGTTAACTATACAGACAGTTAGTAGCTTAGACAACCTAGATAACTAACTTTTGGGCACCTGGGGAGGATTTCACCTTATGAGATGTATCAGATTCTGCATCTCCCGATGTCTTCAGACCAAAGCTGGAGTATTAGTGTGTTTCACCCTCACAGAAGTCATCTGGCTCAAAGTAGGAATAACTGGGTAAAATTCCATGTTTAGACAACCCTCTAAAAAATCCCACAAATCCATTAAAATATTTGGTCCCTTAAGATTTGAAGTGTAACGTACGGTTCACCAAGTCTTGAACAGGCAGTTGTAAAAACTTTTACCAAAACTTCAATTGTTTATGACTTAAATACTTAAAATTATGCTTGGGCTTGTGTTTACAAGAAATAATTGCAATGCAACCTCTGGGACCACTTTGGCATTTAAAATTGGTTATGGTGTCTCAAAAGGGAAATCTTGAAATGCGATTTCAATTCTTCCACCACGCTGCTATCACTTTGAACGCCTTAAATCCAAATGTAAAGGACTAAGCCACTTTGCATTTATTTCTTACCTCCAAGTATCTAACACTTCTTTTGATCAGGCAAGGGGTGCCTGCCACTTTCTTTGTGTATTCTGCTGCCAGTATTCCTGTTATTGGATGAGTTTCAACCTTCTTGTAGATTGGACATTTTCAGGTACAGAAAAAACATTCTTTAATTTTACAAATCTTGAACAGAGATATGTCAGGATGATTTCAAGGTGGTTTAGTCCATAGGAGAATTTAGATAGGTCCAAGGCGTGTTTGTCACTGCTGATAGATGTGCCGTGATAAGATAATGGTTTCTGTAAGAAACCCCTTTTAACCTTGAGCAAAGTTCTTACCTTATTTGTGTCTACTTTTTCTCACCTATAAAGCATAAATGACTCTCATCCTTCAAACTCCTTTGAAATCAAAAGGTGTAAAGTTCAGAGCTCGTGCTGTCTACTAACGTCAATAATATAAGGGGGTGATTTTCCAAAGTAGGTAAGTGAGCTAGAAGCACCGATCTCAAGCCCGTGGAACCACTCATGAGCAGTTTGGTCTCAGCTACTCCAAAGTATTTAGGAAACAAAATCCTATAGAGAATCCCACTCTAGTTCTTTATACCATAGCTAGAGGAAATTTCCCTTCTCGCTCCCAGAGGCTTGCAGTTTTCAGCTGCTGAAGGATGTTTTTTAATGTGGTATGATATTCATCAAAAGCATTACCACAACTGGTTTACTGAAGGCAAAATTGAATTGTTCTTGGCCTCCGGAGTGTAGTTATGTGAATTATAAATGCCTGAAGAGAATCAGAAGCTGAATGTAGCTGTTGATGTTGGCACAGGCTTTAAAATGATTGTGCATCTATGTGCTTAAATGAGAGAAAGCTGTCTCTCGAGTTCTACATCCATCTTAAGAAAGATGCTGAATTTCGTATGATGCAGGTTCTTAGAGTTACAGCATCATAACTGATAGAGCCCACCTGGTCTAGAGAGTTCAGGTCTTGAATAAGACTTGGATTAATGCCAGTAAGCATCAGGGATCAGACCCATCTCACCGGAATTTAGGTGTTTACATATGAGCTGATGGCCACATTTGCACAGGTGCCAGTGAAAAGCTAGTTGATACGGTTGATACAAGTCTTCTGCAGCTCTTCTATCACACGTGCTTGTCCCATACAGATGTCCTGGCTACCACAGTGAACCTAAAACGGCAAGAGGCGTGGATGCTTCGGCACCTTAACCCTTCCTTTCAAGTCAGGAGGGAGGCACCTGCCTTCGCTGACTCGGAGATCGGTGCTGAGCAGTCGGGGCTCCCTGGGCTGCAGTGGAGACGGACTCCTCCGGTTGTATTGACTGGGGCGGTGGCTCAGCCATCCCACCTACCTGAGGCAGTAATCTTGGGCTGAGGCAAAGGGCCTCCTGAACTGAGCTTTTTACGATTATTTCTGAACCTCCCTTCCACCACAGTTTCTCTTTTGGAACGATGCTTCATTTTGCAATACTTTCCCTTGACAGCGTAATTGCTAATTCAGGTTGTGAGAGTCTGCTTGGTCTTAAAAACACAGGATAGAATTCAGTTTCAGGGGAAGGCATCAGGTTTAGGCATCTACATGTAAACATTTATATTCTTCTGTTAAATCTGTGTTATTAGACAGCAACCAACATGAGCAGGGGTTCAGCTAAAGATACCATGTAACTTTCTCAACATTTTCTCGTTTCTCTGGTCACCATCATAGATAACACAAAATAGATGGTGTGTTTTGTCTGGTACTTATCTTGCAAGAGATTTGAGTTGACTTTGTTACTATTTCTGTCTTGAGTTGACTTTGTTACTATTAACTGTCTTGACAGCTAAACCACTGGAATAATAATGGCCAGGGAAAACCAAAGCGTAGTGACAGAATTCATCTTTCAAGGCCTTTCCTCCCAGCCAAGGACACAGACTGCTCTTTTCGTAGTGTTCCTGGTTTTTTATCTGTTCACAGTTGTTGGGAACATCATGATCCTTACAGTGATCAGAGCTGATTGCCAGTTGCAGTCACCCATGTACTTTTTCCTTGCCAACCTGTCTTTCTTAGATACTTGCTATGTCTCCACCAACGTCCCCCAGATGCTGGTGAACCTCTTGACCAAGAAGGGGACCATCTCCTTCTCTGGATGTGCTGCTCAGATGTATTTGTCTCTGGCTTTTGGCATGACAGAGTGTTTTCTGCTTGGGGTCATGGCCTATGATCGATATGTGGCAATATGTCACCCCTTGCTCTACACCACTATCATGAACAGGAAGGTTTGCATTCACATGGTCGTGGCTTCCTGGGCCAGCAGCCTACTGAGCTCCATGGTCATCAACAGCCTCACCTTGCGGCTGCCCTTCTGCGGGCCTGACATCTTGAACCATTACTTCTGTGAAGTGCCAGCAGTGCTGGCCTTGGCCTGTGCCGACACTGCCCTTACAGAGTTGGTCATCTTCATCTTCAGCATCCTCATAGTCTTGATCCCCTTTCTTCTGATCATCACCTCCTACGCCCGTATCCTTTCCGCCATCTTGAAGATTAAATCTGCACGTGTGCAATCCAAGACCTTCTCCACCTGTGGATCCCACCTGACGGTGGTAACCATATTTTATGGGACAGCCATCTGCATGTACATGAATCCTAAGTCAAGGGCTCCACAGGACAGGGACAAAGTTATTGCAGTGTTTTACACCGTTGTAACCCCAATGCTGAACCCCCTCATCTACAGCCTCAGGAACAAGGACATGAAGAATGCCCTGAGAAGGGCGATGAATAGACCCAAGTCCCTGTTTATTTAAAGGCTTTTCAGGCAATGGTAGTGTTGCACTTAGTTCTATGAGTTGAAACAATACTCAGATGTGATGATTTCTCTACCTGCAAGTGTCCTAGCCTTATTTTTACAAAGACTGAGGTGAAATCATACGTGTGCTAAATTCAACAGCACCTAAACAAAAAGACCTTGCATACAAATAACTTTCTAAATAACGTTTGGGGTTTGGCCTAAACCCCAGAGGCTAAATAAAGACATTGCAACTTCAGCGTGCCTCACTCTGGCAATTCATTTAAAATAGCAGCGGGAAATGCCCATAGCATCGTGACAAGAAAGACAAAAGGAAGAAAAAAGAAAAAACAGTTAAAGAGCTGTGAGAAAAATTAAGCACTTTATATAAAGCGTGAAAGGTATTTTGCTTCTGAAGGGTTTCGTAATTCACTTCAGAGCAGACAAACATTTAATTCATGTTGCAAACATGAGCTGCTACTGTGATTTCCCTTCAGACCTGGAGATTTCTCAACATCTGCTGGGTTGGTCAGCAAAGAAAACTGCCATCTTCTCCAATGAAGGGTGCAGTTGTTTGCAACTAATATTTATCCCCTTGCGCTGTGAGCGTTTTCTCACCCCAGCTTCCATAACCCGCTTTGCTTCCCCCGTAACTCATTTCTGCCCCTCTTAACTCCTACTGCATTTCAGTCCAACTCTGGGGCCCCATGGGCCAAGATCCTTCAATCTTATTTTGTCATGTGGACAGCTGGCAGTAGATCGTTTTGTTTTCTGATTTGAGTAGGGCATAATCAGACGTGAATATCCGAGAGGGGTTTTCTTTCCATGCCTCAAAGACAGATCCCTAGGTTTTAAGTAACCCAGGCAAGATGAAGAGTATTTCAGACCTCCCGAACTTGCTGACAATTAAACTAACCTTTTGAAAGATGTGCTTTGTACTCACATTCATGCAACACAGGTGGTTTTGCTCCCCACCCACAAGCTTGCTCAGTCACGGACAACCGTGCATCCTCCTTTCTGTGGTGTGGGTTTGTTTGTCACTCGGTGACATTATAGCCAAAATCTGGATGCCGTTGGATGCCATTGTAATTCCAATTTCGTATCTGAATCCCCACTGACTACAGAGGGAGAACGCCTCTTCACAGACTGATCAACCTTCCTTGTGTGGACATATTTTGATGACTAATGTTAGATGGAATAACTCTAGCCTAGAGGCTTCCCCAATGGACCTCAAAGTCTCAATAAACGAATGCTTGAAAAGAACGAATCCCTATCACATCTAACACATGTACAGCCAAAGCAGATAGAGCATCTTTAAAGGCAAAATCTTGTCTTTCCCCTTCAATTTTGTGGTCCAAAGTGTGCTTACACCCGTCCCATACAGGGAAGGACCAAACTAAGGGATCATTTCAGCCCTGGCTCTTTACACTGCGGTCAAGCACCAACCTCTGGAGGTGGCATTCATGGGTCTGAGCCCAGAAGCCCACGCCAGAGAGCCAGACCAGGGCTCTCCTGCAGCTCAGAGCAGGGCACGTGGCCCCAGCTGTGGCTCTGGCCTTCCCAGCAAGGGCAGGGACAGGAGAAAGCTTATTTAGTGGTGTATCACAACTACTCCCTTACTCTTATGCCTCCAGCCGCCTACCAGGAGCATTAGTTAGCCCTGAATTATGTCAGCTGAGCCAGCCCAGAATTGAGTTTGGACTTGGTGGGCTATGGACTGGAGAAGTCTGCATTGCCTGCAGAGTCTCTTGGGATAGCGCAAGTGAACCCTTGGATAGGTGAAGTCTTTGGCAAGTAAATACAAAGATAAAAGCAAAGATATTTAGTGCAGAGTAAGCCAGAAAAGGAGAAATGTAGCCAGAGCCAGACACCAGCTTTTCCCCAGACCAACCCAGGCTCCCACCACACCTAAAGGACTCTTCACTTTTTTCAAAGATTCTTCCCATGACTGAAAGATAGGGAAGAAAAGGCAAAGATAAAGTCTCGATTAGTGAAGGCAGACAAATGGATATGAACTGTACATGTAGGGAGAACGGGCGGTTTCTTAACCCTTAACAAGACCAAATAAGAGGCCTTGTCTAGCAGTAGGTGGTGGCAATAGTCATAGCATGACCCACTGGAAGCTTCTCAGCAGGCCTGAACTCAAACATCAGCTAAGGCGTTAAAACTATTTCCATCACAAATTACGCTTCTCCCCTTCCAAAACAAGGAACTCCCCTGGGGGCCAGCCACCCAGGAGTCATCAGCCTAGCAAGACCTTCAGGTCATAGTGAAGAAGCCTCTAATGATCTTGAAACCTTCTTAGAAAGCTCATAGTAAACTTACTTCATTCTTCCTAACAAGACCCTGGGGGACAACTTCACAGACACTGAGGAGAAGGAAACTTTCCTCTTTGTTAAAGGCACTGAGCACTTCTAAAGGAGTTTAGTTTGTCACAACTGCTCCACGCCCTGAAGTTGGTGGTTGGAAAGTTTATGGGTTAGCATACACCTTTCCAATCCTCCACTCGGCTGGTACAGAAGTTACCACTGGAATTTGAAGGATAACAGATCTGTGCATCACATCACCAGCAACTGAGAGCAGGTGCCCCTGGCCAACAACTTCAGGTTGGCAGAAGTCACTCAGCAGCTTGCAACAAGTGCTTGGGACATCATAAGGGGTCCATCAACAGCCACAGCCATGGCAGATAATGAACCAGATTCAGGGTTCATCCAGGGGGTCCAGTCAGAAGCAAAAGGAGATGTGGCTAGAGAAAAAATACAATGTACATACATTTGCCCATCCAGGAATAAAACTATCTACAGCACAGGTCCAAAATCCATCCAGGAGACAGATGCAGCCAGGCACACCTACAATGCGATGTATGGAAGGGCTGAAGGCCCCCTAAAATGGGAGGTCCTAGTCCATGGGAGGAGGTGAGTTTGCATGTGGCAGGGCAAGAAAACACCAGGTGAGGCTGTCCAGGGCCACTACAACCTATTGTTGCCATTATGGTCCTCACCTACATGAACTATCCCAATTCATGGATGCTAATTCTGCTGGTGGTTCTCAGTTGCTTTCTGCTGGTGTTGTCAGCAAACTTGCTGAGGGTGCACTTGATCCCACTGTCCATGTCACCGACAAAGATGTTAAACAGCGCTGGTCCCAATACCGACCCCTAAGGAACGCCACTCGTCACTGGTCTCCACTTGGACATCAAGCCATTGACCACAACTCTTTGAGTGCGACCATGCAGCCAATTCCTTATCCACCGAGTGATCCATCCGTCAAATCCATGTCTCTCCAATTTAGAGACAAGGATGTCATGCAGGACAGTGTCAAATGCTTTGCACAAGTCCAGGTAGATGATGTCAGTTGCTCTTCCCTTATCCACCAATGCTGTACCCCGTTGTAGAAGGCCACCAAATTTGTCAGGCATGATTTGCCCTTAGTGAAGCCATGTTGGCTGTCATCTCCTTATTTTCCATGTGCCTTAGCATAGTTTCCAGGAGGATCTGCTCCATGATCTTGCTGGGCACAGAGATGAGACTGACTGGCCTGTAGTTCCCCGGGTCTTCCTTTTTTCCCTTTTTAAAAATGGGGGTTATGTTTCCCCTTTTCCAGTCAGTGGGAACTTCACTGGACTGCCATGACTTCTCAAATATGATGGATAGTGACTTAGCAACTTCATCTGCCAGTTCCCTCGGGACCCATGCATGCATCTCATCAGGTCCCATGGACTCGTGCACCTTCAGGTTCCTCAGATGGTCTCAAACCTGATCTTCTCCTACAGTGGGCGGTTCTTCATTCTCCCAGTCCCTGCCTTTGCCTTCTGTGACTTGGGCGGTAAGCCTTGAGCACTTGCTGGTGAAGACTGAGGCAAAAAAGTCATTGAGTACCTCAGCCTTCTCCATATCCCGGGTAACCAGCTCTCCCATTTCCTTCCAGAGATGGACCATTTTCCCTAGTCTTCCTTTTAACACTGATGTACCTATAGAAGCTTTTCTTGTTGCCCTTGGTATCTCTTGCCAGATTTAATTCTACCAGGGCTTTAGCTTTCCTAACCTGATCCCTGGCTGCTCAGACAATTCCTCTGTATTCCTCCCAGGCTACCTGTCCTTGCTTCAACCCTCTGTAGCCTTCCTTTTTGTGTTTGAGTTTGTCCAGGAGCTCCTTGTTCATCCATGCAGGTCTCCTGGCGTTTTTGCCTGACTTCCTCTTTGTTGGGATGCATCGCTCCTGAGCTTGGAGGAGGAGATCCTTGAATATTAACCATCTTTCTTGGGCCCATTTTCCCTCTAGGGCTTTATCCCATGGCACACCAAGCAGATCCCTGAAGAGGCCAAAGTCTGCTCTCCTGAAGTCGAGGGTAGTGAGCTTGCTGTGCGTCTTCCTCGGTGCCCTAAGGATTTTGAACTTCACAATTTTATGGTCACTGCAGCCAAGGCTGCCCTTGAGCTTCACATTCCCCGCCAGTCCCTCCTTGTTGGTGAGCACAAGGTCCAGCATAGCACCTCTCCTTATTGGCTCTGCTATCACTTGGAGAAGGAAGCCATCATCAATGCATTCCAGGAACCTCCTGGATTGCTTATGCCCTGCTATGTTGTCCCTCCAACAGATAGTGGGGTGATTGAAGTCCCCCATGAGGACCAGGGCTTGAGAACGTGAGGCTGCTCTTATCTGTCTAGAGAGGGCCTCATCTGCTCCGTCTTCCTGGTCGGGTGGCCGGTAGCAGATCCCCCTTATAATGTCACCTGTCCCTGCCCTCCCTTTAATCCTGACCCATAAGCTCTCGGTTGGCTCCTCATCCGTCCCAGGGCGCAGCTCCATGCACTCCAGCTGGTCATTGACATAGAGGGCGACACCCCCTCATCTCCCCTGCCTGTCCTTCCTAAAGGGCCTGTATCCTTCCATTCCAACACTCCAGTTGTAGGAGCCATCCCACCACGTCTCCATGATGCCAATAAGATCGTAGCCCTGCAAGAGTGCCCACGTCTCTAACTCCTCTTGTTTATTCCCCATGCATCGTGCCTTTGCATAGAGGCATTTAAGTTGGGCGCCCGATGAAGCTGCCTTACTGGCTGGAGTTCCTTTGTGCTCCTCTTCAGGCGCTCTCCTGCTGACCTGAGATCCTTCTCCAGGCTCTGGGCATCCATTGATGGCCCTGGCATCAGACCGGTACGAGTGGGATGGATTGAGGTTCCCCTCCTCCCGCAACTTTAGTTTAAAACCCTCTTCACCAGCTTGGGAAACCTATGACCTAACTTATATAACATAAGTTTGTTCAGAATTAATAAAACTTCATATTTTATCATGGCTTTTAAAGTATTCTTCATTTAGTACTGCACATTAAAAATCATGCTCACTCAGCATATGCGCCAAGCATTCTGGAAATATGGTTTGCAGTCAGACTGCTTAGCAAAAATGGAAAATATAAACAAATAGTTCTGGTTAACCAAAAAAGAGTGATGGTTCTAAGTAGCTGCAAATATTTTGACGGGAATTCCAGCTACTACACCCTCAGCAAGATCACAGATGATACAGCACTGGGAGGAGTGGCTGGTACACCAAATGGTTGTGCTGCCATTCAGAGACACCTGGAAAGGCTGGAGAAATGGGTCAAGAGGAACCTTATACAGTTTAACAAAGGGAAATGCCAAGTCCTGCATCTGGGGAGGAATAACCCCAGGCACCAGTAAAGGCTGGAGTGTGACCAGCTGGAAAGCAGCTTGGCAGAGAACGACCTGGGTGTCCAGTGGGACACTAGGCTGACCATGAGCCAGCCCTTGCAGCAAAGAAGGTCAAAAGCCTTCTAGACTGCATTAGGAAAAGCACTGCCAGCAGGTCAAGTCAGTGAGACCACACCTGGGGTGTTATGTCCAGGTCTCAGCTTCTCAGTGCAAGAGAGACAAGGACATGCTGGAACAGGATCAGTGAAGGGGATTAAGGGATTAGAATTTCTCGTATCAGGGAAGAGCTCAGATAGTTCAGCGTGGAGAAGAGAAGGCTCAGGGAGGATCATAGAACTGTGTGTAAATACCTGTTGGAGAAGGGCAGTAAAGAAAACAGAACCAGACTCTTCTCAGTGGTGCCCAGTGAGCACTGAAAGACCAGAAAGGTTGTGGGGTCTCCATCCTTAAAGATATTCAAAACCTGAGAGGACACATTCCTCAGCAGCCTCTCTGGTTGACCTGGCTTTGAGCAGGTGGTTGAACTAGGTGATCTCCAAAGGTCCGTCAAACTTCCGCTATCCTATGATTCTGTGTGAAGATTCAGATCGTCACCGTCTCTGGCTCATAGACTTATCTTTTATCTTGTTTTGCACAGTGGCATCATGATTATTGCATGGGAGGTAGAGTAATTGGGCAAGAAGTTTGTACTTGAGACAAGACTGATGTAACTATATTAGAGAGCACAGTTTGAGAGCAAACTAATTAATTTTTCAACCCTAACATATGAGGTGCCAAATGGTTTTGAAGGCAACAGAGTCCTGCATGAAGCATTCTCCTTAGAGAGAGAAAAAAAGGAAAATAATATAACATGAGATTGTCTTTCAGAAGTACATTTTCCTTCTGATAAAACTGGTTAGGGCATGCTTCACGTCCTTGTTTCTCAGGCTGTAAATCATGGGCTTCAGCATGGGGCCTATAATGGAATAAAAGATGGATGTGATTTTCTTGCTCTCCAGTGAGTTTGATGAACTGGGTTGCATGTAATTAGAAGTAGCAGACACATAGAAAATGATGATGGCTGCCAGGTGGGAAGCGCAGTTGGAGCAGGCTTTGTGCCTGCCTGCAGCAGAGCCCATCCTGCCCACAGCCACCATGATGCAGGCATAGGAGGTGAGGATGAGCAGGTTGGTGGTCATCATGATGAAACCCACAAACAGAAACATAAAACCCTCATTGAGGTGTGTGTCGGTGGAGGCAACACAATCAGCAGTGGTCCGTCGCAGTAGAAGTTGTTGATGACCGGGGGGCCGCAGGACAGCCAGAGCAGGGCGCTTCTGTGCATAATGGCATTCAGCAACCCAAGGTAGGACACAGCAACCAGGCTCATGCAGATGTCAAGGGACAAGAAACCTCATGGAGCAGGGGCTTGGAGATGGCCACATACTGGTCATAGGCCATGGCAGCCAGCAGGTAAATCTCAGCTGTGGCAAAAACAGCATAGAAATAAAACTAAGCCAGCAAAAGAAATGGCTTTGGTTTTTGTTGGAAAGTCCAGCAGCATTTTGGGGCTGATAGTGGAGGAATAGCAAATGTTTAAGAAGGACAAGTTACCGAGGAAAAAGTCCATGGGGGTGTGAAGCTGGGGGCTGACCCTGATCAGGGCGAGCAGGCCGAGGTTTACCGCTAGCGTCGGCACGTAGGTGCCCAGGAAGAGCTTGAAGAGGATGGGCTTCAGTTGTGGGTGCTCTGTGAGTCCCAAGAAGGTGAACTGGGTCACCTCGGTGCAGTTCTCATCAGCTATTTTTACATCACTGCAGAGACGTGGATGGAAGAGGGTGAAAAAATTCCTGATGCAATTTCCACTTCAAATATCAACATATAAAGCTGACACTGTCTTTGAATTTATGGAAAAGAAAAAAATGTAAGAACTGCTGATTTTTTTCTTGCAGTGACAGTGGAATCTCTGGAAGAAATATCAGCACTTCTTAAAAGTTTTTTTTCTTAAGTCCTTAACAGAAAGCAGTTTGTCACAACCTCTCCTTTGACCTATGATTCCCTTTCAAGTCCCATATCGGCACAAGGATTTTTTTGGGCACATGAAGTGTTTCATAAATATCCTATCCACAGTTGCAATCATGTAACCTTGTTCACAATGACTATTTTTCCTGTATTTCAAACATCTAGTTAATTTCAAACATCTTAAGGCTCCAGTTAATACAAGGTCCCATCACAAAGTGAAAGCGTAACTTGGAATTTAATATCCTGGGGGATAGTGGCTGTGCTTTTTAGTCTAGGAACTGGTATCTTTTTGTCTATCCACAGGCTAGGTGTAGTTCTTCCTTCTGGCATTGATTCCTTGGTCGTTAGAAGTAAGATCCATCTTGCTTTGGATGACCACGCTATACACAGCTATAAATGAGCTGACTATCTGGCCTCCCAGGCAACATACAAAATTAGCTCTTCTAACCTATTATGAACTATTTTGCTTGGGATAAGACAACTCGGCCTCTGAGGGTACCTTGAGGGTAGATGACCTGTTCAGACGTTGACACTTGCACTGTAGATGTTGAAAGGGAGAGGATATGAATCCCAGCTGTCTCCCTGCAGACCGTCATGCATGCAACATAACTCCTGAAGATTGACACTTTCACTTTTAACATTTTGATGAAAGATTACCAAAAGTAGGTAAATCTTAAGGCAAATTTTCCCTTCGTTACTTCCTTTCCAGTTCAGGATTTTGGTCTCTTTTGCATAGCTGATGTGAAACCGCTCAAGCAGACATCTAAAATACATACCATTCATTTAAAAATCCAGAGCCAACTGTAGTTAAATAACATAGATTTTATGAAACATATCTAATCAGAAACTTCTGGGATCAATCAAGTGAGAATACTCTCAGCATTTTTACAGAATGACCTATTACTTCTCTATAAATAAGTTTTCATCGTTCAACCTTCCTCAAACAGCCTCAAAGATACCTACAATTTTATACCTTCCAAACCCCCTTTCAGTATACTAAGACGTACCTTAAGCTCTTATTTTCATAGGCTTTAGAAAGGATTTTCCAATTGTGTAACGGAGTGCCAACATGCTCCTCCAACTTGGTGCATGATACAATCCTTGTCTTTCACTCCCATTAATGTCTTTATTGAGAAGCTCTCAATATCATTATCAGAAAATATGCTTGCTAAAATTGGAGTCAGACACTTCCACAGGGCAATTCTATCCATCTGGAGAAGCTCTCAGATATATGAGGTGAATTATTACTTGTAGTTGGTTACTTCTTGCATTTAACGAGAGAGTAAACAGACAGCGTAGAGCTACACTTATAAAGTTTGGGTGTCTAAATTTATGTTAAGATTCCTAAGAGGAAAAAATGTCTCCACATATGACGAAGGAGTGAATGATCTAAGGTATAATCAAGTGTATATAACCACTGAAACAACAATACTGATGAAGAATACTTAGTGAGAGCAGGTGGCCTTTGTATATTATGTGACCCTCAAGTGAAGGTCCAGAATAAGTCAGGACAACTTAACTGGGGGGAATGAGACAAGAATATGGAGCAGCCATGCCAACAAGAGAAAGTTACACTTTTTTGCAATTTTTTGTTGGTGTCAAATATTGCCTGCACCATCTACAGGAGCAATGCTCATGTCCTGCTACCTACAGGTACCTACAAAGCCCCATTTCTCCATACATCCTCTGATCGAAACTAGGCATGATGAACCTGGGAATGGTTGTGCCTTTGGATGAGGCAAGGTGGCATGCTAGGTTTGGGGTATTCAATCTCACCAGTCACTAAAATCCCTTCTTACAGATTACAGTAGTCATATTTAGTCTCTCATTCGTTCATGTCTCTTCTCTTGCAGCTCCTGTGGGTGATGCAGTGAAATACACTCGAGGAGTATGTCTCCAGACTGCCTTTTGTCAGTACATATTCTCTTTTTGAGATCGCCGGTATTTTGAGAATGGTGATCAGTACCAGATATTGACACCTGAATAGGTATTTCCAACAATTATGATTTAAAACTTTCCTCAGTTCCTCATCCTGTTAATACACATTAGAGTCCTCTACAGTCTTCAGCCAGACTTGAAACTTCAGACTCTTATGCCTTCAGACTCTTATTTATCTGGATACCAGTGATTCAGACAAACTTTCAAAACTGAATAATAATGATGAGCAGTTTTGCCACCCTTCATTTTGAAGATGGACCATGGACAAGACAAAATGACAGACTTAGGAAAAGTTAATTTTAGCTATGTGATTTAAACACAGTGCTAAACTAAGAATCCATATTTGTTGTGTTTATTATCTATTGTAATACTCAAATTCCTCGTGAATTCATGTGTAAAAGTGTTATTCAATGTGCATTCAATGTGCATTGTCATTTTCCTCCTCTTCTTTTGAGTCTTTGCTGCATTCTTTATTAGTAGATTCTTAATAAGATCCTTAATTTTCCTTACATCAGAGCTTCTGCGGTTTTTCGTAGTTCTCCTCCATCCCAGTGAAACTACAGGCAGGTAGGATCATCAAGCAGGTGTTGATGGAAGATTTTGTCAATGCACAAAATTATTTAATTGTTAACAGACACTCTATAGTGCTTCGACAGCCAAGTGGTGGCGAGGAAAGGGGAGCAGTCATCTGGCCCTCAGCTCCACCAGGAAGGGTTCCTGGGGCTGCTGCACTCTTCGGCTCCCTGGCAGCAGCTATACAATTGCTGCAAACAGCAGGAGAAGGGATGCACAGAAGTCACCTGAGACCATCTATTAAAGCAAACAGGTATGGTAAATTAAAGCAAAGAGTCATGGTAAGCGGAAAACATTCCAATGGCTGTAAAGATGTGTCCAGGAGCTGCTCTGCCATACTCGTGCCAGCAGAGAGCAGTGGTGGAATAGCAAAGCATCCTGCCTGGATGCATCTCATTCAACATGCTGGCTGATTTAGCATTACTGTTTCCACATCATATATTACGGATGGAGGTCTGTGCAAAGGTCCTGGCTCTTCAGCACGATCAGAATTGATCACAAAATCAGGCTGCTCACAGTCTCAGGTTGGAAAGACCTCAGGATGCCTCTGCTTCCAAACTCCTGCTTAATACAGTTTCAACATGGACTTTACATCATGTTGCTTAGGACTTTCTCCAGTTAGGTCTTGAAGACCTCCAAGAGTGGAGGCTGGGCCCTTCTTCCAGTACCTGACTGTCCTCTTGTCTTACAGAGCTAATCCCTTCTACCTGGAGTCTCCGCTCCAGGTAGATTTCACATCTTTTGGACTTCACAGATCCCTCAGGCTCTGCAGAATCATAGAATGGTTTGGGTTGGAATGGACCTTTAAAGATCATCTAGTCCAACCCCCCTGCAATAAGCAGGGACATCTTCAACTAGATCAAGTTGCTCAACGCCCTGTCCAACCTGACCGTGAATGTTTCCAGGGATGGGGCATCTACAACCTCTCTGGGCAACCTAAGAAGCCTTAGCAAAGTCTCCCTCTGTCCACCAGACCTTCAGGTCTGCTTCCCTGCCACCCTAGCCAGCCTCCCAGGAGCCAGCCATCTTCCCAGAGCTCATGCTGTTCTTCCCGGAGCCAGAAGTCTCCTGTCCTCCAGAGCATGGCTCTGGGCAAGCAGGCACCTCTCTCCCCACTATATGACCCTTTTTTAACTTGATATATAGTGTTTGGATGCCATCTGACAGGGAATAAATTGACCAGCTAGCACAGCATAGCTGGTTCAAGCTATGCAGTAAGAAACTAGGTGGCAAGCAACTAATTCCTAGATTAGATCCTGAAAAGAACAATTTGGTAGAGCTGCCCACAAGGACTAAAGATGATTCAGAGACATTTCCAGTCCTACATCCTGTTTCTATAGAAAAGCAATCTCCAGCCTTACAAGATTATCTCCTAGGACTACCAGGGCATGGCTAACTGAGCTATCTAACTCTAGGCTTACAAAGAAAGTGAATAGGAATACCCTCTTACTCCCAATTATTTTTAATTCTTAAAATATTTTCTTTTTAGTGATTTTTTTTTTAACCTGCTCTCATGATTTTGGGACATTCTCTTGCGATTTTCATTCATTCACAGAATTAAGGAACCACTTTAAATAAAAAATCAAGCCACTTTTAAGTAGCTCCTTACAAATGTCTGTAGGGATTTTCTTTTGTCATCCAAGCGGGGAGCCTTTAGGTGACCCCACAACCACTAACATCAAGGAAGGATAAAACTGGCTACGGCTCTTTGTCCAAATACTTGAAGGAAAAAAGAACACCCTCTTTAAGTTATATGGATTCCCAAGTAATTCAGCTGTTAAGCTCACCTATATCTGTTGCTATTTGACCTTGTTGAATGATGGCTATGGTGTTCAGGAGACTAGTAATGGATTAAAGATAAAGACGACAAAAAAACAATGCATTTGGAGGCTAAATGACTTAGCAGGTTACGGTTTTCAGGAGGTACTTAAACCAAGCCTGAAAATGGACTTAAACATCTTAGGATTATGTATACAAATGGCATTACTGAGCAAGAGATGTGAACTGGCATTTCCTTGTCGTCTTGGCACTGGCAATGCCTCGCCTGAAGTTTGGTATCTGGCGCTATGCACAATGCTTCCAAAAAGACAAGCACCATAGAGAGCAACAGCAACAATCACAGTCTAGAAAATCTTGCCGACAGGCAAAAGAATAAAGACACAAGGCTGCAAACTTCTGTGGAAGAGAAGCTGAAGGGGGAAATCCATAACAGTTCCCAAGTACATAAAGGGACCTGAAGAAAGAGAGGGAATAAATAAGTCTTTGTTGTTTGTGAAGAGAAGAAATAACAGCTAAATTGCCCAAGAAGAATTCTATTTGATAGAAATGACTATTTTTTAGGGTAGGATAATCTCTCAGGTAGATTGTAGGACAGGCTGACAATGTCCATCACTGGTAGACATGCTCCTGCAGAGGGTTGGAGGGACAGGCTGAGTGACCTCTTGCCCATCCATCCTGATTTCATAGACTCATAGAATATCTCAAGTTGGAAGGGACCCATTGAGTCCAACTCCCTGCTCCTTGCAGGACTACCTAAAACTAAACCATATGACCACGAGTGTCGTCCAGATGCTCCTTGAACTCTGACAGGCTTGGTGCCATGACCACTTCCCTGGGGAGCCTGTTCTACTGACCGACCACCCACTCAGTGAAGAACCTTTTCCCAGTGTCCAATCTGAACTTCCCCTGACGCAGCTTCATACCATTTCCTCGTGTCCTATCACTGGTCACCAGAGAGGAGATCAGCACCTCCTCCACTGCCCCCCTTGAGGAAGTTGTAGGCTGCGATGAGGTCCCCCCTCAGCCTTCTCTTCTCCAAGCTGAACAAACCAAGTGACCTCCGCTGCTCCTCGTAAGTCTTGCCCTCAAGAATTTTCACTATCTTGGTTGCCGTCCTCTGAACACACTCTAATAATTTGATGGCCTTCTTATAATGAGGCACCCAAAACTGCATACAGCACTCGAGGTGGGGCCGCACCAGCGCAGTGTAGAGTGAGACAATCACCGCCCTCAACCAGCTAGCGATGCTCTGCTTGGTGCTCCCCAGGACATGGTTGGCCCTTTTAGCTGCCAGGGCACACTGTTGACTCATATTCAACTTGCCATCAACCCAAACCCACAGATCTCTTTCCACGGGGCTAATCTCCAGCCTCTCATCATCCAATTTGTACATATGACCAGGATTACCTCCTCCCAGGTGCAGAATCCGGCATTCGCTCTTGTTAAATTCCATACAGTTGGCTCTTTTAGCTTGTGCTTTTATGTGTTTGGCTGCCCTTACGTGCAGTCCCCATCTGAGCTTGGAAAGGTTGATTACTCTCTTCCAGTGTGCTGTCAGTCCCTGCTGGTACATTCAATTAAGTTAACAAGAGAAATAAGTATTAGAAATGGGCCCAAGTTGCAATGATTCAGATTGTGGTGTGAAATGGTGGGTTGGGACATTGGGTAGATGAGGGCTTGGGAGGTTGGTACAAATCTGTTGTGGAGAAAGAGTGCAGAAGGCACATTATACTGGGTGCATTGATGTGAACGTTTGGTAAACTCAGACTCTGGAAAGTCAGTTCACAGTTTATGTTAGTTTGAGGTATTATTCCAACACAAGAGCCATCCTGCAGGCGTAAGAGAGCATTGGGATTTATTCAGGTCCTATGAAAGCAAGGCACGCTCCAGTTTGCCCAGCTTTGTTTCTGTCATCTTGAAGATCTATAATGGATAATTTATGCCTTTGAAATCTGTCCCTGGTGTTCCATGAGTCTCCAGAGATATCGCATGCCTAGAAGAAGCAATTACCAACTACTCTGCTGTTTTGTTTTGCTTCCTTTTTTTTCTTTTTCTCTCCAGAGGAAAGTTAATTACACCCCAGCGTACTGTCATATAAGGTGACCCAAATTAAGCGCAACAAATATTGGGCAAAAAATAATCCATCTGTAATGCAAACGGAGGAAACTTTGCTCTTGAGCAAAACAAGAGGGATTTGTCTCACCTTCACGTTGATATCTAAAGTGTTCCCAGAAGCCACCTCATCCTAAAGTAGAGAGTACTAGCTAAGGAGTGGACATGTGAAGTTAAGTTAAGTTGATACCCACCTAGGGTATCAAAGCCAGAGTAATTTCTGATGTTTTCTAGCTGCATTCTCCAGGGTTGGAGCACTCTTGGACAATCAAGAGGAAGAGTTATGCATGAGCACTTCAAGAAGCCATGTAACCTGTGAGACCTTAACCCACACCAAGCTGGACTGAAATAGGCTGCTAGGTTTTACTGTTAGGAGAAAACAAAAATACATGTGCATATGTGTGCATATACAGCATAATGCACGGCATTATGTCCCAAAGAAGCCAAGCTAATAATTATTGCATCAGACAGTAAAGGAATTTGAAGTGTCAAATTTATTTTGCCACTGCTGTTTGGTTATAAAGTTAGAGGGTGTATTTCACATGAAGAATGAATTCATAACTCTAAACAAAAGAGTTGCATAAAGTGCCTCACGTGTGATGTCACATTGCAACCTCTGCAACTACAGACAGCGTCAGACAAGTCCATTGAGAATATTTGTAGGCATTTTAGTTCAAGATCTTCTTCTATTTGGAAGACAAACATAGCAGGCTAAATCTCAAATTTAAGACTTTACAGAAGTCTAAAACAGAACTAGGTTTTCTGGGTTCCTTTATGCCAGTTGAGCCCAAATTTTAGCACGCAGCTCCAGCAGGCTTGTGTGTTAGATACCACACCTTCAAGGAGGATTGCCTACATGATGGTAACATGCTGCCAATTTCTGGATATACTATACCAACTCCTGTATTTCAGCTACCGAGGTACCAGCAAAAATGGTGGTGAAGAGAAGGATGAACTGCAGGAAATAGGATCACTTCATTTCTCTTTTATGAAGCAAACAGCAAAAATGGGAAAAAGCAAAACTGTAGTAGCAAACACAGTCAGAGACTCCAGCAGTCCGGAGTACCACCTTAATGGATTTCA
This sequence comes from Calonectris borealis, assembly GCF_964195595.1. Taxonomy (NCBI): domain Eukaryota; kingdom Metazoa; phylum Chordata; class Aves; order Procellariiformes; family Procellariidae; genus Calonectris; species Calonectris borealis. Next base: position 19,507,728 of record NC_134325.1, read on the forward strand.
GGCTCACACATGCCTGATGATAAGCCCCGAGTCTAATTAACACAGCCTGGAGTCAGACAATAAACTTGTATTTCTGACCATACCACATGTGTGCCATTTTGTGATGCCACAGGAACAAATATAACCTACTGCCTTGAATCTTCTACAATTCTTCACTAGGGAAGCACCCTGTGGTTGAAAATGCTATATAAGAACACTGGGATTGTTTTTTCCCCTCAGCTCCTCTGGTGTAAGGGAAGTAAGAATGAATTCAGAGCAGGAACATAGGTCACAGCAGGTCTTTCCTCAAATCCAAAAGAAATAGACACCAGAAAGGTGCCCCAACTCCCACATCTGCAGCTAGTGCTCTGTTCTAGGATGAGAGGTCTGACAAAACATCCAAGACTGGGTTAGAAGGGCAGCGTAGGAAAGTGGAGCCTCATATTTCTCCTGCTCTGCCTATCTAGTTAGGATGCACTGAATTCAATGAAAAGTCTGAATGAAAAACATGGCCATGACAACCTCTACCCCACTGCTGCTCATGGCTAAACCCATGCAGGCTGGGGTCTTCCTCAGCTACAAAGCTACGAAAGCCTCCTTTTATGATACAACTCGTCCCTCACACATCAACACTTCTGAAGTCATCTTCGCTGAAGCGGTCTGTCCCCTCTTCCATCCAGGCATACACATAGACCACATTAATGCTGACCCATTCGGCACACATCAGCCCTCAGACGGGTACTCACGGCTGATTGCTACTCTATCCAATAGATACAATACCAAACATTCAACGAGCTAGTGAGATGTAAAAGGGAAATGCTTCCTGAGCAAGTCCGATCTCATAGTCCCAGGTTTAACAACCAGAATTACAAGAATTTAGATTTACAAGGAAACTGAACATGGCTGCTCCTTCCCCATCCCCATATAACATCTGCAGTAATTTCTGGGACCCTGCAGAGCATTTAACTGACCCCAGAAGCAGAATGGCACTCCAGCCTATACTGAGTTTTCTGTGCACATTTTTTGAAGTGCAGACTTTGTAAAGTGCACTTTGTCCAAATTGATGTATGTCTTGTGATTTGTCAGATAGCTTTGGAATAAATGGCTTTTTTTTTTTTTTTAAATGGTTTCCACTGTCATCTGCTGCTCTGCTCATACTATGTAAATAGCCCCTGTTTGGCAGTAGAGGACTTCTGATCTTTTCAGCCAGTTGGTGGAAATGAAACGTGACTCTAAGTAGTCTGTACTTTTTATGGAACAGGAACTATGGACAGGAAAGATACCTTGGTCATCCTGCATGCCATTAAAACTTGTGTTTAGAAATCCAACCTTACTGTAGGTCAGGACATTGAACTCTGTGGGAAACTCTGTAGCATTACAACCACATGGGTGGCCTTACCAACTTCTTAATGCTTGACTTTGAAATTTAAGTGGTCTTGGATGAACTTACATGCATTTTCTTTAGTTGGTGAAATATACTTATTAAAAAAAAACCACAGAAAATCCAGAATGTATTACCCTGGAGAAAAGCTCTTTGGTCATTACAGTTGACTTGGACCCATCGTCAACATGGCCGACAGCTGAGAATGTCTGAAGCTTAAATTATTTCCACTGGTTTAATATTAAGAATGTGCATTTGTTACCACTAAGATACAAGTTCCTGCAGGAAAGTCATTAGCTTATCCTTTACACCAAGACAGCAACCCCCAAAAAAGACCACTTAGAAAGACATCCTTGACATTTGGTTTTAGTAAGGAGTAGTGTGCAAACAACAAAGGCACATCAGTTATTTAACACCAGGCACAACAGATGGAATGACATGCCACAGCACTTCAACACAGCCCAAGGTCCATCTCAAGCTGTAAGAGTTTAACATCCCAGCATAGAGCCCCGTAACATACACAGATTTATAGCCACAACGCACAGAGGAGACTGCACAGCACTCCCCCTCTCTGCACATCCATTTCCACCTTTTTGTCAGCCATGCCTTCACTTTTTGCATGGAATGAAGCACTGTTCCTAGTTACGGACTCACACAGACCTAAAGCACACTCTATAAACCTTCCTTCAGTCTGCCAAGACCGAGATAAGGCAGGGCATGCCTGTGCAACGGTCACAAAGCCCATGACTGCAAAGCCTCCCTTTCCCCCCACTGGCCAATCTTAGAAAGCTATCTAATGTATAGACATCAGCATAGTTGACATCTCTAGTTTATGGGAGTTGATTTGCACCCTGGCAGACTGATTGAGATACATGGTGCAAACTATGGCCAGATTGTGCCTGGTGGCACTACAGGTGTTGCAGTTGGATTCTTGGCATGCTGGTTGAAAACATGTTCAGACTGATGACCTCAAATGATGGCAAAGGAGCCTTCCTTCCAGTCAATCTCTCACAAAGGTTGTGCTCATGTTTTCTGCAGAAGCAATGTGGTCAATAAGAGGCACCAGTCCTACAAGCTGCTTTAGTACAGAAGAACGTATACCTAAGTGTGCCTACAGTACCAATTCCCAGCATTCACCCTCTAAGATATGCACCCAACACCTCTATCTAAGGCTGAGGCTCTCATCTAAGCTTCTTCAGTTGGTAATGTTTTTCTTCACTGAGCACAGAAGTCATCTCCTCCTGTGATAATGACCTAAAGCTGTGCCATCCAGTTGGCCTTCTGGAGGTGCACACCTCTGCCTTTTAACTGTAAAGGGAGCCCAGAGAAGGAGTTTTGATTCCAGCGTCTAACTTTTAGATGGCTAAAGTTAGAGAAGATCAGTCAAACTGCAGTGCCTATCCAATTGCAATGGCTCCAGAGGACACCAGAGACTGAGAGATGTTCTTGTCTTGTTAAAGCAGTTCTTACCTGGCTGATCACTCTTCTCAGGGCACATTTAACTTCTTTGTTCCTCAGACTGTAGATTATGGGGTTTAGCAGGGGAGTGAGGATTCCATAGAGCATAGAAACTATCCTATCCTGATTAGGTGAGTAGGTGGAGGAAGGCCGTACATACGTGCAAATGGTGGTCCCGTAGAAAAGGCATACTACTGTCAAGTGAGAACCACAAGTGGAGAAAGCTTTGTGCCTGCTCTCTGAAGAGTTCATGCACAGGATAGCCATGAGGATATAGATATATGAGATCAGAGTGACCACAAAGGCGCTGCTTCCAAGGACCCCAGCAACTGTGAGAATTACCAGTTCCCTACTGTAAGTAGGTGAGCAGGAGAGGGCCAGCATAGGAGGAATATCACAGTAATATTGGTCAACTTCATTAGAATCACAAAAAAAGAGTGTAAAAATCAAAGATGTGTGCAACAGAGAATTAAAAAATCCTACTACCCAGGTGCCAATGGCTAGGTGAGCACACAGTTTCATACTCACGATATTCATGTACTGCAGCGGATGACATATTGCAACGTAACGGTCATATGCCATCACAGCCAAGAGAAAAATCTCTGTACCTACAACATCAATGAGGAAGAACAGCTGGAGCACGCAGCCCGTGAATGAAATCACCTTGTTCTCAAGCAACAAGGCCTCCAGCATCTTCGGCACAGTGATAGTGGGACATAAGATATCCAGTAAGGATAAGTTGCCAAGGAAGAAGTACATGGCGTTCTGCAAACAAGTGTCTGTGCCAATGGCAACAAGGATTGTGATGTTGCCTGCCATGGTGGCCAAATAAATGATCAAAAACAGCACAAAGAGAAGAAAACGGACTTCCGGAGCATCAGAAAGGCCTACAAGAAGAAATTCAGAAACGGTTGATAGGTTGACCCTCTGCATCTCATCTTTCGTTGCAGAAATGATTGCAGAGGTTTACCTGGAAGAAAGAAGAAGTTGTAACTTAGTCAACATTGCATCTCCCTTCTAAAGAGTGTGATTTTTTTGGTCTGTTTTGCAGTTCAAAAACATTTACAAGTTTGCATTGCCACACTCAAAATCTAAATTTTACTCACGTATACCTAATGTGAAAGGCAAAATATAGGTATTAAGCTTAACAGTGATTAATCAAAAAAGTTTAATTCTTGCAAGCCATCTTCTCAGACTGAAAAGCTGAAAGTTGGAGTCAAAGATACCTCCTCTGTGAAGGCTAGCTTGGCTGGACAGCCCCAAGCAACCTGACGAGGCTTTGAAGGTAGCTGAGCAAGGCGGGTGGAGTACAGATCTCTAGAAGTCCTTTCAGCATAAATTATTTAGTGATAATAATATCACTAAAGGGATCTAGATCACTGCTGAAGCTAAAGACCTAGCTTTTTTAAGCAAGTAATGCTATCACAGTAGAATTAAATCCCTGGTAATCAACCGGCAGGTAGTATACCCCAGATGCATTTTCTTTTTTTCAGCTTCATCCAGTGGGATATAAAAAGAGATATAATCTAGTATCCTGTTAAAGTCCTCCCTCCTTTCTATAATTTTTACCCTACGGACTTCCATAACAGTATCAGTACTTTCAGGATCTAGCTGAACTTCCCCCCCCCACACACCCTTTTCCCAATTCAAAGAAGTCTAGGAAGACTTGGTATTGAAGGATCTTTCCATTCGCATTGCTACATTGACTATAACTCAGTACACATGGTACTGATTTACATAGTAGCCCTATAGAGAGATAAAGCAAAGTTCGGCACAAGCGTCTCCTTGTTTGCAGATTAGAGCATGATGATGAGACGGTGTGAGTATTGTAACACATTCTCATTTGTAAGAGATAGAGAAGAAATTAAATAGGTGACTATGATATCCCATCTGAGACAGGCTCATCTATTGTCTCATGTTCTTACAGAAGCTTGCTTCCAGCCAGAAAGGGACCAAAGTCAGAACTTAAACTACCATAAGAAATACTTTAGTCCGCAGAAATAAAAGGCACATGGTGCTTTAAATGACAGCATCACTTGTTCTTAAAATGGGGAACTTATTCAGGTGAAATACAACAGAAACTTGACACAGAAGTACTCACTGCTACAAAGAATTAATTACTGGTAATATATAGTCATCTGTATCTCCAGGAAGCGTGACTAAACGTTTTCTTCTTTCTGCATCTGATTAGAATATCTACAAATAACACAAAAATTATTTCACTGTAGCCTCAGGAACATCAATCTATTACGGAAGTGATGGATCCGGATTTAGCAGCATAGGAATATTCATACAGACATCTGCAAGCACTGGCAAAAATGCTAGCTTGACTGCAAGGGTAAGTGCTTCCCTTCTTTAACGAGGTTTTATAAACATGTGAAGATGTATCTGGGGAGGAGCATCTCTGAAGCCTTTTTGGATGCTACCTCTATTGCATATATGAGGCTTTTTCAGAATATTGTCAAAAGGAAATGCGATAAACTATTTCTTCACTCTGAATCCTTTGATTCCTATGACTTTCATGTGTTTTAAAGGGCTGTGGTTTGGGACTTGAGTCTACTCCCAGGAAAAAGAAATAGATGGAGTCGTTCTCCCTACGTCCTTCCAGCCACCTCAAGTGCCATTCCAGGTTACTGAAGTTTTACATCTCACAAGAGTCCAGTGTTCCCATTTCTTTAAGTTAAACTGCAGCCTTAAAATTACTTGATCACAAATTGTTTTCAGACCAATTTGTCTTGCTCTGGAGCCTGAAGTCCATTGCTTACACATATTGGGTCAAAATAGATTTGGCAACAGCTACTCTGCAAAAGAGCATACCTTAGACAAGGGCAGTGGTAACAGTGTCTTTGCAGGGTAAAGAGCAGAACCTGAGTGACTGCAGTGGAGCAGTTGTACTGGTGTTGCAAGGGCAACTAGCACAGTATCATGTGCCAGTGTAAACGCCTTCTACGTTGATTTTATGGGCAATCGCCAATTCTTGTACAGGAGCAACCTTTTAATTTTGTATAGCCCCTACAGAAATGACAGAAGATAAACCACTTGTGAAATCCATGCACTACTTGAAGCAGGTATGTACCCTGGCATAAGAAAGAACAGAAGTTACCAGCACTACTTTAAAGAGCTAAAAAGTTTCCCCTCTGGTTCCAGAAAGCATCCATGCATTATGCATTCGTTTATGGGAGCACCACTTTCCATCTGATGTACAGGAATAGGAACAGACCTGTTCTTATTCCAGTATTACCTGCCCATATCTTCTGCACTGTTAACATGAATGATACTGTTTGTCAATCAAAGCCTGTTTGCTACGTTTGCAGTGTGTGACTCTTACAAAATTAAGACTTCTGCATATACGTCAGAAGATAAATTGGAGCTCTCCAAGGATTACAAAGCACAGGCCTATCCTGCCATGGGTGTGTAGACCCATGGCTGGAATAAATCCATGCGGTCCAGATCTTTCTCTGTGTACTGCGGTTAGCCCTAGGACCATCAGACATCATACTTCCCGCGAAGTTTTGCAACAAAGAATGGAGCTAATCATTTTGTAATAAACTCAGATGCCAGAAAGAGATACAATAAAGAGATCAATCTCATCCATAGCTGTGAGAAGAACTAGGACTGTGCCCTTCCATCTTCCTAAACTGGCTTCGTGCCACTGCCTGACTGGCAATTACCCATCTTTTCGTTGAACAGCCACAAGAGGGCAATACCTCATGCAAAATCTCTGCGTGGTACAAAGTATATTGCTGTACCAATAGTCAAGAGATGCTGTGCTAATACTGGCCACGAAAAGGGGCCTCCTGCTATTTGCTTTCGGTATTTTTAATCTGAGACCTTATGTCTAAAGCCCAGTGCTGATAATCCAACCTTAGTACAACATAATGCCTCACATTCTGCTAAACTATTCATTGCTAGCCACCAGCATGAGGTACACATGGTAGCTAGCTATCTCAGCAAAATGCAAACTTCTAAAAAATGGTGGTGTGGCAACATATGCAAGTATAAACACCTTCAAGGGGAGGTTCGCATCATAAGTCTTAAATGCTTTCTTCTGGGGAGGGATGCATTGGCCCCATCAAGGTAGCAGTCACCCAGGACTGTGGAGAGCGCTTTGGGCTGCTGGCTCTCAACTCTACATCTAGTGCTCCGTTGTGTATTTGCAGGGATATTCTTAGTTGGGTTATTAGAAGTAGAAACACAGGACAGTATTCGAGATATGCCTTTAGCCTAATCTAATCAGGCTTTCCATTTAACAAGGTTATTTGGGTTAGCCCAACACTACAAAGGCCTAACCCCCAGGATCATAATGCCTGTGAACTATACATGCCACTGGTATGTGCCACATGCAAACACAGTCTTTAAGCTCTCATGAAAATCATCAACAGTTACCAAAAGCTTCCTCAGCTGTGCCTGTCATGCTGTTATTTTAATCAGTTTTATTTATCATACGCTTGCCAAAGGCCTGGTGAATTTTACATAAATAAATGTTTCATGAGAATAGCCTTACTAGCCTCTGCAGACACTAGATACTGAAATATTCAGTCCACGTGCAGTAATTGCAGCAGCTCTGAGACATTGCTCAGGAAAAAAAAATTAGGCCTTACGCCCAAATGCCTGCAGACGTGACATATTGCTTGCAGAAAGGGTGTTCTGCCTCAAGGTAAAAAAAAATTCCCAGGTAGTATTCCTCATCTTGTAATACTTCAAAGCAGTCTGGAGATACTTGGATGGTGTAAATCCCTCAAATGGTGCTATCCCATGCCCCTAAGCTGCTGGTATACGTAGTACAGTGGAAACTCATTATGGATCTTATTCACCCAAATAGTCCAGTCATCCTAAATCACATGCTACAACTCAACTTGCTCATTTTGCTGTGGCCTCCACAGGAAATCCCTAGTTGAGGATGCACACTTTAAGTTACAGTTCTTGCATTATATTTTATAATAAACCAGCCATTTTCCCCCCCAAAAAAACCCAACAAAACCCCAAAACAACAAAAAAATCTCAGCAATCTATTTGCAGAATACAGACATGCACTAGCTGATGATATGCTGGATTAGAGCTATCCTGGGCCTGCCAGTCCCTGACAGTTTAAATCAAAACTTTTGGCCACATCTCTGAATTCAGACAGACAGCACAGGGACAGCTGTTCGGTTGGAGAGGGGCTTTGTCGCCCACCCCTCCTGCCATGCCAGGACCATCCCCAGCATAATACAACCAAAGTGATTTGATTTTGACCAATTGTGGGATTACCGAGTTTTGTCAACTCTCTCCAGCTAGGAACACTTATTGTGAGCCCAAACTGATTCCAGACTTGGCTGCTGAAAACGCTCCTTTTTCTCTAATGACCATTTGTGTTTCAGACACGAGGATAAGCTCAGCTGAATTAATTCTGCTGTCTTCATGCTTAACAAGGGAATAATCCCACACTGCAACTCACACTGCAAATGGGCTCCGTACTCACTGTCAGATTCCCTGACAACATCCTCTCTTCCAAAATTAAATTTGGGATTTTGTTCAAAACTTTGTCCCCTATTTGCCAGGTTCTGGCAAGAAGGAACAGCCAGAAGAGGTCTGCAGAGCAGAAGCCCTGAGACAGCTCTGGATTAGCCTTATCTTTGCCAAGAACCATTTCTGAGTTCAGTTTTTGCTGTGAAGACCAGATTCATGACTCTGCAGCGTGTCACCCCACAAAAGAGAGATATTTGAAACCAGCCCAATCCAAGCAGTTTTAAAGCTGCACCCCCCAACAGTGCAATGCAGATAGCTCTGCTTGACCCATAATCTTTAAATAAAATTAATTAGACCAGGATCTTTTCCGTTTTCTTGAGATTTAACAAAAGCATTGTAGAGATCCTGCCAATTTTTAAAGGACATTTTTTTTCCTTTGAGGCGGTCTTTCACTGTCCCCTAGATTAGGGCAATAATCAAACCTGAGTGTAAGCCCAGAGAGCTGCTAATTTCCAGGAGAGAAAGAACTTGAGATTTTAATGATGCACAGTGGAGCCAATTTACACACACTTATAAACTCACTTGCCAAGTTGCACTGTTGCAATTTGTCAGACACCAACTTTTTAACAGCATCTACTGAGACCTTATTAAAAATCATCCCAAGCTGTTTCCTGGAGAGACAAATCAATTACATTAAATTGCTTGTCTTGAGACATAGGCTCCCAAAAACCATATGGAATTTGTATTTGGCCTCCTCGTCAAAATCAGAGTGATTATTTCAAATCAATACATGCAGTGATCTGCATGGTGTTTCCTTATAGAAAAGCAAAGGAAATAGCAGGCACTTCCCCTAAAGGACATGTGGAACTTAAAAAAAGAAAGTAGGGAATTACAGTTTTATGATTACAGCTAGAACAAATAAAGAAACAGCTGAAATTCAACACTGGTTCCGATGGGGATTTTATCATCAGACAAAAGTTGCTAGTCATCTACTAATAGTTATCAGCCCGCTTTGCATAGTCTTTCCCTTTTACCTCCCCAGCTCAAAGATTTCTTCTTAATGGGATGTACCATAATGCTGAGAGAAAAAAAAAAGGCAATTGAGAAATCCCGTGTTGAACAAAAATGTTCATCACTGACACAGCCTATGAAACAGATTGCCTCATACAAAGAAAGCTTTCACAGTAAAATAATTGAAGTGTGACAGTACACATCCCACAGCAAGGTCCTTTCTAGTTTTAAGATCCATGGGTTTTGCTCTGCAGCCTCATGCCATGGAGCGTGACTGGGAGATAAGACTGAGTCTTGAATTTTCTCAGTGACCTCAGAGATCCAAACTAAAACAAAGACTGAAATACTGTCAAGAAGAAAAGTCACTCGACTTGGACATGCGCTTTTCAAAAATCCACCCACTCGCCACCCAAAGGGTCTCTCATTGTGCCCAGCGTGTTAATCCTGCCCACTTTGGTCTCTCTTTGCCACCTCTTCTGGGGTGTTAGAGCAGACAGGGTGCCTTGGGCAGCAGATTACCAATGGCAGCAAAATGGCCATGACCCCAACATGGCAGGATCCTAGTAAATGCAGTGGGTGGCAGACGAAGGTGGTTACTGAAGAAGTGGGGAAGGTACAGAAGAGGCTCCTCCCAAAACTGGCAATCCTGTCTCTTTTTTTCCTGTCTCCTTGGTAGTAAGCAGTAAGTTCCAGCTCTTCAGGGCTGTCTTTTAACACAAGTTACAGAATTACTAAATCATTAAATCATTGAGGTTGGAAGGGACCTTTTGAGATCATCCACTTCAACACCTCTGCTCAAGCAGGATCAGCTAGAGCAGGCTGTTGAGGACTGTGTCCAGCCAGAGCTTGAATATCTTCAAGGATGGAGACTCCACAGCCTCTCTGGGCAACCTCTTCCAGTATTTGACCACCCTCAAGTTGCTCCTGCACAACACTCTCCTTTCAGGGTTGGCAGCCAAAGGTAATTGCTGAGAAGCCTGTCAGCCAACACCTCCAGCTCTGCCAGTGCAGCTCATATCTCAAACCCTGCCCCACAAGTACCCCATAGTTCAATCAAGGCTCCCAAATCCTCATTTCCTCTGCCATTTTCCCTGCTGTATCAATGACCAAGAGCATCTCCATCCCATCTCCACGTATGTACCAACGCACAGACCAAATGAATGCTGCTAATTAGATACTTGGAAATGCAGCATTCAGTCCCCTGTTCCAAAAAGACCTTTGGCACCCCAGACCAACAACAGACCACGCAGAGACATCAGTGAACCCCACCAGTGAACATCAGCTCCGGCCTCATTATATTGCAATGTCTTTTTTCAGACTGAAAAAACCCTCAGGGCCAAGGATAACCTGACTGTTTCTGCGAGGCCAGCTCCAGAGCCTGGAGGTGAGGGAGCCTACACGTCTGGGTGGCTGAACTGGCTGCAGCCAACACTGGTGCAGCCTGTGGAGTACGTGCCAAGATGGGGCTGAATGGGCAGAGCGCGGGACTCAGTTGAGGAAGACTTTGGGCCGTTTGGGGAAGAAAGCGAACCATGGTGATGGGGTGGGTTTGGCTGTGTGGGAGGATCCTGGCTTGGGATGGAGGACAGGGAGAGGAAGGCAAAAGGGGAGTAAAAGGAGACATGACGACACAGGGGGAGAGAAGGCATGAGTCTAATTGAAGCAAGTGCCCGAAGCAAGAGCGAGAAGTGCAGTTGAGGGCAGGATGTAGTCAAGCAGCTGGAGAACTGGCCTGGCCTCTGCAGGCAGTGGTGCAGACTGTGAGTGCTGGCAATGGCAGAAAGCGCGACCCGGGGCTAAGGTATACCTCATTTCAGGCAACAACAGACAGCGAGGTGATCAGAAATTACCAAGATAAACTCATCTACATGTTCTTGGTTTGCACAGAGGGTTCATTCTGCTCCTAGACTCACCGCCATTGCAATCCTGTGACTTCTCTCCAAAGTCCAGTTGAGTCACTTCAGTTTTACAGCACAGCCGCCTCTGCTGTTTCAGTCTGCCCTCACCCCCACGCAGATATGGGGACATCTCTCCCATAAGCTGTTCCTGGGAGAGAATTACATCCCCAATTATTTTCAGTTGATAAATATTGCGTGCTTAAAGAATGGCATGGCAGACATAAATGCAGAATTAGATCAACCACTTGAATTTCACTTTTTTTCCCCTTTTGCATTTGCCATGGTTCTTCCTCTTTTAAAAAACATTCCTGGATTTACTACTTCTACTGTAGCATCCAGTGGCAAGCTAGACTAGCACTGAGAAATGATTTATAGCGAATATGCCAAGTTTTTGTGTCTTTGAGGAAGCCAATGAGCACTTTGTAGGCCAATTTCACTGTGAGGATACAGGTAATAGGGACTGACATTATACGGCAGAAGAGCTTAAAACTAATTAGATATCCCATAAATATCTAAAGATGGATTTGTGAATAGGTTCATGAATAACAGTAAGTAACAGAAACAGTGAAGATGGCTGGTTACATCCCTTCTGCCTCTCCGAGCAGAAGGACTCGGTCTCCCATCCCAGTCTCCCCTGATCCTGCTGCCCAGTCTGTTTCCTTACATTCACCTAGAAAAACACACAGGGCCAGTCAGCCCAATTCAAAATCTACTGGTCCTGAAGCAACAGTTCTACCTTAACACAAGCTGCTAAAACCCACAGGCTTCTTGAAAGACTGAACGATGATAGGAGCAATCTGGTTTTTTAGTTACATAAACCCATTGCAAATGGGAAAGTAGGTCCCTGAGCTGACAAAAGAGCCTCTGCCAGTTTGCGCTAGCTGTATGCAAGCAGCTGCATTCCTAGGGTACAGAGGCCCCCCCAGGCTTCCAGATACTTGGCCAAGGGCCGTCACTGGGACAGTGCTCACTTACACTCTGACTGTAACCCTCTGCTAGCAGAAACACTGACCTTTTTCTGGAGAGAGCGCCTGGCCACCTCAGACATAAACTTATTCCAGGAGCTTGTATCAGCTTTAACCTGCTGATGCCTCTGATTTATACCTGCTGAACAAATGAAGCAAAATAAATTAACATCAGCTGAATAACTGGGCCACAGGCTCTGATTAGACTTGCATTGATTTACAACAGCTGAAGACTTTTCCACCTGCTTCCCATAGCTGTGCTTACACTGTTTTGAGGATTTGGTTTATAGGCTTCAGCAGTGCAAAAGTTATTTTTACCACAAATGTTTTTATCCAGTATCTTCAGCGGAGGTGTTAATACTCTACAACACAAGAAGTTCTGGAAAATTTACTGTAACAGAGAACTATTTTATTAGAGGTGGTGGTGATTCACCAGAGCTGGGAAATGTCCGTGGAACATAGCATATTCACCCCAACACTGGGTGACCAGCTCTGTGTGTTATGGGGTGATTTCCTCTAACCTCCTTGGCTACATGGTCTTTGCAGGAGCTACGCTCACTCATATCAGCTGGAGATCTGGTTGTCTGTCCTCGGTTTAGAGACAGCATTTTGCACCAGGTGAGACATTTCTCCCAATGACTTAAGTGATCCTGATCTATGAATATTTTAAACTATTTTTACTTCTTTTAAGCCAGCTGCCTAGCTAGTCAGCTGGCATAGTTTGACTTTAATCCATTATTACATTTGAGATCAAGTAGTTTCAAAATGCCAGATAAGTTTGGGGAGTTGGTATCTTCTAACATTGAAGCATTTGCCTCAGTAAGATAAAACATGGTTCATGCCTATTTTCCTGCCTAGTTTTATCTAATTTAAAATAGAATGTTATTATATATTATATGATTGTGTATGATTTCTACAATATACATTCTGAAATGCCTAATAGAAACTTTTCTTTACTGAAATGATTCAAAATTATCAAAATTATACATTTTTATTTTTCTCAATTGAAATTTCCCCTAATTGACCTGGAGAACATTTTAATATTTCAACATTTCTCTCTAATACAAAGGAAGATTACAGAAGTGGGAATTCACCATTAAAAAGGAATATCATTTGCACAGAGATGAGAGATATTTGGAAATCTGTCTTGACCAGGAAGATCAATGACTCATCAATGCTTCTGATCTTCCTCCTCTTTCTACTGGTGTGGGAGTGAGGGCTAATTTAAGACAGCAGAGGAGAGAGAGAAAGAGTGGAAAGCCTCCCACTTCCTTACAGCAATTCACCTGCTCAGAAAACAAGGTTGGGATCAAGGCACAAGTTTATTCTCAATCTAGTCTCCCCTGTGTATCTATCCTGGGGACATAACACATGGATTGGTATCTGCGTGCTCCTGACTGACAAGGCTGAAAGTCTGGACAATCTGCAAAGGAAAACTGTTATAGTCTTCTGTGTTGTCATTGTCTGAGTCTTAAATTGGAATTAGATATTGCAGCGATGGCTACAAAAGACAGACAGGTAACTGATGCTGTGGCCACTCAGCTCTTTCCATACAGTGTTTGCAGAGCTTTCCCTGTGCCCTGGGCAGGTAAAATATCTCAGATCACTGCTGCAGCACAGCAAAGAGTTTCAATGCAACTAAGATGGAGGAGACGTGGGATGCAAAAAATCTCACCTAACAGTAACTAGCTTGTCAGCTCTCTCTGTAATGAAAGGTTATATACAAGCAGATCCAGAGGACAATTTATGACCCCTAAGACGAGTTTGTAAGAGGGATATGATTATTTATCTTCTGAGAGGGGCTGTTTCTTTCCTCTATTATAAAGGGAGCCTAGACAAGTAGATTAGATCAAGTCACCTAATATTTTAATAGCTTAACTTCAGAGAGATGAATCCTATTTGCTGTATAGACATTGTATACACACAATAATCCTGATGTTTCCGGATCCATTGCACAGCTATGCCCAGGAGACGCGCTGCAGCTCTGAAATATCAAACCAGGCAGCACCACGTGTGGCTCTGACCATCTTCACGTGCACAGTAAACCAGCTGTATTTGGGATGCACTGCGCTTAACGGACATGGACAAGGCACGTTTGAAATACATGCGTATTTTACGCAAATACATGCGTAAAAATGCCTGCCCTGGAAATCCACCTGCCTTACCCTCCAAGCCCACAGTTTTGTACCATGCCATAATGCTGTTTTCCACGCCACACCGATACATGAGGTAAGTCTCCAAGATGAACTGTTTCAGATACTTGGAGATGTCAAATACGTGGGGTAAACATACAGGAAGATTTCCTCACTGAACTTTAGCTGTACGTAAGTGACCTGTGTAATCAGGCTTCCTCTATATTCATCAGAAAGAAAGAAACTAGCATTTTCAGAGAGTGAGTCTTCCTGAGGGTGGGATGAATTATTTCCAGGAACTGCCTCTCTCCACTGAGTAAGGAGGGAGCTTGGATGACTAGATCAGACTCAGACACCCCTTGTACATGCTTACTGGTAGATGGCACCATCTTTTTCACACTCAACCCTCTCTATTTTTTTTCCCTTTAAAGGTATCTTTTTTTCTATTGAGAGACCTTGAACCACGTAGGCTCCGGAACGAGATGCTTCAGTGGGATGCCCAAATTTAGGTGGTATGCCTCCAATCCTAAGTCATTCCAGCACAGAGAAACTTACTGTATTCTCCTGTTGGCAGACACTGAACTTCTGGTACATCTGGTGATATAATTGCTACCCTTATAAAGGATAAAGTTTGCTGAAGTAAAGAAAATTACTGCAAGGTGGAAATTTCAGTTATTAAAAACACCTCACAGAGCAAAATCCTATTGCGTTTTCTTTAGTCTTCTTCCCTAAATACTGTTGCTATCTCCTCAGATATAATGCCGGATTGTGTCACTTCTTCCTCTATATATTGTCCCTTGTATGATTTTACTAATTTGCTTGTGTGAGAGAATTATGACTATTTTCTGAAAGTTAAAGAATTCGCATCCTCATATGTCGAAAGAAAATCCTACAAACAAAACCACCGTCTGTAACTTACCTCTAAACATCGGTATCAGTGTATGCATTCAGATACACTTAGCATATGTGCCTCTGCCATCTCGTGGCAAAGCACAGTAATAGCATGTCAGAGAGGGAGAAAATTCTTGCTCTGGATTTCTTTCTTTGAAAATTATGATCCCACACAAGTGAAACTGTTTACAAAGTTTCCGGTTTTCAACATTTATTTTTAATATTACCAGTTATATATCTATCCATAATTTGAAGAGCTTATATTTTGTAGATACTTGACTTTGTGATATTTATCGTTTACTGCTGCTAGTTGATGATAACGTGTTATCTTGTGTTATATTGTATTGAACGTTATATCATTGCATTATATATTAATGTGGTGACAGCAAGATATAAGACATACTCTGCTCAAATAGCTGAGCATGATTCTGGCTATAAGCTTCAGCAACAGGCTGTCCCAAGTTATTCCAAATATGGATAAGCACATTGATTTATCTCACCCAAATCTGCACCAGAAATGAGTCCATCTGATCTCATCAGTCTAAGCTTCCTTCGTGGTCAAAAAAAAAAGCACTTCTCGAGCACTGTTTGTCTTCTTTTAGAATAGACATGTTCATACTCTAGGATCCACAGATCTTCGTTGTTAACTAAAAAGAAGATCAGACGAGCAACACAAGTGAAGCTGATTACTTTTGAGATCACATACCTTACATCACAGACAACTAAAGTGTAGAAAGCAAAAATTCACACCTTGTCCTTCAAATTGGGGGATCCAAGTGACTGAATGTAAACATAACCCCACTGCTCTCTCAGGTATCCTGAAATATTGGTTGTGTCAGGTATAGCCATGCTACCCTGTCGGGCTAAGGTAAGAAAGGTCTTTGACACATAATACGTACTAAGGTAAATAAAAAGACTAATTCTTGCTTCTTGTGGGAGGGAATTCAGCAGTTACAGTGGTTAGTATGAAACTTGTGTTCTTCAGGTCTTAGAAATCAGTGGTGAAAGACCTGTTTCCCATTTCCAGTTTCTTCTTTATGACAGAAGGCCAATCATTCCATCACAGCTACTGTTCAATTCTGCTAGAACAGCGGATTTCAACACAGGCGGAGTTGCTTGCTTTCCGAATTGGGAAATAACCTCGGTGTGCATTTCAGCAGTTCTTGTATGACCCAAGCAGAAGCTGCTGTGTAACTGCTTTTAAGTCTCTCTGGTAAGGACTGGGTTACTTGCCAGGTTTCCCTATAGACCTTTGATCTCCCGATGTCTATACACACACATAAAAGTTCCATTGTTAACCTGATGCAAGACTTTTTGGAGCTGCTTTTTATTTTTACAGTGCTGGCAGTTACCAAAACTGGAGTAAGACTATTCTGGGATTCCTAGACTGTAGTATTCTAGTTGCATATTGTCCTGAAATGATGCTTTGCTAAATATAAGTCCAGTTTTAAATATAAACTGACTTTGTCTCTGTTATTTCAGATAATTCAGAAAATGCCTATAAGAAGCAGTCCAAAAACCAAGAAGCAGTCTAAAAACAAAGAGGCCTAAAGCCAGTCGCTGTGGACAGCACAGTGTTTTTTTCCACACACCTAATGGTTTCGGGACTGAAGTAGAGGAAATTATTTTCTTTCACCAGCGATGTGGAAAGAGGAATCACTCAGGCTCCAGAACTCCTTTCTAACCAGATTTTGGTGGTAACAATAGGTAACATCTTAAGAAGGGATCTGAAACGTTTTTGAACAGGTTGTAATCACTTGCCATGGCAGAGAAAGGGCTGTGGTGATGGGAAGAGTCCATCCATTTTTATGAGAAACAGAGGAATATCATGGAAACAAACATAGAAAAGCAAAGACAAGACAACAGGGGAAAAAAAGACACTGACAAAGACCACAGTTGTTCAGATCTTTCTGATTTGTAGTTCAGGTAAAAGGATTATCCATGCCTTAAAAATTTCTCCATGTTTCTTAATAAACAGTAACAATGCTAGTGCAATTTCTGTTGTGTAATGGTGGTTTACTCTTTCCAAGCAATGTTCAGAGGCTGCTCAACGTTTCCCACTCATGCAGATCCAGTGCTCAAATGGTTGTTATTTAGACTCTACTATATTCCGCAGCATAATTCCTTTTCCCTAAGAATTTCATCCCAAACATCTGAGCTCTGCCCAAGCAAAACTTCTAATTCACTCACTGCATCACAAGGCTCATTGCATAACGCTGTCACTCTGTACTGAAGAGTCTGGTCCTCCTGACTTCTCTTTGAGGGTGCAGAGAAGGATGTTCTAATTGTCATCAGAAACTGCAATTATAATTGTAAAGCTATGTGAATAGTAAAAAAACTTTAAAATGTCTCATCTGTCCTGCAGCAGTGAAAAATCCATAGGTGGACTAAGGGGACCTAAAGCCCACAAAACAGTAAGAAAACCAACGAAATCTACGGCTCCAAAGAAACCAAGACTAGGTAAATTCCTTAACTGGAACTAAACATCCTTTGGATTTCAGATATTGCCCTGCATGTTGGATTCCATGCCCCGATCTGCCATTAGTCTGTAGGAAAGTAACTCCAGGTTTGCTGCAAACCCAGCTTGTCTCAGAAGACTCTGCAGCGCTTCCACAATTTCCGCATGGACGCTTTCACCTCGTTATTCCGCAGAGTATAGATGAGGGGATTCAGAACCGGGGATAAGACAGTGTAGATCACACAGATGTGCTTGTCAGAGGGGAAGGTAGAAAAGGGGCGGAAGTAGATGAAGATGCAGGGTACAAAGAAGAGGGTGACGACCATCGCATGTGAGGCACAGGTGGAGAGCGCCTTCCAGTGTCCCTCAGTGAAGCGGACCCTGATTGTGACCAGGATGAACGTGTAAGATGTGACCAGCACCAGGAAGCAAACCAGGGATATTAAGCCACTGTTGGAAACCATGAGCCACTCAATGACATAGATATCTGTGCAGGCAAGCCGAATGACAGGAGGTACATCACAGAAATAGTTGTCGATTGTGTTAGGGCCACAGAAGGGGAGCTGGATTGTGAGCAGCGTCTGGACAATGGAGTGGAGGAAGCCCCCTGCCCAGCAGGCAGACACCAGGACCCAGCACACCTGCCGGTTCATGATGGCTGTGTAGTGCAGGGGCTTGCAGATGGCAGTGTAGCGGTCATATGCCATCACAGTCAGGAGGAACATCTCTGATGCCCCAACAAAGTGCAGGAAAAACAGCTGGGCTATACAGTCTTCAAACGCAATGGCCTTCCTCTGGAAGAGCAGGTCCACCAGCATCCTGGGAGAGGTGACAGAGGTGCAGCAGATATCTATGAAGGACAAATTGCAGAGGAGAAAGTACATGGGTGAGGACAGCTTGGGGTCGCTCCTGACTGTCACAATGATGAGAAGGTTCCCCAGCAGAACAAGGGCATAGGCCAGGAAGAAAAAGGTGAAGAAGAGGACTTGCAGGTCCCTTGTATCAGAAAGCCCCAGGAGGATGAATTCAGTCACTCGAGAGAAGTTTCCCAGTGCCATCGCTTCAGCTCAGGCTCCCATAGCACAGGTGTGGGGGTGAAGTCATGGGTTGACCAGGAAGAGAAAGAGATGTGCTACAGCTCCAAGGTTCACGGATGATGAAAGCAGGATGCATTTACTGCTGTTCTGCCTGCTACAGAAAGTACAGTGTCACATCATAAATGATGGTGAGCAGTGTTTGCAAAGAGCACTGTCCACCTCTCTTCTGCCTTCCCACTCCCTTTTCACGTTTCTGGCCCCTCCACACTGACCCTCACCCCTGACCTCACTCCGACCACTATTTTTCTGCATTGTAGTTGGTGTGACGAAGTTTGTGTTCCCATTCTGTCAGGGAGGAAACACATCCTACCCTCACAGGACAAGAGCCATGAATGCTGGAAAAATATGACACTGTCCTTTTACCTACTGGGAGTTTAAAGTGCCATAATGGAAAGCGAACGCTTGCCATGCTCAAGCATCGTATCTACAATATATGGCTCAACCATGAGCTGTTCCATGTTCTACTCCTAACTGCATTCCTCTAAATTGATGAAAGGGCTCTCCAGTTAGCTTGTCCACTCTGAAACTAGAAATACATGCACAGAAACCAGCCTGGAAGGTTATTCACTGGTATTCCTCTCCACAGAGCTAGCAGCTATTTAGTAGCTTGAGTGCTCTCTTAGGCCTGCTGTTAACAGAACGTGCTCTCCTGAAGAAATTGTGTTTTCTAACATAGCAGAAGCTGCACAACTCTGCACAGTTTCTCTACCTCTTTGTCACTCAGAGTAATTTTTAAAGTTCTTCAGTAGACAAACCACTAGACACTCACTATCTTGCGAAGGTTAAAATGTGACCAGCAGAGGAATGCTCATTTTCATTTACAATGACACCAGGAAATTCTTCAGTTGCTCATTTCTGCCTAAGAGTTTGTAAGCCAGCAAGCAGGAGATTACTACTAAGAAAGCAGTGTCTGTTTTTCATATATGCCTCTGTTGCCTTTTGCTAATACCTGAGCACATTCCTCAGGTCCTGCTCTATTCTCTGCCACTTTCCGGTAGTTCTCAAAGACTGTTTTTCTTTCCCATCGAACAGGTTTGCTTCACGCATAATTCAGACTATATGTCTGCAAATCACAGCACTAGCTTAGAAATGATCCCCCTTTTTCCTCTCTGCCTCTCCCAAGGGCTCAGTAGTCTTCCAGAGCTAGCACGGCTGCAGAGAGGGTGAACAGTCTGTAGCAATCCCTGACGTTGTACTAGACAGAGACCTGCAGAAACAGGCATCACAGTTTGAGCATAACAGCTCTGGCTCCCTGTACAGTCAATAAAGAGGAATAAACACCTTAAAGGCATGACTTGGTTTACCTTGTTTAGATCATTACACTACAATGAGATGACTTATACCATAGAAGATAGTACATCTGTCCTTGAGTATAAATGGAGATACCTGCCCCATGCTAGATGTCTACGATGCAATCAACATTAAATGAAGCTGCCTCGAAGGATCCAAATGACCAAAGTGTCTCAGCAATATTTAAATTTTTCTGTATATTTTTCAACAGATATTACCAAGCCTCTCTCTCTGCCTTTGATATACACAAACACAACCACACACGTGCTTTAATATGCCATGGCTGATATGAAGAACATAAGCAAAGGAGAGGAAATAATGGTTATACTGTACCCAGTTACTAAATGTTGATACATGAAATTTCAAGACTGAACTCCACAGCATTTGTTCTCTGAAAACATTTTAAATCATTCACTCTAAATCTGTTTCAAGCTATGCATCCCACAGGTCAGGGCATTGTTCCATTTTTCTTCCTCTTGCTTGTAATTGCCATATCCTTGCTCTTGTTTAAGTTTCTTATTGCATAGAAATTTTTTTCAGGAGGTTTTCAAGCAATTTTTCTTTTCCGGACAGGTTACAGGCAAATTTTACTGTGATGGTATCAATGTCCTGTTTTCCATTTATCATTTAGACAGAAAGATCCAATGAGGCAACACCTCCACAGCTTTCTGAACTGACGTCTATATTTCCCGCACTTTCCTTCTCCCTAAAGTTATCCCATCCCAGCACAACATATAAATACTCCTGTAACATACTGGGTACTAAACATAAAAGATAGTTTTCCGCTAGTGGAGTTGGACCTGTGAGAACTGTGTCATTACCAAACTCCAAGCACTACCCAAGGGCCTTATTAAACAGTTTTGGTGGCTGGGTCCCTTGGTGTGCAAGAGCACACCAATTTGCTCAATGACCTTCTGTGCACGGAGTCCTGAAGGTTGATGAAGAAAGGATAAGACACCACGCACTTCTAAGCACTCAGAAGCCCTTTGTATGAAAAAAACAAGTCTCTAGTAATAAAAACATAAATGTAGGGTTGTACTACTAATCTCCGCATTGAAACAGTGTCAGGCATCTGGGAATGTTGGTTAAGATCAGAGAGGCTGCAGAGCTAGGACAGGTAGCACTGGTGGGAAACTGCAGTCACCCAAGGATAGACTGGATCAATGCCTCATCAAGATGAGATATAAAGATAAACTAATATGAATGTTCATTCCCCAAGACAGAGGGTCTGCGCAGACCAAAGATATCAGTGGTGACATGTCACTGAGAACTATGGCTCAAGTTCAAATCAGCTTGAACTGATTGCTTTGCCCGTGATGTTAATTGATAAGAGATCCC
The DNA here is from genome assembly GCF_964195595.1 of Calonectris borealis. Lineage (NCBI taxonomy): Eukaryota > Metazoa > Chordata > Aves > Procellariiformes > Procellariidae > Calonectris > Calonectris borealis. Next base: position 19,529,074 of record NC_134325.1, read on the forward strand.
CCTGTCTTTATCTCAACCCACAAGCTTTTTTATCTCATTTTCTCCCCCGTGCTGTTGAGGAGGGTGAGTGAGAGAGGGGCTGGGTGGGTGTCCAGCAGCTAGCCAAGGTAAACCAAACACATGGCATGAACTTTAAAGACAGGAAACTAGTCTCCTAAAGCATGCAATCTAGAAAAAGAAGAAATGCGATTTCTTAATTTTATGGCCTTTTCCAGTGAGGAAGAACCTGGAAATCTAGAAAGGAAATCTTGGTGACTACACACCAAGGGGTTTTACGTTTTTACACCCTAACAGCAGGGAAGATAAACCCTTCCTCTTCTGTCAGTCATTGCTACCTCTTTCTCTTCCTATTCTGTCTGGAAATATGGAGAAATTATAAAAATTCTTTGTCCGAGTAGTGATGGTTTACTTCTAATTTTACCACCATCATAAAGTAACAAGGACTTATTGTTGTCTTTCATCTCCATGTGTCACCAATTACCTTGAGGCAAATGAGTGAGTTGTCAACTGTTTTAAGGACATCCTGTTCCTCTGCTTCACTTTCCAAAATATTAGTGCCAACAGAAGTTTTAGAAAATTGACTGACTGCAGTCAGTCAATTTGCGGTAGAAAAGCATTGCCCAGAATCATGAGATTCTAGGGGCATTTCTACCCTTCTGTACTGGAAATGGCTGAGGAAAATGTCAACCAAACAATAATGTTCTTATTAAGAAGATGAGGAATGTTTTCCCTGTTCAACTAGGAACTTGGTTGTATTTCAGTATGGAGATATTTAATTCTCGTATTTCCACTGAGATACCTATCCCTTGGATAATACTAGTGTAGTAGCTCCAGAGTACTGGCCAAAACATGAAATTTCATCCAGTGTCTAAATAAAGCTATGAAAACTATCCTGATAATTCCACTGGACAGTGGATCAGACAGTGTCTGTAGTCTTTAACCATGCTTGGATTGCTGCCCTGATAGATTATAAAGATTATGTCATCTATGACATAAACTCAAGGTCTCAGAAACGTGTTAGACAGCAGGGCTCCTTTAAATGACGTTGATCCAATCAAGAATAGCCATAATTTTAGGTTTATATTACAGAAGGTTTTTTGGACCTGGGCATTAATTTGCATGTCTTACATTTCTTGTCACTGGACAGCTTAGATTATGAGTGTTTGAGGAACCAGGGGCAGGAGGGAGAACAAAACTGAAGCAGATAGCACCAAATACATAAAAATGGGAACATCCAGACTCACCATTGCAGGAAAGCTTTTAGCTATTAGCCTGGTGAGCTTTTGAATCGTGGTACTGACATTGAGCTGTAATAATAGTCATTACTACTACTGGAAATTGCACTGACAGGGGATGGAAAGAAGATTCCCCTCCTGTTATCAGCATCAGTGAGTGACCAAACTTGCACTTAGTACCAGCTTTTTAATAGCTAACTCATGGATTCAGCATATGACAATGTAGGATTCATTACAAGGCATTTACAGCAAGCAGAAAGGGAACACCAGTGGTATGATTGCTTCCAGCAGGCAACAATCAATTTTGCAAACACGTTGGGCCACCATTTCCCAGCTGAATGGGCTACAGAGTAGCTGCAGGTTGTCTGACTGAAAGTTCACACTCTAGCTCATAGGATGCTCTGCCTGAAAAAGATTTCTAATATTTATATATTGCTGTTTATTTATTTGGTGGTGTTTCGGTACAATCTGCCGTCTCTCCCTGTCATGCAGAGATCTAATATAACCTCCTACTTCTCTCATGGTCCCATTTTACATTGAGTGAGTCCCATCCGCCCAAAGGCTGCTGACTTTCCTCAGCAGCTTGCTCAGTTGTAGACACCTCATGTTAGCACATCAAAATATGTGAGATAAAAGCTACCAATGCTGTGCCGTACTCAAGTTTGTCTACTTTTGGAAGCTGGGTACCACCATCACTCCTTTGTGCAGAAATGTAAGAAGATGCTACTTTCCAAAGGTTTTAGGAGCTAGTAGGAAAGAACAAGCTCTCAAAATACTTGGTTGTTTCTCCTAATGCCGGGAGAAGCCTAGACAAATACCCAAGATACAGCTATGAAGTGCCTGAAGGTAAATGCCAAAATACCAGCCCCAACGCTCAGGTTTGGTAGCTGACAATAACCTCACATCCTTTTTTGACTGACAGTTTCCAAAGAAGATGAGTTACATAAAACCTTGAATTTAGTGTCAGCTCTATTCTGAACAGCTGTGCTAAAAACAGAGCAACATTACTGGAAAGTCTCTCCTGAACGCTTCTCTTTCCCTCCCCACGGTTTCTTAAGCTCACATCGTCTTACAAACATGCACTGTGTTGTTTCATTTCTCACTCCTCTTCACTTTCCTGCTCCACAACTTTTTCATGACGTTTTTCACCTCTTCATTTCGGAGGGTATAGATCAAGGGATTGAGCATAGGTGTGATGATGGTGTAGAACACAGAGACCATCTTGTCTACTGAGAAGGTGGTGGAAGGGCGCATATAGATGAAAATGCAGAGCCCAAAGAACAGAACTACAACAGTGATGTGGGAAGCACATGTATAGAGTGCTTTGAGACACCCTTCGGAAGAGCGTGTCCTCAAAGAAACCAAGATAACAGCATAGGACACAACAAGAACAACAAAACAGCTCGGGGAAATCACACCGCTATTGGCAGCCACAGTGACACCAATGATGTAGGTGTCAGTGCAAGCCAGCTTCAGTAAAGGGTGAACATCACAAAAATAGTGGTCAATCTCATTGGGCCCACAAAACGGTAGCTGAAGGGTCAGCAGGGTCTGCACCACTGAGTGTACAAAGCCTCCTACCCATGAAGCTGCCACCAGCCAGCCACAGACATGCTTGTTCGCAATATTTGTGTAATGAAGCAGCTTGTATATAGCAATGCAACGATCATAGGCCATCACTGTGAGAAGGAAGATCTCAGTGCACCCAAAGAAATGGCCCGCAAAGAGTTGAGCTATGCAGCCCACAAAAGAGATGGTCGTCTTCTCAACCAGAAGGTCATAAATGAGTTTGGGAGATGTGACAGTAGAGTAACTGATGTCTATAAATGACAAGTAGCTCAGGAAGAAGTACATGGGAGAGTTCAGCTGTTCACTTGTCTTTATAGTAATGATGATAAGCAGATTTCCAAGAATGATAGTGGCATAGAAGACTAAGAATAATGAGAAGCACACTTTTGCTACTGTCTTATCTTGTGTCAGTCCATGGAGGATGAACTCCGTCACGTTGTTTGTTCTCCATAGACACCATGTAGACAGGACCTGAAGCACAGAAAAGAGACGCCAGCTACGGCATTAGACATGGGACATTACCAGTACGCATACACACTGACCACTGGTATGTTCAATATTGAGCATATTTCCTTTGCTGTCTTTTTGGGACATTTTCCATTTAAAGTCAATGCTTCCTTCAAGGAACCACACGTGATATCCAAATCAGAATGTATTGTTGACATATATAATAACAAGCTCAGATTATTTATTTGAGGAGGGTGGTAGAAATAATACCCTCAAGAATCCTAGTTCTCACCTTTGCCTCTTTTAAAAAAGATGACTAATTACCAGGTCCCCTCAAGACCCACTTTCACCCTATAATGTTGATTTGGAAATAAAAGTTGACCAAAAGAGGCAGTGTGGCTATAATTCAAGTCTCAACACTTTGATCATGGCCTGAGGAAGGTCCTTGCACAAGCAGTGACTGTACTTTCCTTTTCAGTCCTCTAAAGGATTGCAACAGAACTACTCCTTATTATCTCTCTGACTGCGATAGACCTGAATAAGTTCAGTCACAGAAAGAGCTGGCCAGTGTTTTCTTGGACCGCCTTTCTTATAGTACATGAATGAACTAATCTGGAGCTAATTTGCATTAATGGTGCATTAGCAGGGGTTTGTATACCTCAGCCAGGTCCTGGACGTAGTGTGGAACACCTCATAAATACACTTGTAGTGACACTGGGGTAATGAATGCACCTCTGGTGACCCTCCTTTACTCACAAACACCCATGAATTCACCTTTGCGGCATTCCCATGCAGTACGAAAGTATTACTAGTGTTCAATTTATACATGAAGATAGAGGTGGCAAATGTGTAATAACCTTTTCTGTGACATCAGCAAGCCCTTAGGGATCTGAATTCTATTTGACAATCAGTTCTTTCTCCTGAGCTCTCTGCCTCACCTCCTGGCTACTCCCCAACTAGGGCAGCAGAGGAAAGGCTCTTTAGTGTCTCCATCCTACCTCCACGCCCCTCCATGAGAAGAGGGAAAGCACTGTGGGGAAGACCAAAGTGTGTGTGTCATGACCATTGTTGCCTGACATGTCCAGCTCAGCCAATGTAAGACTGAGCACATAGGAAGTGCTGCCATCAGCTCCTGAGTCGTCTATGTAACAGTGACAACATCCTTTTGACAGATCTTTCTGGAATCGGCATATAACTGGGGGAAAAAAGCAAATAAGACACCAACTAAAACACAGGCTGAAAAACCTGTAATTGTGTTTTTTCTAATTCATAAAATGGACCTCACAAAAGTCGCTCACTAGAAATGCCTATTTTCGAAGATAGGATTTCAGTCACGCTTGAACAAAACAAAGGAACAATATCAGAAAACTTACACAGTTCATATTTGCCAGTCTCCGAGAGTTCGCTTGCTATTCCTCCTCTGATGACCTCCTCTGATGACCTCCCCTGACCACTTTAGGTGGTTTTGTCAGAATGTCTCAGCTGCAAGTTGCTGCTTAGATGTTGTGAAAACAGTCCGTATCTCTGCCAATTCTGAAACCTACAGTGGCAAAAAGAACAGCCTGGCTCTCTATCTGCATTTCTCATTCTGCAAAAAACAACTTCCAAGAGCACCTACAAGAACAATTATCTCTCACAAGATGGGGAAATTGTAGCAGAAATATTTAAAGTAAATGACACAGCAGAAGCACAAGATTACCAGGAGTAATGAGATCCCAGAGGCATATGAAGTTTTGTCAGAAATCATCAGTGGACAAGGAGCTAAAAATTGGATAGCTATTAGGGTGATGCTGGAGTGTGGTCATCTAGACTGTTACATTGCGCATGGGTTTGCTTGCTTGCTTGTTTGTTTGCTGGCTGGCTTTTTAATGCTGTCCAGATAAATAGACTTTATTTACTATTGGACATGTATTTCTTCTGGAAGCATTTCTGCTTCAAATAAACATCACGCGTGGCCATTTGCAAGATTTATATCACCTTACCTTTGCAATCAAACATTCTGGAAGTAAAGATGTCTCTTATACAGGACATTTATATAAATTCTGTTTTCTGTCCTAAGCTAATATTTCTCTTATGTGTTCTTATTTCTTATTAACTTGTTCTTACCATTGCATGTTGACAGCACAAAAAAATATCACAACTGTGCTATAGACTGTTATCCCTTAGACATCTGCTATACAAATTTGAAACAGGAAGTAAAACAGGAAATATTACTTCAAAAATTTAGGAAGGTTTGTGGTTAGTCCTCACTTCTTACCAGGTATTTTTACTAAGACAATGTGAAACACAGAAGCAACTCTTTAGACCAAGTGTTAAGTTCTTACAAGAATTCTTACCGAAGTGTAGAGGAGCCTAATGTTGTTTTCAGTGACACCTTCCGTAAGCTATGGTCAAGTATTTGCCCAGCAGCACCCAGAAGTGAGACCTCCAGAAAAAAAAACTGGTGTTCACCCCCAAAGCATTAAAAAAAAAATCTATTTTTAATATATATGTATGTGTATATAAAATTTTGTGTACATATATATAAAGTTATAAGCCCTAGCTTAGGCTGGGAACACCTTGTAACCTTGAATTCTACTTAAGTCACGTTAAGTTATAACACAGGTTCAGGTGTTTATAGGGAATGTAAGTGAAGAAATACAAGTGCTTCAATTACTTTTGGATGGCACCAAGCAGGTCTTCTTCCTCCTCACTCAGCTGATTTGGTGGTTTTCTGCTGGCAAGGGGGTTCTAGGGGCTAGGGTCTCTGATCTCATTGTGGCTCCTCAGGTGGAGGCCCTGAGCTGCTATAGATTATCACCCAGCTTTGGCACTGAACTGGTTTGGTCTTTCATCATCATGTTTCTTCTCTTCCCTCCTGCAATAGTAGCTGTACCAGCTGTTCCCACGGAAAACACGCTTCTTCCCTTGTGTGGGTGTGTAAATGTGCTCTGTTGGGCTAGGAGTTTTCTTGCTTACTGGAATAGTTCCTAAATAATTCTTTTTTTTCCATTGACACATGAAATTGTGCCTCCAAATGCCTTCTTGGGTGACTCCTTCATTTCTTACAGTCAGCAAGGTGTCTTTCATTAGATCTATGATTCTGTATTAGTCTAAACATTAAAATAAAAAAACAGTCAGAGCTGAAGGATAGAGGGGATGGTTGGAAGGATGGCATCAGTGATAGATGGAGCAGGTAGAATTATAGAACAGTTTAGGTTGGAAGGAACCTTTGAAGATCATCTAGTCCAAACCCCCTGCCGCGGGCAGGGACATCTTACACTAGATCAGGTTGCTCAAAGCCCCGTCCAACCTGACTTTGAAAACTGCAGAAAGGATTTGTTGCACTGGCAGGGAAGGGGAGAAGCTTCCCTTCCTGTTACCTGCATCAGCAAATGACCCAGCTAGCACCTAATACCAGGTTTTTAATTGCTAACCCATGGATTCAAAATACCACAATGTGGTTCTCATAAAAAGGCATTTACTGCAAGCAGAAAGGGGCCTCCCTTGGTATGACTGTTTCCAACAGCAGGTGACCATAGCCCTCTCTTTCCCAGTTGAATGAATTACAGAGCAGATGGAGATCCTCTGAAAGTTTAAACCTGAGTAATGGGATGCTCTACCTGGACAACATTTTCAGTATTTTTGATAGTATTTATTAAAACACTGGTGTTTCAGTTAGTGCTGCGCTAGTTGACAAGAGGATAGAAGGGGAATGCCTGCTTGTCACAGAGTTCACAACATCTTTCAAATCAAAAGATGAACCTTCAGTGCCTTCCTAATTACAACAGGAGCTAACAGCAAACTTCTCTTTGAAAGGCAGTTCTTGGGGAATTTTCACAAAAGAAATTATAATGAAAGATGCTTGATTTTCTCTGATCTTTTGAAAATGTGACCACAGTTCTACACCTTTCCGTTTTCACTTCCCACTTTCCTTCTCCACAGTTTTCTCATGGCACTCTTCACCTCCTCATTTCTTAGTGTGTAGATGAGTGGGTTCAGCATGGGTGTGATGACAGTGTAAAACACTGCCACGCTCTTGTCCTCCGACAGATTGCTGGACGGACGTATGTAGATGAACGTGCATGGCCCGAAGAACAGAATCACCACAGTGATGTGGGACCCACAGGTGGAGAGGGCCTTGTAACGCCCTTCAGATGTTTGACTTTTCAAGAAAATCAGGATGACAACGTAGGACGTGACCAGGATGACGAAACAGATCAGAGTTATCATTCCGCTGTTGGCAACGACAATGATGCCCACAGCGTAGGTGTCGGTACAGGCCAGTTGTAGTAGGGGGTGGACATCACAGAAGTAGTGGTCAATTTTGTTAGGGCCACAAAAGGGGAGCTGAGTAGTTAGAAGAGTCTGCACTATGGAGTGCACAAAGCCTCCTATCCACGAGCCGATCACCATCCAGCTACACACACGCCTGGTCATGAGGGTGGTGTAGTGGAGAGGTCTGCAGATGGCAATGCAGCGATCATAGGCCATCACTGTGAGGATGAAGATCTCTGTGCAGCCAAAGAAATGCACCCCAAACAGCTGTGCTATGCAACCCACAAAGGAGATGGTTTTATGTTCAACAAGAAAGTCGGCAATCATTTTGGGAGCTGTGACAGAAGAGTAACAGGTATCTACAAAAGACAGGTAGCAGAGGAAGAAATACATGGGGGAGTTCAGACGTTGACTGCTAGTTACAGTGATTATAATGAGCAGATTTCCTGCCACAATAATCATATAGAAGAACAGAAACATCACAAAATATATTTTCTGCACCCCTTGATTCTCTGAGAGGCCCAGAAGAATGAATTCCTTCACACTGCTTGCATTCTCCATGTTAATCAGTTGGGCAGCGATATGCAATGTACAGCCTAGGCACACGGAAAAATAAAGACAAATGATTCATCAGGCTTTTTCATTATTAATAACGAATTCTTTATCAGAAGTGCATACAGACTAAGAAATATATAGGATTAGTATTAAGCTTATGAAGTAGGTTTTTTGCTGTTTTTTCTCTTCCCCCCTAGGTATCTAATTCTCCTTGCATGAGACTTCAGCCATGGCTGTTACCACATGAGACAGGTGCACTTTGTGATATGTTCCTCCATCCTGGTCCTCCAGGATTTTGAAGGACTGGATCTACGGCTGGTGTGCTAAGGACAAGGCCAGAGTGTTCACCTTAAGCACTACAGTGGCTACCCATGTTTAATCGCATGTTTGCCCTCAGTGTAGACCGAGTCCATGAAAACAATCTTTGTAAAAACAGTGCCTTTAAGAACACCTGGAAGTATTCCTTAGAATGCTCATTCATTTTATAAGTAAAAATTATCTTTGAACTGTTGTTCAGAAGGGAAACGAAACCACCCACAGAGAAAAAGAATCTCTTCTGTATATACATTTTGAAATATAAGTTTGCAGCTTCATGGGCTGAACAATGAGTTCTGGGGAAGTTATCTATCATGATGAAAACAGCAAACAATTTCACGTATGACTTGCTCTAGCATTTAGTTTGCTCTAAATCTCAGCAATGTTGCTTTGAGAGGAAGGAAGAATGAAAGGATCTTTTCAGATCTTCTGTCCCAGCATTGTGTGAATTTCACTTTATACTGATTTGTGATACATTCTGGGGGATATTCTCAAGGGTTAATTTCTGTTTAGTGAAGCCAATCTAGCTGGTGGTCAGTCTCTCTACAGGCAGAAGAGCTAAACTAAGGTCCTTTACAGAACCCTTTCTTTTTCAATTGACTAGGAGGAGCCTAAGTACATTAACATCACCAGGGTAAAGTTAACTTCAG